>NC_056743.1:1091667345-1092009845 GCF_019279795.1 Protopterus annectens | reverse complement strand
TGTGGTCAGAATTGTGCTGGATCTGGAATTTAAAGAGGAACAGGGTCAAAGCCTATCATAAGAGTCTTGGGTTATGACCTGTTTGTAGAGCCACTGTAAACAGACTATGTCAGTCACTAATAGAAACTCTCTGTCTACCAAATAATGTTTTAGGGTGGTAAGGACTCATTTTTGTGGCCAGATATTTCCATTCAATAGCTGAATAACATCTCTTAGCATTATCGAGTTTCCTGCTGATATAATAAATGGGGTGTTTCTCTCCCTTTATAGCCTGAGACAACACTGTGCATATGCCTACTGTGTGTATGAACAATTGCTTGGAATTATTTAGTGCCATTAGTATTACTTCTGGATACAATATATCTTTCAGTTGCTCAAAGGCTTATTCTGCTTTACTTGTACATTTAATTTCAGAAGAGCTTATTGGTCAGGTCAGTTGGTGGCATGCAATGGAATAAATTCATGATAATAGCTAGCCGCCAGTCTTAAACAAAGGTTGGTGTTGTGGGACAGTTTTTTACTGATTCAGCTTTTCGTCATGGGTTTTCATTATCCCTTGGCCTATTACATAGAACCACAGTGGGTTTCTGTCATGATTAATTTGCACTTAGTTTGGTTAACATTCAGTTCAGATTGATGCAGGGAATTAAAAATGGCTTGGACTTTAGAAATATTGATCTCCCAAGCCTCAGAAAACATTACCACATCATCCAGACCTATTGCATCATATTTCATGTAGGAGCTTACAGTTTTGTCTATCAACCTATGGAATGTTGTAAGTGCTCTTTGGAGACCAAATGGCATGACTCTGTAGTGAAAGAGTCCATTTGGTCTCAAAAATGTATGCTTTATTTCTTAGTTTCTGTGACTAGTGGAATCTAATCTGCCAGTAACCTCTGGTTATATCCAAAGTAGACATAAACATAGCCTTGCCAAAATTTTCATTTAATTTGCCTACTCAGGACAGGCAAAGGATGTGACATAAGATTAGATATGTTATTTAATTTTCAGCAGTTGCTAGCAAAATTTCTAGACCCTTCAGGCTTAGGAAACAATACAACTGGACTATTCCAGTATCATTGGAATTCTTTTATAATTCCACATTTAAGCATTTTCTGTACCTCTTCCCCAGTTGCCCATCATTAAGATTTCAGTATCTGGTATGGTTTCAAATGTGTTTTCTCTGGTTTCTGCAGTATGCTGGATTAGACTGGTTTTACCAGGCAACTCTAAAATATCCAAAATAAAAAAAAACACATACACCTTCCAGCAACTTGTTTTAAGCCTTTTCATCTTTACTTGTCCAAAAGACTTCAACAGAAATTAAGTACAATTGACCTTAGAGATCATTTAAAAGAAATGTTAATCATTTAACTTTCATAAAACAATCAATAAAAATTATGTTGCATACATTAAACCCTCCAAATTAATTCACTTACACAAAACACATTTAATATTGAGTGACCCATTTAAATCAGGAAATGAGCTAGGACTCAATTTAGTTTGTCATTACAATTCCTTGTTTTCTATTGAACATTTAAAATCTTATTCAAGGATACAAAAACACAAGCTTTTTAAATTCCTTACAAGCAGTGATGTGTTTAAACAATGCATTCTTGCAGTTCTTGTTTTTATGGCATGTATATGTGTTCATAAATTATTTGGACTAATTTCATGTTAGCCTTTCTGGAGTAAAATCCATCACATGAAACACATTTGGCCAAATGCACCATGTTTTCGGTTTTACTTGTATAAAAATTTTGACTTTAAACATCATATCAATACTAGGTTCTTCAAAAAAGGTACCATATTAATAAATCTATGTTGACTGTGATCTAAACAGTTAGTAAGTACATATTCTATTAGCACCTCTCCAGTCTCCATCAAGTGGCCGTTCCAACAACATATATTTTAGTACTGCATATAGCTTACCACTAAACAGTATTTTCACTGCTTCATTTTTTAATTTTTATTAAATCATGTTTTAAATAATGGCATGGGTACACATGCATTAAAAGAAAAGAAAGAAAACTATAGTACCATTTTTTCTTCATTATTTTTATGCAGTACATTTTTATAATTTTCTTTAGCATTACATAAATTACTAGATTCCTGCCTTCTTTAAACATCAGTCCACCCCCTGAGCATTATTATGTATTTACTGTTTGCATAAATTCAGTTTATTTCTATGTAATATGTTTCTTCCATTTACTAAAGATCCCTGCTCCAGTTCTTCTACCTTCTTGACAATATTCAGTTTTTCAGTTGCAGGTGATTTAGATTTTGATTTCTATTTTCTAGTCATTTCTTTTTCAGAAATGAATAGCATCTCTGTTTAGGCAGTTCACATCCCATGTCACAACTTCATATCCCAGATCAAAAAAAATAATTTGCTTAATTACAACAATTAGCTTCCCCACATTTTTGATTAAGTATTCAGTAATGAATTCTTAAAATATGCCAAATTATTGCATTTCAAAAAAAAAATTCCCGATTACCCCTTTCATTTCCATCACTCCTCTAGAATTTGTTATCGACCTGAGGAAAATTCTCTGACCTCGGCTTGGAATTTATAAATAAATATGCAAACACATTCACAAAAATCCTAAACTTTCTAGACTTTGTTGTATACTTGGTAGCCATATAGATGTCCTCCCATTGTCCATTTGCAAATTGCCTTTCCAGTCTATCTTCTCAATACTTTCTAGCCTCCTTTGATTGATTATTTTAGTTATCAAGCAATATTTTCCATGCCCTACTAATAACCTCTTTTTATCAACAGCTTCTGTTCAGACTCTCTACCATTACTGGTCTTTCACTTAGTATGCACGCTTCTCTTTCTGTTTTCTGATACTCGGTTGTCAATCCTTGGTAAGAAAGGCAGTCTCTAATCTGCTGTCCAGACTTCTGCTAAGTCTTATTCCAATGTTTTACCTTCCCGTCTGTAGTTATTTGCTCCCAAGGCATTGGTCCTTCCATAATTTTCTCCAGTAAATTTTTTCACCTTCTTGCCTATTTTCTATACCCCTACTTACAGTCACCCCTATTGGTAAAATCTCCTTTCTCCATTACTGCATTGGCTTACATCTTTGATTACTTTCTGCCACTTTATATGACAATAATATCCTGTATTGTTGGTGTTATTCTCCCTAAGGACTTCCATTAAAAACCATACTCTGTCCTTATTTCTTGAACTCTCTCCTCTCCATTTCATTATCATTCCTTTCCACTTTGATGTGCAGCCTCTTGCTTTTTTATGCATATAAGCCTTAACTGAGTAGCCCTAAAGTATCCCTTCAAATACGTAAGCCTAACAGATTTTGTTCTGTGGGTAGAATCAACCTATCCCACTTAACTCTTAACCTCTTCCCCTCACAAATAAATTATTTCAACTCTTTATTAATCATTGTTCACAACTTTTCCTCTGGTTGATAAAAAATATGCCTTATGTGTATATAAAATGAAAGGGAGTGCAAATATTTTTACTTCTAGTATCTTATTATCCATATCCATAACCAAGAGCTTTCAGTTCAGTTTCTAAATGTTTGTATTAGTTTTTGCTTAGTCTCTTCCTTCATTTCCTTAGCTACCATAAACATAATTTCTTTTAATCCACATACAGCATAAACATAATTTATTTTAATCCACATACCTAAGTAAGTCATCTTATTATTACGGTATATATATATATATATATATATATATAAAAGTATGGCTGAACCAGTTTACATATTGGTAGAGTTTACTGTTGTAGCCTTTGCTTTATCTTCATTAATTTTATACCTGGAAAAGACTTGAAACTGTATCAAAATGTTTCCAACATTGAAATGTCTTTTTCCGGATTTATCAAGTCTGATGCAAAATAATATCATCTGCAAATAAAGGTAATGTTTCTTGACTACCACAACCATTACATACTTCAATTTGTGAGTCCCTCGTTTTCTATGCCAGTGGCTCTAAATATAAAATAAATAACAAAGGAAAAAAGGGACACTTGTTCAAACACAGCTTATCAGAGAGGAACCCTCTACCTTAACTCTTCTCTCTGACCCTTCATATATCCTCCTAATTAATCCAATTATTCTATCAGTGAACACAAATACTTCCATTGCCCTTCTCATAAAATCCTAGCTGACTCTATTGACCGCTTTTTTTCTGCAGCAAGACCCACAAAAATATCATCTTCCTATATTCTTCTTCTATCTGAATTATCATTGTTCTATTAATGGTGTGAAATGTTTACCTTCACTCCAGAAAACAACACTGATCCATAACTATCAATTTTGGCAACATTTTTGCCATTCTTTTAGCTAATATAAACATTAACATTTCATAACCATGGTTTAAAATTAAAAAGGGTCTATATGAAGCTTGGTCTCATGGATTTTTAACTCTTTGTGTAATGAAGCCATCACAGCTTTCTTCCAAGATGCTAGTATCCCCCTTTAAATATTGTTAAACAAAACATTTTAGAGCTTTATCACTTTCTTCCCTCCCAATTTCCAAACTTCCACAGGAATACCATGTGTTCCTGAAGATTTACATTCTGATTGACTGTAAATTACCATTTGTATCTCAGCTTTTCCTAGCTTAGCAATTAGTTGTTGAGCTTCTTGTTCTTCTAACCTTGCCATTTTGAAGTCTACCATGCATATTTCCATTATATGTTTTTTCTTATTTTTACATTCCTCTGTTTTATAGAACTGTTCATAATATTTCTAAAATATCTCTAATACCTATACAGGATCTCTAATTATTTTACTTGTCATAGGCTCCCTATATCTGGTGACAACCCTTTCTATTTTCTGTTGCCTTTATCTTATTTTTATTGATGCATAATGATATGAAAAAATTATTAGATGCATGTCAAAGTTTTCAAGTATGTACAAATCTACTGCCAATCATTAGCGGACCGGAGTTCCGCTGTGGTGACCCCTAACTGGGAAAAGCCGAAAGAAGAACAACAACACACATCTCTGTGAAAAATAATTTCTATCCAGACCATCCCAGTTATTGTACCTCGGTGGAATAATACATACATTCTGAGTTGCCATTGCAGAATTCACATCCGTTATACCAACCAGTTTCATACATTTCTTTAGAAATACAGCCCTTTTTGTTATATTTTCACTTCTAAGCCCCCCATTATATTCTCTCTTTTGCAAACCAAGTTACACTTCCCACCAATAAATAATATTCCCTGTCAAAAGCTGATTATTTCTCCCAAAATTCTATTAAGCTGTATATTAGCAGTTTTTTTCAAATATAAATACCAATGTAATCCTCCTCCTCTGCCAATAATCTCTTACCATCACAAAACTAGCATTATTCTTTTTTTCTGTCCTCTATCACTATTGCACCCCCTGTAGCAATCAGTATTATTACTCCCATTTTCCTTTGTCCATTATATTATGCTGAATGTCAACCATGAAATCTTTTCTTTTTCAAATTTGCATACTAATTTCTATCCAAATGTGGCTCCTGTACCACTGCTATTCGCACCCCAAATTTCTTAATATAACTTGATTTTTTTTTGTTTTTGTCTATATCTACAAGGCCATTTACACTCCATGATAATATGAACAGAGTGACCATTAAGACGAAAATCTACTAATCCCAGCTGTTATACATGTCAGTTCTTTTGAACATGTATTTCCAACATTTAGCATACATGCATGCACTAATATTTGGCAGGCTGATCTGCGTTTGAACCTTTTTAGTTTTTTTCAAGGCTTTTTCCTTCAGTGAAAATACTCAAAAAATCTAAATAGATTTTAAGAACCCCCATCCTTTTTTAGCCTAAAACAAACACAGAAAACATGTATATTTTCAAAAAATGAAGTTTTAGCCCTCTGCTCCAGATAGAAGCAGTTGCCCTCAAATCAATGACTGCACCAACAGGCATTACCTATTCTCAAGTTAAGGTTACATACACTAAAATGAATATTAAAATGTACATTTTCACTTACATCAATCGCTATCTGTTATTTTCTTATCTCTATTTCCCTCTTAAATATGAAAGTGCTTTCAGTAAGCATTAACATTTAGCCCAAAGAAAAGTATGCTGGCTACCTTTAAATAAATAAACTAAACCGAACACTGTTATATTCAGTGCATTAAAGTATTAAGGCTGCTGGGAATACAACTGTTTGTATAATGAATTCACTTCCCATATTTTTAAATTTCATATATGATTTCCACTGAACTGATTAACAATGTACCCTTGGACATTAATTATATTACATTTCACATATTTCATTCAGCACACAGTGTTCAGATCTCTTATAACTAATTGCTTGCAACTGCACATAGCTTGTCTCCAAGTAGAAACAAGTTGTGTTTGAGAGAAAAAAACAGCTAGTAAATTTGCAGATGCATAAACTAATCTTTGTAAACTTCACTCAGAATACACTGTTCAGAACTCTCATGATTAATTGCTTGTGAATGTAGACTTTTTCTCTCCCACTGAGAGCATTTGTTAATGGAAAAAATAGCTAATAACTTTGCAAATGAAAGACAGAATTTATGTTTCCATGCCTAAAAACAGTTTTGTCTTACTTTAATCTTATTTGCTTAAAAAACTTTATCTTTTACTTAAGCAAAGGGATTTAATATAGGCATCCGTATTATTACCTTCATTCTACATTTATTAATGTGACCAATAAAGTTTTACACCCTCCAACACAGCAACCAAAGATCACAGCATTATATTAACTTTAACTTGCTTATATCCAGCCTTTCTAAAAGTGTATTGGTTATATTCTGAAGCAAGTCTATGAAACAAACCTCTGGAGTTGGATATGACCTCCTTACTATACCTAATACCAAGCTATATGTTTTTGATGCAAAAAAGTGTATTTTGTTTATGTATTTTATTTTGTTACTAAGGACTGCCCCTTGATTTTTTTTTTCAGAGGTGAAAATCCCTACCATGACGTTATGAAAGACTGGACACACAATTGCTACACTACCTAAACTTATATATAAGCTACAGTATTTCCATGATAAATACATCAGTAGTGGCTTCTTACTTCCCAAAAAGACCAGTTATAAATAAGTTCTTACAGGTGGAACACCTTGGATTGAAAAGAAACACATGTGACTATGTAGTAGTGAAACCACAATGTAAGTTAGAAGTCGGTCCCCTAAGGAAGTATTTTAGCCATCTTGCTTTGCAGTCATATGCACATCATTGCCCAGTTCCTACCATGACATCATTTTGTGGGTTTGACTAGTCAGAAAATCTGAGTAAAGTGTAAAACTTAAAAATCAAACAACACACTATAAAGTTCATTTTTGTTTATTTATTTATTTATTTATTTATTTTTTGCAAAATCACTTGCATCTTTAGCTTGAGGAAGATAACAAGACTTTAAATTAATTGTAAAACAAGGATGCTTCCAAAATTGACCAATACACTTTAACTTAAGCCTGGATGCATTACAACTAAGAAAAGACTTTATTGCTTTAATATCATTAACGTATACAGCAGTCACTGATAACACTCTACCTCACATTTAAAATACCCCTGACTGCACCCTATACAAAGCTGCTTTATAACATGCAATTTACATCCTGATTACAAATATTAATAGGAGCAAAGCTCTTAGTGGCTCAACGGGTAACACACTCGCTTTTGATGCTGGAAGACCAGAAGACTGTGGATTCTATTCCCATTCTAGGTGATCAACTTACCAACACTGCAGTGCATTACTGGGAGTGCTGCACTCCTTAGTGTGCCATCTTTTGGATGAGATATTAAACTGGGGTCTCATCTGATTAAGTTGGTGATAACTTGGGTGGATGTAGAAGATCCCATAGCATTTCATAAAATGAGTGGTTTGAGAAAGAAAAGCAATTGTTAACATATAGTTGTTTTGTAACAGGGGCTGCCATTTGAGATTAATTCAGGAATTGTGTGATAAGTATAGTGAAAAAAACAGTATGTTTCCATTTTGACACAAGACACCCTTAGTATATTTAGTATTAGTAGAAATAATGACTATTCTCTGGTATTTATATTAACACATTCAGCAGACTTTGATGACATTATGAGTATTGCTGACACAAATTCAAAATTTTTATAGTGACCTCAAGCAAGTGATTGATGATGGACCAAGATTTAGTAATAAGAGATGTTTTAACCTCAAGACATTGTTAAAAATGCCACTTGGAGAACTTAGATGTTAGATTGTAAACAAGGCAGATTTATTTAATACATCACTTATTTAAATACCTGTTACTGACATGGTGTTCAAAGCCTCAGGATTTTATACGTGTATGACTGGAAATAGTGGATTTAGTGACGTGTCATTCTTGTTGTGGGTTTATATTAGAAAGAATGGCAGAAAATTAGCCCAAAGAATTCATGAACACACATATGCCATAAAAAAAAAGAATTGTAATAATATGTTCCCTAAGCATAGTGTTGTTTGTAAGGAGCTTAAAAAGTTTGTATATTATTTAATTGAATGAGCAGCTTTTAGATGCTTATCAGCACCATCTAATAAACAAGGAAATTGTCATAGCAAGTTAAAACTGAATGCTAGCATAGTCACTGGTTAAATGAGAAATTAATATTTAGTGCATTTCGTGTAAGTATATTAACTGGAAAAGGTTTAATGACTGTAAAGTAAATTTTATTGGTTCATTTATTAAATTAATGTGATTAAAAATTATTTTAACTGAGCTCTAAGGTTAATTGTACTTTTTCTATTCAAGTCTTTTTTTAATAAGTAAGGATAAAAGGGTGTAAAACAAGTTGGTGGAATGTGTTTTTTTTTTTTTCCTTTAGGAAACACTGGGCGGCTGCAGTGGTGCAGCGGTTATCGTTGCCGCCTCACAGCAAGAGGTTCTCCAGTTCAATTCTCAGCTGGGGTGCCTTCTTTGCAGAGTCTGCATGTCCTCCCTGTGGTCATGTGGGTTTCCTCTGGGTGCTCTGGTTTCCTCCCACATCCCAAAGACATGCTGTAGGTGGATTGGACACTCTAAATTGACCCTAGGTGTGAGTGCGTGCATGTGTGTGCCTTCTGGTGAAGGTTGGACGCCGGGCTGGCAACTCGACACTGTAAAAAACTCCACGTCCAATCATGAGCGGACAGGTGATCTGCTGTGGCAACCCCTAACTGGGAAAAGCCGAAAGAAGAAGAATTATTTCATTTAAACACATCACTTCTGAATTTTTTGTTGGACATTTTAACTCTGAAAATATGTCTTTATTACTAAGTACAAATCTCTTTGCTTCTTGTTTCTGATATATTAATAATATCTGTCCTGTTTTGACTTCAGGACATGATGTAGGAACCTTAACATCTTCTTGAAACATATTAGAGAAACCTCTGTTTATCTCCAATGTTTCAGAATATTTATGGGAATAAATTTGGTATTTGTGTGATATTTGCCTAACAGCACAGAGGATTAAGGCTATGAGCTGTTTCATGCGGTACAGGGTTTGATTCCTTCAGCCTTCATTTGTTTATTGTGTGACCTTGAGCAAGTCACTTAACCAAACAGTTCTTAGGGTCAGTTGTAAAACTACACTAGGCTTTTCACTGGTCCCCTACACCACATGCCTAATAAGAACCTATGAATCTAGTATTTCTTTTTTCCTGACTGTCATTGTCTCATATCAAAATTCACTTCACTTTTTTTTTTCTGTTTTTTTTTTGGTGTAATTTCAATATCTCTTTTCTACTTTGCAAGGAACATGTTTTCACCAGAAAGGGATGAGAGAGGAGACAATAGGAGGTAATGGATGTGGCTTAAAGCTCAGCCACTGTTGGCCAAACAATATTCAGTTTGACAAATTTAGTAATAGTACAATGACAAACCACAGATTTTTACACTTACTGCAGATTAAAGTTCAGTAATACCACATTCTTTGGGTATGGTTTCAGGTAAAGGTTGTTGGTTAGCATTAAGAATTTTACAGGCATAATATTTATGTCAGTAACTATGCAGTATTTTGCTATATACCCTTTCCTAGAGCACTTGATTCAAACCCACATAGATAGTGAAAAGTTTTTTTTTTGTTTGCAGTCAAAGCAACATAATAAAGGTAAAGGACTTGTTTGGAGAGTTAGTGGCCCCCCCCAAAAAAAATGCCAACCTGCAGCCATTTACACTAGCTAGATAGCCGTGGACTACAACTCCCATCCCCTCGACTGTGGCAGAGTAAATAAAAATCCAGCCGTGCAAAAGCTTATAGACTTGTCTTTTTACACAGAGTAGTTGTGGACATCACCCCTCCCCCAAAGACAGAAGCAGAGTAAGTACAACAGCCAGTTCCACAAAAGCTTAAAGACTTGCCTTTTTACTCAGTGTAGGGGGAAATTACATCTTCATTCTGTTATACTAATTATGTTCTGTTCAAAATGGTAATACGTTTAATGTCTCTTCTCTGTTTGGCCAATACTTGGTGGTTTGCTTTTTGGCTGTTTTTCAGAACTGGAATGAAAAATAGCCTCCACTGCCCCCTTAATTTCCCCCTCCCTTTTCCCTGTCTTATTAATGAGCTATACCCTATTCATGCTGGCAGCCTACACTTTTTTTAATTGCTCTTTCCAGCTACTGCTTTTGCTAATCTCCCTCTTAGCCGGAATAGGCAGGTCTGTGTTGCTTGTTTTTTCCTTTTCCATGCCCTGATGTTTCACTGATAAGTACTTGCTGTCTTTATTGATTGATTGATTGATTGATTGATTAGATTTGTTTACTGGGGTGGTCTGATTGGGCACTGAAGCCCATTTTCAGTGGAGGCCTGAGGAGAAAAGTTCCATTAGAGTTACAAAAATTACAAAGACTTTATAGAGAAAAAAGAATTAGTTTCTTAACAGTAAAAGTTATGTTTTAGAATTATCCAATGGTTTAATACAATCAAGACAGATGTCAATACAATTTGATTTCTGTGGAGTGTTATACAATAATAAACAGGTTGCATTAACATATACAGCAATATACAGATTTCATTTACAGATGAGTGATGAAATGCAGTATACAATTATAAATATAGATAGGATTTATTTACATTAACAGGATAAGGTAGGAAAGCTAGAAAGTTAGGGACTGGTGATAGTCTAGAGATCAGAGAAAGAGAGAGAGGCAGTGCAAACATGAATAGAGCCTAGAGGAGTCTAGGCGCTGTTTTAGGTTGTGCTTAAAGCTAGATGCACAGCTGTCCTGCTTTAGTGGGATAGGCACTGTCTGGTGACATAGGATGAGTATAGCGAGTCTCTAGCTGTATTACAGGATTTGGAAGTTATTAGTAGGCTCTGATTACCTACTGGTGGGGGCTAATGCTCGAGAATGTTTTGTAGAGAAGGGCATGTGTGTGGCTTGTGTATTATTTTGTGGACAATTTGAAGCTGAGTGAATGTAAGGTAAAGACTTTCTAGCCAGCTGAGCTTCTTCAGTGTTAGGCAGTGGTGTGTACATTAGGATGCATTTGCTGAAAACTTGGCTATTTTATTAAAGCGTGCCTCTCATTTATTTAGTATGGTGGCTTGAATGTTGGTTACTATGGGTGACACATAGAGAAGGGAGGGGAGAAGGAAAGATGATACTAAGGATTTTCTTGAGAGGAGTCTGTGAAGTAGGATTTGTTTTTCGGTAGAGGAAGCCCAGTTTTTGATGAGGTTTCACGATGACCTGGGTAATATGCAGGCTAAAGTTTAGGTTATTGGCAATTATGACTCCTAGTCATTTGATATTTGTTACAGTTTCTATGGTGATGTTGTTTGTTGAAATAATAATAAACGTTGTACAGGTTGTTGAAAGAGATCTGGATATGAAAAGCATTCATTTTATTGTTTTGGTTTCTCTCGGTTTGACTCCTTATGCAATTCATACAGAGTTACATGTATTAGTAACATATCTAAATACGACTGTAAATTCTTTTTTATCAGACCCATTGCTCATACTACTATTAGAACTGTCTGGATATTCTTCTTTTGCAATGCATTCATTTCTGCCTGCGAATCCTGGTATTTTATGACTTCATGTCTCTATGTAAGACATTGTAATCACTGGGGATAGCAATTTCAGTGATCAATGCTACTTTTATCTTCTTTTCATGGACTACTATATCTGGTTTTCTCCTATCTATTTTTTAAACTGTTGGTAATGGGTGATCCTATGTCATATAAACGTCATCATTTTCTCTAATGCTTTGTGGCTCATGTTTCCAATGCTTCTCAGCTACTTCCATATTGTAATGTTTGCATAAACTCCAGTAAAACAGTCTTCCCACATTATTATGCCTTTCAGTATACAGGCCCTCTGCCATTAGTGTATCACACCCAGTAACAAGATGTGTGACTGTTTTCTGTTTTACAAAACCTGCATTTGTCTGTTTTCTGTTTTACAAAACCTGCATTTGTCTGTTTCTCCAACATATTCAATGGACTTTGTAAACCAACATGTACATTGTCTACTATCCTGGGCCACTAATATTAACCTTTCATCTTTTAGTTTAAATTCACCTCCCCTCAACCACTCCTGTCTCAGATCCTGATCAATATGAGGTTGTTTCAGGAGTTTTCTGTACTTGCAACTATATTCATGCCTTTTCCACATTTCTTGCCCTCTCATCTGATCCTTCACCTTATATTCTTTCTTTTGTTTTTTGGCACATTCAGTTACTGCTTGATTTTTGTCTACTTCTGGTTTGATTTCCATCCCCGCTTGACACTAATATGCTTCTCCTAAACTAAGCAGGGAAGTCATCTTGGACATATTCTCCTCACGTTTTAAAACATTCACTATGTCTGGATTTTGTGAGGTCTGCAGATATGTATCTAGTCCTATGACTGCAGATCTATACATGTAATCAATTTTGAGGAGGCCCATACATCCTTCAGAACGGGGAATATATAATCTTGGTATACACTGATTTTTATAAATCATTTGATAAACAAGAAACATTTTTCTTGTTTTCCTGTCCATCTGATCCAATATATTTTTGAGTCAGTCAATCACCCCAAAACTGTAAGTTAGAAAAGGAAGAGCAAATTGGTTTATAGCCTAGACTTTGTTCCTAGATGTCAAGGCTGTTTTTAGTATTAATTTTAGTCTTTTGACATATTCCTTACTAAGTTGTATTCGTATTTGTTCATGTTTTATTGCTGATACTTCATCAGTTCCCAAATATTTATACACTCCCTCCTGCTCAAGTTCCTTTATATCACGTTCCTGTCCGAGTGGCATTTTCTTGGTGCTGCAGCTTTCCTGCTTTAAAGGTTGCTTTTGCACATTTATCAAGACCAAATAACATTTATATATCATCTGAGAACATTTTGAACACTGAATCATCCTTTCAGTTCCTATAGTTTTAAATTATCCACAAAAAGAAGATGAGAAATCTTTACACTTTTGTTGTTTGCTGGTAGCCAAATTGTAACCATGACCTAATCTGTTAAGTAATGGGTTAAGGGAAGATAAAACAGCAGCAATAACAAAAAAGTCAGTATTTCCCATTTGAATTTTTATCCCTGGGATAATAATTTCTCTTTTATCATGGCTTAGCTGAAGACTGGTTTGCCACTGTTGCATGCTCACTGTAATATAATTGATCAATGGAGGGTGTAGCCTGTATATCTGTAAGCACTCCGTTATCATTGAATGTGGGATGCTGTCAAATGCTTTTTTTTTGTAGTCTATCCATGCCATACTTAGATTCTTCCCCTTTTTAAAATTCTCCAATATGACTTTATTTGACAACAAATGATCCTTTGTTCCATATGATTTTATTTTATTACCTTTTTGTTCTATTGCCATAATCAAGTTTGATTTTAAGTGACTATAAACTCTATTGGCATCAGTTCCAGTTTACAGTTTATACATCTTCAGAAGGCAAGTTATTGGTCCATAATTTTTAGGATAGCTTGTAGGTTTGCAAGTAGCATTTTTCCTGTTATTAACCATGTTAGTGTGTGTTTGGGATGTGCATAACAATAGTTTTTAGTTCAAAATCTTTGTGTAAAGATGTTAATACTTTTAGCCAGAAGTTAGGTACTGCATCAGGGCCTGGGCAGTTTCCACTTAGAAGCTTTTCTTAATTTTGTTTCAGTTTTTCTAGCCATTACTTCGTGTTCCACATGGTCTTCATATATATTTTTTTCAAAATGTGTCTATTTCTTCTTTTTTTCTTGTTTTTCGTGGTGATATTTATGTTCCTTTTGCCTTGGTTCCAAATTCTCTATAAAACTTTTTAGGTCATCAGTGAATAGCTCATTTTGTACTTTTTTGCATATTTTTCTACATTTTTCTACCTGCACTGATATCTTTATATTATTATTTGCAATAGTGCACAATAGAGCCTGGTCTATTTTAATACTGTGTGTTGTTTTTATTATATCTATCTTCCTAAGTATTTTGGTTGATCTGTTCCCTCTTCGGTACTCTTCTAATAGTGACACTCCTTGTCTTAATTGCTTTATAGTTTTCTCTATTTGATACTTCCATGATGGCATTTGATTTCTTCCCTTCCCTTCCCTCATTGTCCTGTGTTTTGGTGATAAGACTTTATCTGTTATTAATCTAGCTGCATAGTAATATATCGTATTTATGTCTGTTATATCACTTGAATTTATGAGAACACTTTCAATTACTCTTTTCATTTGTTTTATCAGATTTCTAACATTTGGGTCTTACTGATTTTTCTGTAATCTATTTATTTCATTGACCTTAATATGTTTATTCATCTCTATTAAATCAAGCATTTCTTCCCTTAGATTATTTTCTTCTAAACTAAGGGCACATTCTTTGCTCTCCGTTTCCTGCAGGCATTCTACAGAAAGTTCCAGAACATTTTCCTGTGACATATTTTCTTCAGCTCTACCCTGTGTCATCTGTTGCTTTTCCATACAGGAACTCACTGGCCAATCACTCCACAATATTGACTGCATCAGAGTTGCCACCATTTCTTGCTCCTTCCCTTGCTGTAAAACTCCATCTGCACTTTTGCACAGGTTTCCTACCAAAGGTTCCAAAGTATTTTCATGTGGCAGATGATCAGATGCTTCCCAGTTCTATTAGTGTCTCCTTAATTTGGGAACTCATTGTTCTTTCACGCTATGATGTTGCCAGACCTGGATGTTCCGCACTAAATCCTTCATTTCTTAGGTATTCCATAACTTCAGTTTCTGTTTCTTTAACTTCCCCATTACTAATCCTCTTTCTACTTCCCCCTTTGTTTTCTTATTTTTGTATTGTAAAAATTTCCACATCTGGATGCCTTTGCCTGTATTTCTCTTCAAATATCTTTGGTGCTGCTCTTTTTGTATTTGATTAGTTTTGCTTTCTCCTTTGCATAAATATTGTGCCATGTTAAATCATTTCTTCTTTTCCATGTCCATATTTCTTCTTCAGAAGTCTCCTGCTCCGCCTGTTTCTCCTTATATTGGGACCCATTGTTCCATCGTGCTGTGACAGAACCTGTGTTAGGCTTTCTACACTAAATCCTTCACTTCGCAGGTATTCCATTACTGCAGTTTCTATTTGTTTAACTTCTACTTTACTAATCTTCTCTTCTACATTCCCCCTTTGTGATCTTATTTTTTGTATTGTGAAATTTTCCATATCTGAGTGCCTTTGCTTGTATTTCTCTTCAAATATCTTTGGTGCTGATTTTTTTCTATTGATTAGTTTGGCTTTCTCCTTCATATAAATATTGCACCATATCAGATCTTCCTTTCTTTCCCATGTCCATGTTTCCTTTTTGGACTTTTCAAAAATCTCTTTCCACTTACTTGTTTTCTTCTTCCAAATGGTCCAGGTTTCTGTTGTATTAATGAACACAAATGTGCATTTGAAGCTTTTGACTGTTTTTTTCTTGGGGCAAGTATTTTTCTGTCCTCTAATTTCTCTTTTAATCTTTTTTGTACATCTTCTATCCCGCAATTCTGGGTTTATTGCATAGTAGTAGCAATACATAATTTCTTTCTTCCTCAGTAGTCCACTCTATCATCTTTATGACTCTTTTTTGGTCTGTCAGCTTTTGTGTTTTTTTTTGTGGACTACTACATCCATCTACAACAAAGGGGCCATTTTCCTCCTGAGACTGACCTAACCCCAGTGTAGGAATGTTTCTGTGTCTTGAAGATTCTACACTGTCATTATTTCTAGTCCTGGCACCAGTGGACAACCCAGGATTGGGTACTTTTTTATCCTGGGACTTCTGCACCCAACTGTCTTTTTTATTTTATTTTATTTTTTCATATATAAATTATAGCCTATATATCAGTGCTGTCTTGGTACCGATTTTTAAGAATAAGGGTGATGTGCCAAGCTGTAGTAACTACAGAGGGATTAAATTGATCAGTCACAGCATGAAGTTATGGGAAAGAGTAGTGGAAGCTAGGTTAAGAAGGGAGGTGGTGATTACTGAGCAGCAGTATGGCTTCATGCCAGGAAAGAGCACTACAAATGCGATGTTTGCTCTGAAAGTGTTGATGGGGAAGTACAGAGAAGGTCAGAAGGAGTTGCATTGTGTCTTTGTGGACTTAGAGGAAGCATATAGCAGGGTGCCTAGAGAGGAGTTGTGGTATTGTAAGAGGAAGTTGGGAGTGGCAGAGAAGTATGTAAGAGTGGTACAGGATATGTACAAGGGTAGTGCGACAGTGGTGAGATCTGCCATGGGAGTGACAGATGCATTTAAGGTGGAGGTGGGATTACATCAAGGATCAGCTCTGATCCCTTTCTTATTTGCACTGGTGATGGACAGGTTGACAGACGAGATCAGACAGGAGTCCCGTGGACTATGATGTTTGCAGATGACATTGTGATATGTAGTGAGAGTAGGGACAGGTTGAGGAGACCCTGGAGAGGTGGCAATATGCTCTAGAGAGGAGAGTAATGAAGGTTAGCCAGACTAAGACTGAATATATGTGTGTGAATGAAAGGGAGGGTAGAGGAATGGTGAGGATGTAGGGAGTGGAGTTGGCAAAGGTGGATGAGTTTAAATACTTCGGATCAACAGTTCAGAGTAATGGCGAGTGTTGAAGAGAGGTGAAGAAGAGAGTACAGGCAGGGTGGAGTGGGTGGAGAATAGTGTCAGGAGTGATTTGTGACAAACGAGTACCAGTAAGAGTGAAAGGGAAGGTCTACAAAAGGGTAGTGAAACCAGCTATGTTATATTGGTTGGAGACAGTGGCATTGACAAAAATGCAGGAGTCAGAGCTGGATGTGGCAGAGTTAAAGATGTTAAGATTTGCACTGGATGTGATGAGGGTAGACAGTATTAGGAATATGTATATTAGAGGGTCAGCCCAGGTTGGACAGTTTGAAGACAAAGCTAGAGAGGCGAGATTGTGTTGGTTTGGACATGTGCTGAGGAGGGATGCTGGGTATATTGGGAAAAGGATGCTAAGGATGGGTAAGAGGAAAAGAGGAAGGCCTAAGATAAGGTTTATGGATGTGGTTAGAGAGGACATGCAGGTGGTTGGTGTGACAGAGCAAGATGCAGAGGACAGGAAGAAATGGAAACAGGTGATCTGCTGTGGTGACCCCTAACCGGGAAAAGCCGAAAGAAGAAGAAGAAGATTAGTGCTGTCTTGGTGAGGTTTTGTTAAAACAGAGTCCACCTCATGAAGGTACTTACCAAGACATGAGGATGAATTTAGTTCCAGCAATACTACTCTCCTTTGCTTGTTGATTTTATCATCTTTCCTTTTGGACCCCATGGCATTTAGTATTAGCTGATGAGCCTTTAGCCATCGTTCTGTGGATGTGAAGGACTCTTGAGTCATTTGTTGAAGTAGTGGAAGGGTTGAAGCTGAGCAGATGATGGTGGAACTGTCGACATATTGTACTAAGGTGACAGGATTGTTGGCTTTGTGCAGGTTGCTTGTCAAAATATTGAAAAGTGCAGGTCTATATTAGATAATCGAACTTTCAAAAGTTCAAGTGTCATATGATCGACACCATATGAATCGAACTTTTAAAAGTTCGAAAATCTAATAAAAAAAAATAAACTACACAAATAACCTACCTGAATATTTTAAGCTCATGTACGGGTCTGAGAGCCCCTCACACCCCACGCTCTTTAAATATACCAACTCCGAGATCACATTACAGTGCAGAAAAGGGAAATCTTCCCATTCTGCGCTGCATGGAGATCTCCGTTAAAATGTTTGAACTTTCAAAAATTCGATCATATGGTGTCAACGATATGACAGTCAAACTTTTGAAAGTTTGATCATTCAATATAGACCCAAAAAGTGCTAGGTCTAGAACTGACCCTTTTGGTACACCAGTGGAAACAGAGAAGAAGGGGGATAGGTTCTGATTCCATTTTTTGACCTGTTGTCTGTTGGAGCGATAGTTATAGAAAAAAGTAAGCTCTGAATAAGATAGTAATAGGGAAGTTAGTTCATTCATTAGGAATTGGTAGAATATTGTGTCAAATGCTTTTCACAGATCCAGGAACAGGGAGGATATTAGGTTACCATTGTTTTTATTTTTATTTATGGTATCTGAGGAACTTAAGCAGAGCTGCTGTTGTGCTGTGGTATGGTTAAAAAATAAACTACTGCTGTGTGGGCGAATGTAGCTTGTTGTTTATGACTTAGGAGTGTATGTATCTTTCTAAGATTTTGGACAGAGGTCAGAAAACTGCAATGAGGCAGTAGTTGGAGAGGTCTGTGGCTGATCCACCTTTGTAAAGTGGTATAATATGTGATTTATTTTCCAATCAGTGCGTATGTAATTTTCAGTGATGCATTTATTTATGAGTATTGAGATGGAGTATGCCAGGACACTGGCAGCTAACTTAAGATACTTGGGTGGAAGTTTGTCACAGCTGGTGCAGTGTTTTTCAACTTTTAAGGTAATTTCTGATAGTTGAGATAGGTATTGATGGAAAGAAAAGAGAGGGCTATTGTGAGTATTGTTGGTGGGGATAGAGAAATGAAAGGGTAGATTAGATTCTGATAGAGAGAGGGCAAATTGAATGAAGTGTGTGTTGAATTAGGTGGCTACAAGATCTGTGTTGCTGTTTGTGGTAGGAAAGGGGTGTTGGTTTCACTGGGTATAGTAGGGTAATTTATGGTTATATAGAATCACTTGAGATTGTGGTGATGTTTGCCTTAAAGTAAGTGAAAGAATGTGCATTTTTTCTAGTCTGACCTTCTGTTTACAACGATTTCTGAGTTGTCTCAAAATGTGAAATTTTTTTGTGTTTTGTCCTTATACCATTTTTTCCAGGCTTTGTCTCCATTTAGCATGAGCAGGGTTAGTTTTGATTATTTTTGTTCTTATGGGAGCTAACTAATTTAGTATGTTAAGGAATGTTTTATTGAAATGGGTAATGGCATCTTCTAGTGACAGTTTTTTTAGAGTATTATACTTGTATTGGGAAATTTAGTTTATAAAGGTCTTTGTTAAAAGAGGAGAGTCTACATACTTCTTTTAATACTGTATGTTTGGGAGAGTGATTAATTTGTCTTGTAATAAATGTGAATAGATGTCACTAATGTCTGGGAGGCAGCCAAATGTGTTTAGGCTTAAGGGTGAGGGGGTAAGGATCCAGTCAATAGTGTGTGCCTGTTGCTGTGCTTGTTGATTCTAGTAGATAAGGTGATTACTTAAGTTAAGATGAATAGGTTAATAGAGAGGAAAGGGGAGTCACTGTTTACAAGTAAATCATCTATATTCACATCTCCAAGTATAATAGTTTCTTTATTTACAATAATGGAAAACCATTAAAGGCAGTCTTCAAGAATGGGAATGTTGTTGTCTGGGGAAATACATACAGCAGCAATACAAATAGTTTTGTACTTGTTCAGGTGTAGGAGGGTAAGAGATATTTCTTGGTTGGGATAGTTGAGGAGTGAATTCAGTGGGTATCTGGTGATGTTTATTGTGTTTTTAAAAAGTACTGCAACCACTCCAGCTTTTCCATGTACTCTGTCACTTATTATTATATTGTACCCTGGGGAAGGATTTCTTCATCTTTAGTGTTTGGATTTAGACAAGTTACAATGATAATTAGAATGCCTGAGTTGTGTGCTGTAATGCATGCATGGAGATCTAGAATTTTGTTCTAGATGCCTTTGAAGTTTGTATGCATTAATAGTAGGTTGTGGTTAGGATTAATGGGTTGTGTGTTGATAATGGTGGGATGGTCCAGGTTTTGGGTGAATGCCTTCACAGAGTGAGAGAGTGGAAGTGTGGTGACGGAATTTGTACCATTTTTTTACATTTATCTCTTAGGTCTGATACTGATATATGGATCTGGTAGTTCTCTTTGATGTACCTGTAACTAAAGAGGTCCTGAGTTCCCAATGAGTACGGATTGTGTGCATTTTTGTAATTCATAGGTGGGTGTTTGTTGACTAGGAGTACAGGGTTGGGGAAAATAGAGCAATATCAGTGAAGGGGAGTGTAGTAGGATATGGGAAAAGTGAGTATGCTTAGTATAATTGTGGCAGAGGATTGGAGGAGTAGCATATTGTATATAAGTTAGGGGAAGATAGAGTTAGCTGGGTGAAAGGTGTACACTATTTTTGTTGGAGTAGATGTTAAGAAGTGAGTAAGATGGGCATGTAAAATGAGTTTGCAAGATGAGGAGTTAGGCTAGTTCAATGTCTCAATGCATTTGGTTGGTTGTTTTGTTGTAGGGGTTGGGGATAGAATGATGTAAGCTTAGGTGAAGTGTGTGGTTGGTGGGAATAGGGGTAGGGTTGGGAGCAGAGTGAGCCTGAGCATAGTGAGGGCAAATGGAACAGGCTGAGAAGGTGGTACAGCTGCAGTGGGTGAAATAATATCTGCAAGCCTGAAAGTTATATAGGAAGGGGCAATAAAATTTTATGAAAGCATTGAGGTGAAAGACGTGATTTAAGCGTATTATGAATATGCAAACTACAACAGTGTGTGAGATAGACAGTAGACTGAGGTAGTTTGGAAAAAGAAAGTTTGGAAAAATGAGGAAAGAACCTTTTCATAACTAGTTTTAAAGCTTAACAGATTTAATGTTCAGAGTAGAAGTTCTTTGTTCATTAGTTAATAAAACCTTCAGGGCATGAAAAGGGGAAGAAGCAAACCAATATAGAACTGCCTATACAGGCAACGAGGGAAAGTCACAAAAGCAGTAGCTGGAAAGAGCAACTAAGAAAGTGCAAGCTTCCCCAAGAGTAAGGTGTAGCTCATTAATTAGCTGGAAGGAGATGGTGAAGATTAAAGTGCAGGGGAGGCTGTTTTTGATTCTAGTTAAAACAGCCAAAAAAGCAGATCACTAAGTATTTGGTCAAGAAGAGAAGAGACGTTAAACTTAAATTGTATTACTAGTATGTTTCTCTACCTTTATTGTTTTTGTCTACTACTTTTAATACTACCTAGTCTAAGATTTACTTTTGCATTTACACTAGTAAACACTCTTAGTTGCTTGTGTGCAAACTCTAGCAGTACTAACTCTATGGATTATTTTTGGCCATGAACTGGCTCTAACAGGGCTGGAACCCTCTCCATTTCCCCTCACTTAATTCAAGCTCACTTTGTTGCCCTGCCCTACCCTACCTTTAATTTCCATATATCCCCACTACAACTGCATTTATACTTCCATAAGCTTTCCCTTTCCATCCCTACAACCAGTCATGCACATTACAGCCAGGCTACTCTATTAAGAACCTGTAGATGGCAGGTAAAAACAGCAATATATCCACTACCCCACAAGATAAAAAAATGTGCATAGCATGTGGAAAAACTGAAAAATGTAAAGGTAAGAAATGAACTAGTATTAATAACTTGAGTAAAATTTAAATGAGACCAGGGCGGTACCTTTCATTTTGATACCTAAAACAAAAACTGCACTAAACTGTTTGGGAAATATTTGACTTGTTTCTTAAGCAAAGAGCAGTGCATGGTCTACATCTCCGGTGGCAGAAATTATGATTGGCAAATCAGGAGTGTTTGCATATATGAAGATTTCAGAATTATTGTTAGTCTATTATTAAACACTTCTGTATTTTCTGTCAACGGTTATGAAGACTTTTACATCCCTAACATACATAGAATGACTTTCAAAAAAATGTAATGATAAGGACATATAAACAAATTGAAATATAAAAGAAGCTTCTAACATGTAATATGCATAAAGCATTGTTTGAGTATAAAAGGATGATTTTTGAGGTGGCATCTGCTCCTGCTCTTTGGCTGCAGGTAATGGGCCAAGTACTCCAAGGAATTCTTCAAATATGGCTGTCAGTGATAGATAATGGTGAAAAACCTCCTAAAGAACTTATGGAAAGTCCAAAACAGGCTGAAAAAATATGGGCTTATGACAAACACAGATGTATGCATTTTTTCCAAAGTTAAATTTACCTATTTAAATCATGTAACTGACAAAAATGGTCTGCACAAGTTTACAAGACAGGGTAGAAGCTGGGTTATAAGCATCTTCAGAAAGTGTGCCATAGCAGAGTTGTAACTAGGAATGGAAAGTTACTGCCATGAATATTCTTCTATCGTCACAATTGTTCTGTACTCAGTTGAGACATCGCTTCAGCACAAGTCTGAATGTAAATGGATGGGGGACCAAGAATGTGATGTTCAAAGTAATCTTGTATGTGTCTTGTCACTGATTTGGCCAGAAGATCAGTTAATTTTTATCTACACAGGCAAACATAATGATCCATTAGTATTAGTATGTGAGCAGGGCAAAATATGAACCAAATCAGATGGCCAGACATCCTCAGCAGGTGCTTAGGGCAGGAACACTTGATGTTGTCCATGAAAATGACTCCTCTTCTATTAGAGGGTTGGGAGTTAGTATAATGGCTAAGGCTACAACACAAGATATGGGGTTTGATTCTCACCTTTAGCAAAACTGGCTAGGTTTAAAATGTCCCTCAATGACAGCTAGCCTTGTACTTACCTATGAACCATAATATTCACCGGATCATTTCAACATATTAATAAAGCAGGTATGAGCCATCCATTTTTGGATTAACAGTATCTAGAAAACAAGCCATGAGCCTAATTTTTACATAATTCATTAGACTAATTATTTAACTATTACGCATTGGTCCAGAAATCATTCCTATGTTCTATGGTAGAAATATTCTGTAAATAGTCATCCGCCATTTTGTTTCATTATTGTAGGTGTCACATCTGTCTGTCTATCTGCTCAAATAAATGCCTTCTAGCCTGAAGCAATTGACATGTGTCTGCTTAAAAAAATCATTCCATCACTATGCCGCATGTACTGCTTGAGGTAGTTATTTTGTGCTATGTTGTAAATGGGGATCCAAGAAGGCCAGTCTCTGATAGAGAACTGCATGTTATTTAAACTTTTCTTTATGTAACAGTCAACACACCTTTAAGAAGTTGCAGCAATTCACTGTGTCTGAGGAAGCCCTTACCTGTTTTGATCCATTACTGCGTATTAGGCTAATATGTGATGCTTCTCTGAATGGAATTGGTTCTGTTGTCTTGCATTAATTCCAGGATGATTCATTGGAAAATGTTATTACATCCTGATTTTGCTAATATAGAAACGCAGAAGAATATATGTTGCTTAATATGTGGCTTCAGAATTCTAATTTCCAGACAATATACATTCATGAGTATGGGACATGTAAGGTACAGTCGGGAAGAATATATAATGTTCATTAAGAAAGTTTCATGTGGTGGCCTGACAGTGATAACAGAAAATAAAAACTTAGCCAGAAGGTGCAGTGGATGTCAAATGGTTCAAAATGCACTAGTAACAGCATTTATGTCCTTGTATATGACCACATGCACCTTGGCAAAACATCTGTTTCTTATCAGATCAGCTGATAATGTTTGGGGAGCAAACATTAATATGTACAGCTAGCCTTCAAGAGGCAGATGAACTGGACAGAATGTAGGAAGAAATTCTTCAGAAAACGTTTAAGGAAAAGAACTCCAGTGATAATCCCATATAACAGAAGATAAACAATTTTCTGTTTCTTATCATAGTCTCATAAACACAGTCACCAGTACTTCACCTGTGATGTTACTGTTGAACAGGAAGTTGTATTTCAGAGGACATATAGGTCTACTTATTTAACATTACTTCCTGCTCTTCCAAAGATGCTTATGTTATATCTATTTTAAGTAAGGTTTTAATAGTATTATGTTATTTGTATACACTGTTTACATTTATTATTCTGCAGTACAAAGTTGTTCACTTTTACTGCTTTACTTCTGTAATTGCCTATTACTTCTGATGTTGTGTTCCTCTCATTGTATTTCCCAGTAACTGTTGCCATGACTGACTTTTTGTTGTTCTTGATCTGTGATTCTCATTTTATTGCCTTATGGTTTGGGCTGTGACTGAAAAAGGTCCAAGAATAGCCCATTTGCCTGCTTATCAAACATAAATAAAAAAAGAATATGTATGGTCACCACGCATGGCAGAAATGAAATTTCTTTAATGAAGTGCAAAGGAAAGTCCATATGCCTATCATGGGCAGGTAATCATTTCACCAACTTTGATACAACACTGACTAAACACTAAGCAAACAATAATGTCTGACAAGGTGTGTACAAATGTGTAATTAATATCTGCCCATGGGTGGGCGGAGGGCCTGTACACCCCTGGAAGGACATTAATTACACATTAACACACACCCTGGAGGGCATTATTGCACTTAGAGAATGGGTTCTCTGTAAAATTTTTGTTTTACTTACTTATTTATATATTTTTATTACTATATTATTTTTTATATATTTTTGATGTAAAATAGTTCCTCTGCCTAATGTTTCAAAGTTGCTATAGTATATGTAAATGGTGTTGGAGGAAGCATTTTCCATCCAAAATATAACACTTTAAAAAATAACTGGATATTTACTTTATTCTTTGGTCCCTTACTCCTAAAATGTTTGGTTCATTGGCAGTCATTGGAGATCGAAGTTACTAAATAATGGCAAACATTTGAGTTTCAGACTTTTATTTTCTTCAGAAAATGCATACTAACAGAAATATTTTACTGAAGTTTGTAATTTTATAAGAGCAATAAAAATCTGTTTCTATTTTTGAGCCTTTGTTCCCCCTTTATTTTAGGTTTTATCCGGATTTCTTCAGCTTTCAGGTGCAGAGGTATGCAAAGCTCTTTACTGCTGCAGCAGTCACTCACTCTCTCACACGCACACCTCTGCTTCAGAAAATACATGCTAAGGGAAACTCTGTTATTCTAGCAACTTTCTAAGTTTATAAGAACAATATTTAAAATCTGTCCCTATTGTTGGTCCTTTGTTTCCCCATTATTTGTGTATCTGTCCAGATTTCTTGTGGTAAGAGTTTGAAAGGTATGGTCAAGAGAGGTACGGAAACCTTTCAATTGATGCTGCTACTGACGGGATCACTCTATCACTCTCAGTGTGTGTGTGTGTGTGTGTGTGTGTGTGTGTGTGTGTGTGTGTGTGTGTGTGTGTGTAGGGGGTACTTATAAAAATTTTGTCTGTGTCTTTGTGGCTAAGGAGGACAGCTGTAGTTAAAATGTGTTAGACCTCTCAGCCAATTTATTTTTATTTATTTATTTTATTTAACATTTGTTTACCGGGAAAGTCCGACTTGGAACAAACTCAATTCTCAGCAGAGGCCTGGGTAGAAATGCTCCAGACGCATGTCTTTGCAATCAATTATCAAATAACTAGAAGAGTAGAACAGCACCACCATCTGGTGAAGTCTCACTTCCGTTTCACTTTTTCATTTCAGTTCAAACTCTCACTACCATGCCTAAAGAAGTTTCACATCAAAAGTAAATTTAATGAAACCAAATGTATGGAAATAACTGAGTAAAATGCAGTGACAGTTAAGAAAGAGAGGCAATGCTTTTAAGAAGTTTCATCGCTTGTGAATGTACTGATGAGAGGTCATTAAAAAGAGGCAGTTCATAGGTTCATAGGTTCATACTAGGCTATCTGCCGTAGGGCATTTATAAGCCTAGCCAGGATGTGTTTGGCTTTCGCCACCCATTTTTAATTTATTTTGCTATGCCCTTTTTCGAGGTTAGTATACTGTGTCTCTGTCTAACAGTGACACAGAAGTGATACCCAGGGTAGACCTATGATCTCCCATCCACTCATCAAGATTCCTCTTGAAGAGAGTCAATGAGGGACTCTGCCTAACCTGGACTGGGATTTTATTCCAGAGTGAAGGGAGCCTCTGGGTTATGAATCTGTCCCTCCAGCATGTCCTATTTATTTCAGTGCTGAGGTTCAAGTCTCTCGAGCAAGTAGCTCGATGGGATTTGGATTTTCTGAGGTGCAGCATGTCCATTAATTCCGGGTTGGACATGGCTTTATACATCAGGCACAGATCGCCTCTGAACAGGCAGTATGCCACTGAGTAGAGCTGGAGTTTCTTTAACCGGGCAGCATATGGCATCTGTTTGAGCCCTTTGATTCTCTTGGTGAGGTACTTTTGGGGTCTTTCCAGTTGCTGCAGGTGTCTGGTAAGGTACATCCCAAAAGGGGCATTGTACTCAATTATGGGCCTGATGAGGGATGAGTAAAGAGGCACGATGACCTCCCCTGATCTAGATGTGAATCCCTTCATGATTAGGTGGGCTATATAAAATGTTTTTCTAACCACTTTGGCCACGTGGTTGTCAAATGAGTGACTGCTATCAACTTGGGTCCCCAGGTCCCTAATTACTTCTTCTGTACTTAATGGATTACCACCTATGTGGTAATTTGTGGGCACTTTGTTTTTGCCAAAGGGGATGACTATACACTTTTTGGCATTTAGCTTGAGGCCATGGCTCTGGCACCAGTTGTCTGTTTCTATGAGGCCCTTTTGGAGGATGCTTGCATCGGCTGGAGAGTCGATTATGGCACCCAGTTTGCAGTCATCTGCGAACTTGGTCAGCCACAGTCCTTCCGTGTTGGCCTGTACCTCTGAGAAATATATACCGAACAAGAGAGGTCCCAGGACTGAGCCTTGTGGGACACCACTTGTAACTGGTTTGGAGTCTGACATGGCTCCAGCAATTCTAACCATGTGGGTTCTGTCCTTGAGCCAGATTGCAATCCATCTAGTGACATAGGGGTTTATATTTAAGCTGGTGAGCTTATCTATAATGCCCGAGTGGGGTATTGTATTGAAGGCTTTTGCGAGGTCCAGGTAGGCTGTGTGGACCACCTTCCCCTCGTCAATGGCCTTGGTGACTGTTTCAAAGAAATCAACCAGGTTTAAGAGGTAGGATCTGCCCTTAACAAAGCCGAACTGGGTAGGATCCAGTGTCTGTAGGTCCCCAATATCTTTATTTATGAGGTCCATGATGATCCTTTCCATAACTTTGCAGACTAAGCTAGTCAGGCTTATGGGGTGATAGTTTCCAGGATCCGTTGAGGCACCACCTTTATGGAGAGGGACCACTGTTGCTGTATGCCACTCTTTGGGCACATATCCTGTAGTAAGGCTGAGATTGAACAGTAGTTTTATGTTTGGGTTTAGCTCTTCTTGGAGTTCATGTAGGACGCAGCCCAGGACACCGTCTGGTCCCATTGATGCTGTGTTTTTTGCTTTGGAGATGGCAGCTCTTACCTGAGCATCTGAGATGTCAGGGGGGCAGCACTCTGCTGGGATAGATATTTGCCCTTTTGGTGGGGGGGGGGGGTTTGCACTGGACCTGTCAGCTAGGATGTTGGCAATGTCTGTGGGTTCAGTGTATTTTTTGTCATTTTGGACTAATTCTGAGCATATCTGGGAATTACCACCCAGGTTCCTGACATAACTAAAGAAAGCCTTGTGATTATCCTTAGTGTCCTGTGCAATTTTTCTCTCGAAGCTGGCCTTAGACAATTTTATGAGTGCCCGTAGTTTTTTGCTAATACTGATCAGTGATGCCTTCCCTTTTTGGGATTTTGCTCTATCATTTAGTAGCTTCCTCCTTCTATTGTATAGTTTGTTTATGGTTGGGGTCCACCAGATAGGACGTCTGCCTTTGGAGGATTGGGTCTTGGTTTTATTTGGGATCGCATGATCCATTTTCCTGAAGGTGTTCACAAAATGCATTTATAAAGGATTCCGCGGTCTGGGCCGTATTTTCCACAGGCCCGGGGGCTTTGAAGGATTCCACCTCGGTTTTGAGGAGTGTGAAATTTGCTTTAGAGAAGTTTTTCACTGTGGTTTTCTGGGTAGGGGTGGGGTCGGGATGTGAATATCCAGTGAGATTAGTTTATGGTCTGATCTTACCAGTGAGGGATACACTTCTGGTCTGGAGCATAGAGTCCCCGTGTTGGTGATGATCAGGTCCAGTATGTTTTCCATCTTGTGGGAGTGGTAACAAGTTGTTCCATAGCATTTGAGTTTATAAATTCTAGGAACCTTTGGGCTAGGGTGTTGGTGCTAGAGTAATGCTCCCAGTCTATGTTTGGGTAGTTGAAGTCGCCCAATATAATGGTGTTTGGAGAGACCTTCATATTTTCCAGTGTTCTCAGGAAGGCTGAGTGGGGTTCCTGGGTTTGGGAGGGTGGTCTGTAGCAGGCTATAAACTGGAAGGCAATTTTACCCACTGTTAGTTGCACATGGATAGTCTCTGATGCTTCGTGCTTTGCCACCAACCTGGAGGTGTGGGTATCTTTGATGAATATCGATACTCCCCCTCCTTTTGTGGTTCGGTCCAAGTTTTGGGGCTGAAAAGCATAGTATGAGGTATAACCTGGTACTGCTGGGGTGCTCTCGGGAGCCCTGAACCAGGTTTCTGTTACTGCACAGATATCGATGTTCTCCATGCTAAGGAGAGTTTCGAGTGCATGCACCTTGAGGTTTAGACTTCTGGCGTTGAGTAGCATTACTCTTAGTTTCTTATCCCTTGTGATACCTATGGAGGTGGGTTTGTCTTTTGAGCCTTGCCTAAAAAAGGCACTATGGGGGTACCAAGAGCCTTTGCCAATATCCAAAAGCCCAGGGGTGACAGGTGCAAGCCGTCCCTAGCGAAGCATCTTGGCTTGTCGAGCATATCATCCCAAGCTGACAGGCATTGGATCCCCTTTGAATGACACCAGTACTTAAGCCAATTGTTGAAATTGATCATCTTGTCTTCATATTGTGGCATCATTCTTGGTGAGGGTAAGATGCTACTCAAGGTCAGGGTCATACCGGCCTGGGCTACATGCTCAGAGAGCTCCTTTATGTCTCTTTTCATGTAGTCCAGGGAGGTACGTCTCAGGTCATTCACACCAGCATGGACAATGACTGAGTTATATTTGTACTTGCCTTGGAGTGACCTGAGTGCTTGTGTTATGTGGTGGATCCTAGCGCCCGACAGGCTGCTCACCATGATCCTCTCCTTGTTCAACCTGGTGAGCAGGACGTCAGTGTGCCTGACGATAGAGTCACCTATTACAAGTGTATCAGGTGTGTTATTTAGTCTTAAGGGCTGTGACTGTTCAGCACACTGGCTTTGTGAGATATGTGTTGCACGTGTTTTGTTTTGGGGTAGCGGTTGCTTGGGTGTCTGCTTTGGAGGTCTCTGCTGCTTAGGCAGATCTTTATTTAGAGCATCTGAGTATGTTTTTGTGTGATTATGTGTTTGGTTTGCTGTCGTGGTAGGTCTATGTGAGACTGGAATTGTAGTGAGTATGGTTTCCTTCTCCTCCTGACTGGTTATGCTAGTACTGAGCTGAGAGAGCTTAGCCTCCAGTTTGGCTATATGGTTGCATCTCTCACATGTGTTGGAATTTGTTGGGAGGAGGAGAGGGTTGTCTGTGTACATGAGGCAGTTGTAACATTGCCTCAAGATTCCCAGATTCACCAGCTGGACCGGAGAGTAGATTGACAACTGACCTTTGGACATGCTAGAATAATATTGGGAATTCCTTAATAATTGAAAACAAGGGCCAGTGGGGAGTGAGGGTGTAGTGCTTTTAATTTTTATTGCTGACTTATATAATTGCTTTAGTGAGCAAGTGTGAGAACTTTTTCTACTAATCAGAGTGTTGATCATAAAGTATGAATCTGGCAAAATGGCTAGACAGTTTCAGTGACAAGAGTTCCAAGGTCACACTAATAATGATAAACATGTTACGTGGAGAAGACATATATTAAAACTGTTCAGCAAGGGGTTGCCATACTTCCAGTTATAAGAAGTAACTTAAGATTATGTACAAAGAAATATTGTGGAAATGGTGACCACTGCTACTGATTTAGTGGTGGCAACCCACAAAATCTTAATCCAGAAGATGTACACAGTGGAAGCACAACCCTTGAGCAAGGGGATAACAGTGGCCATTTTCCATTCAGCTGAGATGAAGCCAGTGCTTAGACTATGATTGAAAAGAGTATCCAGTGGTGTTGCTAATTCTTGTTGGAGCCCATATAGGACCACAAGAGCTTTAAACTCTAAAGAACTTTCTTCTCAAAACAGGTAACCATCCCAGTCCCAAAACTATTCAGTTTCCCCTCCTTCACTTCCCCTTCCCCCACCATTTATTTCCCTCTATGTCTTGGCCATACACCCTATTGATACACTTCATCTTCACTACATTAACCTCCTTTGTTCCCTTCACTTTCTTCCCACTCCCCTCCAACCTCCTCATTGCACCCTCACTCACATTCCTAACCCCACTAAAATTCTTCACACCCTTCCCTTCCACCTCCAACCTGTATACTTCCATCTTAAGGTTTCTATCCCCTCTAGTAAAATTGTACTTTTCTCTTTACTTTGTTGATCTTTCTCCTTAAGTTTTAATTCTTTAACATCCCAAATACCTAAGTTTTTTATCTAAGCACACTTATGGTTTTCTATATGCCTCTGTTGTAAAATAACCTGATAACTCCTTTATATTTATTTATTTATTTTATTACATTTGTTGACCGGGTATGTCCGACTAGGCCAGAGGCCCGTTTTCAGTGGAGACCCAGGGAGAAAAGCTCCACATAGATACATATTAACAATAACAAAAGAAAGAAAGAAAGAAAAAGAAAAACAAATTATATTAGCAGCAAGAAACTAGTACAATTTAATTATTTTACAGCATTATTAAACAGTGCAAGGCAAGATCCTGTTACTTAGTGCAGACCCAGGGGGGAACTCAACAGTAGTAAAGCACAAACAGGAGAAGTAAATGTAATACAATATGTAGAACCATACACATTACTGTGGTAGTAACAACCAAGTAGTAGCAACTGTAATGTAATCAGTAGAACTGTACAAATTACTGTGTGGAAAGAGCAAACACTATATAGTATATACATTAAGCTTTATGGAAGGGATGTTAGACAGTCAGGTGGGAAATGTAAAATAAGAGTGGGGAAGTAGATTACCCCGGGTAGTGGTAGGAGCATAGCCAGTGACTAGTAAGGTGTTCCTTTAGGAGTAATTTGAAATGAGCATGTGCTGGATTTTTTTGTTTTGAGTCTGGAAGAGTGGTCCACAGTTTGGCTATGCTGTGTGAATAGAGGGAGATGCCATGATGGTTGTGGGAGTTTGATACTTTTAGTAGGAGTTTGTTGGAAGATCTGAGGGATCTGCTTTTAGTAATAGGTTGAAGTAAGAGGAGATGGCATGGCAGTTTTTGGTATGGTAGAATATTTTGTGGGCTAAGGCTAGTTGATTGAGTGATAGAAGGTTGGGGAGTTCTAGCCAGTTTAGTATAGATAGAGCTGAGCAGTGGTTAGACCTGTGTGGGTGATTAGTTGCGAATTTAGCAATTTTGTGGTAGCATGATTCTAGATTGTTGAGGTCAGATTTTGGTATTGTATATCTCCTTAATTCCTTGACATCTCAGTGGGAGATTTGTATGTACTATTGTAATAAGACTATAAGAGTAAAGTTCATCTTAAATTTATATTCTCATATTTTATTTCCTTATTCTGTTATCTTCTCTGTAAATCAGCAGCTAGTCTTACCAATGTTTATTAATTAATTTTGTCCTTCATGTAAATGTTTACCAGCTGCCTGTCGTGCTCATGATTGTAAACATTATACTAAATGTAAATCCAGTTCTCTGTATATTTTGATGCTTTGCTTTTGTGGAGCTTTTCTCCCTGGACCTCCACTGAAAATGTGTTTCTGGTCCAGTCGGACTTTCCCGGTTAACAAATGTTAAATAAATAAATAAATAAATTCAAAGACTTGTTTGAATATATAACACCTTACATTTCCTGTGATAGCATGTCATAAAATGTAATTACAGTCCACTTTAAATAAGTACCTGACTAGAAAGAAAGAATGAAAGTAGATATCAAAATGCAGGCTTTTAAGAAATACATGTTGACATCCTACGTATTGGTGCTGTCTATTGTTTCTGGGCTGGTGTAATTAAGTCCTTGTACTTTACAAGTAACAGAAACTGTTTATTTGCTTTTGTTATGGAAGAGAAAAACAACTAAGGAATCTGATGGAAAGATTACAGCCGAAGAAATAATGTAATATAGCCTTAATAAGGAATTTAAAATGTGAGCTTTGTCTTTGTTCTCCCTATCTCTGTCTCTATCTCTCTCTTTTCTCTTGTATTTGCTTGGAAAATACTGATGTGACCCCTTTCTTGTAAGATTATCTGCAATTGTGGCCTATTATCTTCTAGGAACTTAAATAATCAATTTTAAAGTATGCCACTTTGTAAATATTGAACTGTTATTCATATTGCAATCGCTGTACCGCCATTTTGGCTTTTGGTGTAGATTGTGCCTGAAAAGGATCTTTGGACCAGTGTAGCTACTCAGTTAATAAATGTGTCCTCAAACAAATCCTCCACTACTTCTTAGAAGAGAACTTTCTCACCCCCACTCAACATGGCTTTTGCCCTAAACACAGCACCTCCACTGGCCTTATGTCCTTCTTGAATACTATATCCCAAGCCAGAGATAAGAATAAACTCATCGCTTCCCTATTCTTAGACCTGTCAAAAGCTTTTGACACTGTGTCACACAATCTTATGCTTGTTAAACTCTCTGAACTTAATCTCTCTACATCTACCATATTCTGGTTTACTAGCTACCTCTCAGATCGACTTCAATCAGTTAAATGGCTCTCTGCAACATCTTCTGCCCTCCCTATCAAGATGGGCATACCTCAGTGATCCATTCTTGGCCCTCTACTGTTCAATATATTTACCAACTAGTTATACACATCCTGCACTCAGTCATCTCTTGTGCAATATGCAGATTACTCTATGGTCATTATCATAGCTGACTCCCTCTCTGACCTAAATAGTCTCACTCAAAAATTCTTCTTATCAATTGAAAAATGGCTCTCCAATAACCACTTGATTCTAAATCCCCCCCCCAAAAAAAACTAAACTCCTGCTTTCACTCCAAAAACATGAACCATCTCAAACCCTCATTCTCTATTGCCTCCATCAACAATACATTTATCTCGGTTGAATCTCACACAAGGTTCTGGGGGTCGCCATAGATGACCAACTCATATTTGATGTGCACGTCTCCAAAAGCTAGGACTTCTGTAGCACAACAAAAAATTTCTCACCTCCAAATCTGAAATCTCCCTATCCCATGCCTACCTCCTTCCAAGCCTACTCTATGGCTCACACATCCTCACTGACCTGCAGTCTTCCCTCCTAATGAAACTCTAATCTACATATAACAAAACTGCTAAATTTGCCTCCGGTCAATCCTACCACTCTCATCACTGTCTTGCCCTTAAAAACTTAAACTGGGTAGAATTTCCTCACTAATTACTCTTTACCCAACTTCAGATCATGCATACCCTCCTGCCAGTATATACCCCCAGCTTCAGTCTCCTGCTATCTACCTGAGGCCCAGAGACAATCCTGAATTCTGATACCTACTCCTGAGATTGGAAAGAGACTTGTCTTCCCCATGTTTTACTGCCTTGAGAAGCAGGAATAGTCATTTGGAAGTATGTACAAATACTTCTACTGTCTTAAATTGTAATAAACTCCTGTCTTAGTTTGTTTAAGTGAGTGTCCCCTGCAGGACTTTCAGCAGCCATAGTCTCTTATTATAATACATCTTGCCTGCTAGAGTTAACCCCCTCACATTGTCTCTTATACTCACATTCCCTATACCCTTCTTAGCCTCTCACCTAAAACTCTCCCCCCTGCTTGTAAATTATATATTTATTTTTCTCACCACTGCCACCCCCTAGTCTCTCTAAAACCCTGTTGGTAGACCCTACTTACCTTACCTGCAATAACCATTTATGGGCAGTAGATCTACCTATTTATCCTTCACTTATCTTGCTCCTTGATATCAGCCTTTAAACCTTATTTTGTCTCCCTCTTACCTCTGTTACTCCTGAACCTATTTCTTTATCTCTGAATCAGCCCTTAGTCAGCTCTCCTTTTACTCTGCTATTTTAGTCTCTCATGCGGTGGTGGTGCTGCGGTAGCATTGTTGCCTCACAGTTAGACATTGCACGTTCGATTCTCAGTTAGAGCGTCTTCTGTGTGTCGACATGCATGAATGGGTGTTCCTTCATTGATGGTTGTGTGTTAGGCCTGGCAAGCCAGCACGTAAAAATCTACTGACAATCATTAGCAGACCGGAGTTCCACTGTGGTGTCCCCTAACCGGGAAAAAGCCGAAAGACCTCCTAGATACCTTACATTGGACTTAACTCCCTTATCACTGATTGTTTTCCCTCAAAACCTGTCTTTTTGTCTGAACCAGCTCCGTTCGCCCTGCGGGCTCACTCCGCTCCCCTACCCTACCCCCAAATTCCACCCACCCCCAGTGGTCCTACACTTATACTTCCTAAACCATACCCACTCTCTCATCCAACCAATCAATTGCCCCAAACACTTACTCCACTTTGCTACACCCTCCTCCTCCAACTCTCTCTAGTATTTCTACTTATAGTGCTGTTCTATACCCTATAGCACTACTCCTCCCTCTACCTAAGTCTTTCCCACTCTCACTAGTCCCTCATTATCTGATCACAGTCCACCTCCTTTGTATTTATATAGATATTCATTATAATATGCAAACTACAATAAAAGTTATCCTAACCAACTTAATACTCTTAACCATATTTTTACCTGCCCTCACTTCTGCCTATCTCCTAACTTGTTTTGAAAAGTCCAATCTCTTCCACCATAACCTCCCTCCAAAACAAACAACCATTCATGATATCTCTCATTTCCATACACACATTAACATCATCTCCACTTCTTGCAATATGTTACCTCAATACCATCGATGTACACACATTAAATACAACCACCTCTTAATAAGAAAATGGAAACTTCTAATTAACTATTCACACAACCCAGTATTTAAGCCACAAAGCCCTACCTTAAAGGATGGGGATATACACCCTAATCCTGACCCAACCAATGCATCCATAGTAAATATTCACTGCACCACACCCTCAAACCTGCCAACCTTAACCAAACTCTCCAACTCTCTACTAATAGCACATCTCAATATCCGCAGTATCAACAACAGAATTGCCCACCTTCATGATCTCCTTGATATTCACTCCTTTGACATTTTCTGCCTTACAGAAACTTGGTTAAAACCTGGAACTAAGGATAATGAAATTATCCCCCCTGGCTACAACATACTGAGACAAGACCGATTAAAACGTAAGGGTGGGGGAGTAGCACTCCTATATAAAAATGTCCTACAGATCTCCTCTATAACTGATAACCCCCCTTTGGACAGTAAGGCTGAAGTCCTCATATCTAAACTTCAAATCAACCCTAACAAATCCCTTTATGTGATCTGTATCTACCTACCCCCCGGTAATAACACCACTATAATAGAAGATATTCTTAGCTGGGTGTCCTCAACTTACCCACAAGAAACAATAATACTAGGTGACTTTAACACTGACTGGAAAACCTTCACTGCTAATAACCCTTCCTCACATATTAATCTTCATGGCTTTATTCAAACTATCACCTCGACTACCAGAATCAACAAACCAACCAAAAAAGAGAGCACCTTAGACTGGATACTTATTAATAAACACCCACATACTTATAATGTAGGAACCTTACCAGATGATCTAAGTGATCATACTCTAACTTATATTATAAGACAAAAAAATGACATTTCTAACACCCCTACTTACAGGATCTCACAAACTAAGAAACACTTTAACCCTGTGCTATTCCAAAATGAACTCAATGCATGTGACTGGAAACCTCTAAAAATACTCCCACTAGATGAGGCTGTTAAATATTTTAACTCTAAATTTCTAGCAATCCTAGATGTGCATGCACCTAAACCATGATGTGCATGCATCTAAACCATGATGTGCATGCACCTAAACTATGATGTGCATGCACCTAAACGATCCATTAGAATAAAATCCAAACCAGCCCCCTGGCTTTCAAACGAAACTAGACAAAAAATTCTACTTAGAAACAAAGCTTGGGCTAAGTGGAGAGCTAACAGAACCTCCCCTGAACAACAAACTTTTAGACAGCTAAGAAACATAACAAAAAAAGCTATACTCACTGACAAAAAGAACTACTATTGTAAACTACAACAAACACACCAAAAGAATCCACAGAAATTTTGGACTAGCATAAATAGGCTCCTTCACCCCGGTCACTCTAGCACACCATCCCCTCATGATGCTGATCATAATACCCCACAACAAACAGCCAACAACTTCAACACCTACTTCACAGAAACCATACAATCCCTAGCTAGCCAGCTTTCCACTGATAACACAAGGCTCCCAACCTCTTTAGCTGGATCTTTACCAACATTCAAATTTCAACCTATCTCAACCACTCTCATCTACAAAATCTTACTAAAACTTAAGCCTTGCACTCCTTCAGTCAACCAGTTACCTTCTGAATATTTGCAAAAAGCAGCCAAAGTTATTGCCTTTCCCATATCCATCCTACTTAACAGAACCATTAATGAAAGAATCATTCCAGACATCTGGAAAATCTCCCACATCATCCCCCTACATAAAGGTGGTAAATCCAATGATTACTCTAACTACAGACCAATAGCTCTACTATCACCTTTAGCAAAAGTCATGGAAAAATGCATTCAGCACCAGCTATTAGACCACTTAACTAAACACGACATTCTGGCTAAGTGCCAGCATGGCTTTAGGCCATTTCATAGTACTACCATCGCTCTCCTATCGTTCACCGACTCCATTAATAAGAACCGTAATAACAACATCCTCTCTTCTGCTCTCTTCATTGATCTTTCAAAGGATTTTGACATGGTAAACCACCTCCTGCTTATAAATACTCTTGAATCTCTTGCTGTAGATACCCCAGCTATACAATGGTTCAAGTCTTACCTCAACAATAGGCAACAGACAGTTCTCTGGGAAAATAAACTATCATCCCACCTGCCAGTCACCCTTGGAGTCCCCCAGGGCTCCATTTTAGGACCTCTTCTTTTTTCTTTATTCATCAATGACCTTCATGTAGCAATCCCTGAAGCCACCTGTATTCAATATGCCGATGATTCCACACTTATATGTTCTGCCAACTCCATTTCTGAACTACACTCACTAACTCAAAAATATTCAACTCAGTAGAAGTTTGGTTCTTGAAACGCTGCCTCCTTTTGAACGCCAAAAAAACCAAGCTCCTACTCTTTACTCCTACCAATAGGTCCTCTCCTATAGACTTCTCTATCAAATCAAACAATGGCACCCTTATCTTCCCCAATCCTACCACTAAACTATTAGGAGTCACAATCGATAACAACCTTAACTTTGATAGCCATATAAATAACACCATACAAACAGTGAACAGAAAAATGAGCTCCTTATATAGAATCAAACCCTTCTTAACTCCTATAGCTAGAACCACCATTGCCCACTCTCACTTAATCTCAACTCTTCTTTATGCCTCACCTATTTACACTAATCTTAAAAAAAAATAATCTCCTCAAACTAGCAAGCTCCTACAACAATATTGCCAGATTTGTCACTGGCAATACATTTCGAACTCACCACTGCCTGAATCTAAAGCAGCTAGACTGGCTTGAACTTCCTAACATGCTAATTTTTTCCCAACTCACCATTGCCCATAAAATCTTTTACCAACCAAATAATACTCCAATACTTGCTAATCTCATTACCCCTTATAATAATCTTAATTCCCTACTCTCTTCTAGTAAATTACTTGCTAGCATAAGTAAGTCCAATAATTTGGCAGGCGACAGCCTATTCTCCAATACTGCTGGGAAAAACTGGAACTTTCTACGTATAGATCTAACTCTACTACCTTCACTGTCACTCTTTAAGCAAAAACTCAAAAGTCACCTAAAATCACACTGGCTATGTCCCTGCAGTAACCCCGACTAATCTCCAACCTTTCCTATTTCTATCTTCACACTGCCTCTGGATACACAATCGTACTCTGCATACCCCTCAGTATGCTAAAAACTGGTAATAGTAAGATCTATATAACTTCCAGTATTTATGTAAACTATCAATGAACTTTAATGTATCTCTCATCATACAATTAAATGACTGTTATAATACTTATACTCATCCTTCTTGTATTGTACTTTTTTAAACTCCTTCTTTGTATTCTAAATTCCTCCCACTTTATTTGTTATACATTTGTATATCATATTTTGTGCTATGTTGGAGCTTTTCTCCCCGGGCCTCTACTGAAAATGAAAATATATCCAGTTAGACTAGCCCGGTCAACAAATGTAAAATAAATAAAATAAATAAAATACTATACTGTACCAACCCTCCTCCTGCCCTGACATTGCATCTCTTGTCTCCCTCTATACCTCCTGGCTCTAACTTGGAACAAAGTTTCTTTCAAAATCAGGAATATTAATCACCAACAAAAATTCAAGGTTGCTGTCAAAAACTATCTTAGTTCTTGGACCTGTCACTGCAATCACCCTTCATGACTGCCTCCTTAGTCACATATCCTTTAGATTACTTAGTGTATCTATGTAAGTTACTGCATGATTTAGAATATACTTCTTTAGATAATTCTTTTTATCCTCTGTATCATTGTACTTTTTATACTGTTTGTAAACATGCGTGGAGCTTTTCTTCCCAGGCCTCCACTGAAAAAGGGCTTCTGCCCAGTCAGACTAACCCGGTCAACAAATGCCAAATAAATAATAAATAAATTAAAGTAAAGTGGTTCAGTACTCAAGTTAGAGACGGTTAGATGTATGTATGTAGTTCCCTTACTTAGAAGCGTTCTTTAAATATTCTTATATGTTTAATTAAATATTATTTTAGTCTTCCACATTCTTTTTCATATTTAACCTGGAACTATGCATTTTGCTTATTGTTTATGTGAAGTTTATTCACTTTAACCTCTTTTAGATGGTGTTTAATATACACGTATTAGTGATCCTTATTGTTTGAGATGAGTTTTATTATTTTCACTGGTTAAGAAGTGGTGGTTCCCCCATCTCCACTTAGCTAAATCATTTGGGCCTACCACCTGAGAAAAAAATTAATGTGTACAATTTCATAAATTCTTAATTTAAGAGCAGCAGGTAACTGGAGGTCTCTGACCTGCTAGTGTAATAGCACTACTACTGCACAAGGATTAAAGTTGTGGAGAAATGAAGATCTTGGCTAGCCTTCCCTGAGAATTGTGTGCACAAGTGTGTCAGAGGCTCTGAAAAGCATTGCTATTCACAGATGCCGTGCTGAGGAAGTGTTCTAGGGTGCTAGGTCAAAGCCTCAGCTCTGAAAGTGGACCCTATGCAGTCTAATCTGGAGGTGATTATTGAAAACTCATAACCAGGACAGCAGTGCATATTCCATCTGTGCTTTTGGACCCATTTGAATTTGTGAATTGCTTAATGGGTTAGACTTCTGTGCGCTTTCTGCCTTGTACTTTTAACCTGCTGGGTACCAGTGGTGTGACTGGAGACAGAATTCCACTGATGCATTCTGGGCTTTTTTCTTCATATTTGATGGCAGTGTGTGCCACTATTTCTCATATATTTGATTGACACTGTCATGATTCAAACCCCTCTTTGTACCAACTATCACATTTCAGTTGCAGTGACCTTAATCATTACATTTTTGGTGGATATTGGTATAATTCAAACCCCATTGATGTTTTCATCGGAGCACAGATATGTCCACATTTGCATCACCTGTGAGTGCCAGTTTTTGCTGAGACTGTGTATTTAAAAACAATGCATTAAATAACAACTACAGTCTCCATTCCTAATATCATATTGTGAATGTACACTTAAGGTAGACACACAAATGTAGGTCAGGGAAGAGACATTCAGTGACCATAAAAAATAAAAAGATTTGTAACTTCCTATCAAGTAACAAACAAAACCTGTGTAACAACCACTTTGTAAATGTGTGGTGAAACATTTGACAGGCATGCAGTTTATTTTTGAATTTGCTGTTTGTTCATTTATTTATTTTTGTAATAAAACTTTCTGACCCAGATTATACATTTAGTTGCTGTGTTAAGGTAAACTACACATTGATAATAACCATTTCAGCTTAATTATGATTGCCTAAAATACTACACCACAATAAACCAATATTTGATGGCATACTGTTAACTACAGGCCATTTGTTGAAACTGTTTCGCCACCACAGAATGTACATCAGCGATCAGCAATGGTGGGGTGCCAATAAAGCAGAATTATATTTTATTTGCAGTGTCCTGTATTACTGACTGCAGGACTGCCACCTTTTCAGATGCTTAACAACTCTTGAGTTGGGCTGTGCTTGTCGTCATACTTTTCCTTCTAGTCTGCAAATAGCTGAAACTTCTACAAAACTTAATATAAGGGTAGTAAAGTATATTAATGATGACATATGAGCAGAGCTCGTGAGGTAAACTCCGCACTACAACTCCCAGAGTCCCCGAAAAGCAGCCCTTCATGAGGCACTTGGGTAATATAGTTCAGGGTATCGGTCAGTAGAATGGTAATAAAATACTCGCAAACTACATTTCCCTGCACGGTTGTCAATCGTCGTGTTATTGTTTTTGTATGATGTTACAGTAACAGCTGGTAACCTTTTGAAGAGTCAGAAGACACTTTGTGTATCTTTTAACCTGGAAGGTAGGAAATTGTTCTTGAGGGTGTTTTATGTATTGTTTTTAATCACTGAACTGCCGGTGTAGCAGGCTTTCTGAGGTAAGTAGACAGCCACTTCATGTATTTTTGTCTATTGTCTTGCTACGTAGTTAAAGAAAAAACACAAGTGTGGGCATCCTGTCTCACTTTTTTAAGTACCATAACGCTGCAGACGGTTATTTAAAGACAGTTATTTCTTAGTTTTTATTGAGAGAGACTGAGAGTCATTGTACATAAGTTTTAAACAATTGCTGAAGCTTTGCATTTTCTTAACTTTTGTGTTTAATTTGTATTGATCATGTTACTGTTACTGCTGATGTTTCACCGCTGAAGTCAAAGAGTTGCTTTGTGCGCAAGATGTCCTTGTTGACCGCGCTGTCTTCTGTCAGAATTAACAACTGTCCATATTTTCCTACATACTTAGAAGTAATGCATTTTTAAGTAACTATGTAAATTAACCCGGGTGTTCTAACAGCTAGGAAACAATGATTGTCAGTTTAAGGTACTTTTGGTGTTAAAGTAGCAACTGGTGTGAAATGTACGTGCACATAAATCCGATCGTATCTCTTAACCGTGTGCAGACAGAGTCGGGTAGTTTGTAGTGTGGCAGAAGGAGATCTGTGGTTGTTTTTGATTTCAAAGTGTTCTGGACAGTTACATTCTAAAAAAGGAAAGCATTTACAATGGCTTAATGCTGCATAGCTGACTTCAACATCTACCAAGGTCGAGGTTGTTTACATTCAAGACTTTGCTTCCAAAATTGCTAGATTAGATTAATCGTGAGTAGCAAATCAGTCTCTGCTAGATGGTTGTGTAAATGGATGAATGTTTCTCGTTTAAGGCAGTGTATGGATGAATGTTTCTCGTTTAAGGCAGTGTACTAGATTTTGTACGTCTGTATTATGATGACTATTCATTTCATCGTGTTAATGTTTTATTGCCCCCATAGTTTGTATACGATTTTATTATGTAAAATATCATAGTGATGTGAAAATAAAAGAAGAACTTGGGCGAAAATGCTTAGTCTGAGATGAAAGGACATTCTTCAAGTATGTCGAAATGTAAAATGCACTGGGTACAAAGGAACAAGGCTAACACTTTTCTTGTACTGGACTGTTTACTTCTCTGATCTGGGTACAACATCGATTTCAAAAAATGTGCAGGTCAGTCATCCAGACACAGACATCTGCCACCTCCAGCATTGTGGACATAGTGAGACTGATTTTTATCTTGCATAATGGTGTGCAGCACCTGCATTGACATGGAGTTTAGGGACTGGAAGCAGATTATATGACTGAGGAGGCAGAAAAATGTTGCCTCCATAGCTGCTTCATTGCGATATGAGTTAACTACCCACACACCTTCTGTTGCAGGCCATGCAGTCTGGGTTCATAAAAAAATCTAGATGTAAGGTCACTGGGTGCATGCCAACCTTACTCAAGACTACACAGAGCATTGCGTAGCCATCACTGTTAGCTGTTGCCACACAGCCTGACATCCTTGACCATTGTTGGTCTCATGGTTGTAGATGCTCACGACATTCAGTCTCCATACTTGGGATTCCTCACCAGGCTGTTCCTGAGTGGTCTCGTATCTCTACCCCTTCATTAGTCCAAGTTACTATTGTCCAGGTCATAGGCAAATGATGCTTTTAGGCTGTCAATGCTGGACACCTAGTCAGTGTACATATGCACCTTCCATGAACAGCATCAAACCCCACACTGCAAGCCAAGATAGTGGACACCACCAGTGGTTACACTGTGGCAGCTCAGTCCCAGTACTGGAAAATGTGATCCCCGAGTCCTCACAACCTTCTGCCAATTAAAGTGGCTACCATATTCATCTTCCATTACCCTATTCTGTGCTATACAGTTGCTCTCACTTATCAAGTAATGATGACCATGCCCTGCCTGTTTCCTTATCTGCTTGAGCATGATTTGTCTGATACACAGCATGGAAAATGGGTACAGTGCCTTGCATAATCTGGGTGCAAGCATCCTTTTATTATGCATTGTCTCTTTTATAGCCAGTAGTAGTGGATCAGATGCCACATATTAGTGCTGTGCTGCAGCCACCTCTGCTGTGGTAGTGGAACCACTCCTTGCCTGTTTATCCTTAGAATGTTCTTCCTGCTATCCTTCTGTTTTTCCTACTGTTACTGAAAACTCTGTTGGGATGTTCCCCATCTGCACAATCTGTTTCCACATTTCCATACTGTGCAACATGACATACACCACAGAGATGTTACTTGGGTATCCGGTGCATTTAGCAGTGCCTCATTTGAAGTATCACAACAACAGAAATGTTCATTGAATCATCTGAATGCGCGCTACACAACATTCTGTGGTTCCACTTGGGCTGTATTGTTGTATGTCATCTCTACCATGGGCTGAAGTTGCAGTTAGGGGTTCTTTAGACAGGGTTCTAGGTCATTTCCAGCATCACTTACAGCACACAACAGCCACACCATTGTATGCAATTTGCTTCCTGCTTGAATGGTAACTGTGCATAATGCCCTGTGTAATATAGTTGTGTGTGCACATACTGACTAGATAACCAAGTCCCCTCACATAAAGTGATGGAGTAGTTTGGATGTGCACCATATGTCTGTGTGAATCATGATCACTGCTTGAGTGGCACATAGACACATTGTGTATAATGCCCTTGATGTTGCATCCCAACTGGCAGTTCAGTTAGTGGGAGCCATTTATATTGATATATTTCAGCCCCTGTTGGTCAGGAGGGGGCTTTGATGGTGATGTGTGTATTCTGTGGTACCCAGGACCTCAGGAAGTGGGCTGTTTTGAAAATGCTGCAGTGGTAATTCTGTCCTCTGCAGTCTTGGGGAACCAGATGCATTCTTCCACATGATACACAGTGCATGATAAAATGTATGAGGATGACAGCTTTGGTTTCCTTTATGTGCTCCTTGAGGTCCCTGTAATTTGTGTCCTCTAGAACAGGCAGTCTTAGTTAGGTTACATGTGGCCTGCCCATCCACATGGTGTCATTTCACTGTCTGCAGCAGTACATGTATAAATTAATTTTTCTTAATTGTAAAGTAATGAAAATTTGTGTTTTTTTTCTTGTGCTGACAGCCACTGTAAGGCTTGCTGGTTGTGAGACATTATTTAAGAGTATAAAAACAAAGAGAAAGAAATCTAGAACAACTGAGGCAAAACTGAGTTTTGAGTGTTTATAGAAAGTCAAATTTGAAAACTGGAACTTTGAAGGAATTCATTACAAATAACATGAAGGATTTGGGGAAAAAGTCAGCAGTGTAGTTCATATTTTAGGTTATTTTGAAGAAAATTTACAGATCATATGTAAATTCATGTGCGGCATGTACTTAACTCCTTTATGTCTTGTTTCCAGACCACCTGCTAGTGTAGCTTGCTTGCCTGCTTATTTATTTGTCTACTTATTTCCTTATTTTATTTATTTAATTGTGTTAGCTAAGAAGGTGGCTAGTCCAAGGACCCTTTTTAGTGTTTTAATCTAAATCAAGTTTTACTGTCATAATTGAAGATATGCAGGATATATGTGTCTGTAACAAATAAAACTTTTTGCTTTTCACAGACAAGTACAGTGTAAAGTATACAGTACATAAATGTTTACAATTTCAAAATATTTGAATTAAGAATAGAGGTAAAACAGTTGAATAGGCTTCAGAAAGTGGAATGCCTGAATTTTGAAGTAATGTTATCTGCATAATAACGTTACCTTTGTTGCTTATATATGTAATAATAGGCAGTATAGCTCAGAATGTGTCTTGTACCTTTGAGACATTCCGGTCTATGGGCATATGCATATAAGTACTGAGTAAGTGCAAATAAGTAGCCATTTTGAGTGAGTAGCTAGATTGAAAGCATGTATGGGTGTAGTAGTCAGTCATTTAGTTCGTTTAGGTTTTTCCATCCTGATGTGTTTGTGTGTAATAAACAACTTGAGACCATGAAGCTTGGGTTTTCATTTATTAGAATACACAAGATGAGCGACATGGTGTCAGAATGAAATCCGAAGTCAAATCCATGTGTCGCACAATCAGTAATGGAGGAATATGCAGAAGTGGATCATCTGAAGCTCAAACGACTCTCAAATAGGTCAGAAAGATAATTCTAGGTACTAAAACTTATTTAAATGATTTGTTTATGCAACAGAAATAAAACAAAGCATTCAAAATGTTCAAAATAAATTTCTAATTAAAATGTTTGAAACTGCTACATATTGATAAAAGTACTTGAAATGCTTACAAATCATTTACAAAACTGCTTAAAATAATCTCTGAATCTCATAAAATGTATAAATAAAGGATGCACACACCTCCAGACTGGTAGCCCAACATAACGCATCTGAGATACTTCACGTGCAGCTAACACTGGGTAAGACAACGCTTCAGGTCGTAGCCTGCTATAGGTGCCCAACCATGTCCCAAGACTCGCACTCCATGTTCCTGAGCACCCTGGAGAATATTAAGGTCCAACCTAATACTCTCATACTGGGCGACGTCAACTACCGCTCCATTAACTGGGAAAACTACTCGTGTACCAATACACTTGCCCAATGCTTTCTGGAATTCATTAATTCCAATGCTCTGGACCAGCTAGTTCTTACCCCCACTAGAAGTAGCAACATCTGTGACCTGGTCATTACTAACATGGGCAATTGTTGCTCTGCACCAATAGTCAACTCCTCCCTGGTTAGATCTAACCACAAACTAATCACCTTGGAAATCCACCCCCCCCCAAAGGTAACCATCATGAAAAAGTTCTCCAAAGCTAACTTTGGGTTCCTAAAAACAGAGGTGGCTAACTTCACGGCACCCATGCAAATGTAGAATAGTTGCATGACCACCGAATCCTACACCAGTGCACTGTACGGACACATACACAAATGCATGAATCGCGCCATAGCCAATAGAACTAAGACGCTCTCCTCAGAAAAAAGGAAACCAATCTGGTGGTCCCCTGCTATAAACAAGCTCTACAACAGGAGGAGGAAACTGATGTAGCATAAGGCAAAGTCACAAGACTGGAAAAACTCCCTTATCAGCCTCAACAAAAGGTTGAGATCCCTCATCAAATCCTCTAAAGCTAGCTATGAAAACAGAATTGCAGCAGATAGTAAAGACAACCACAAGGCCTTCTATAGTTATGTAAAGAATCTCCACGGTAATACCCAGATTTGCTCTGAGCTACTGCATAATGGTACCTCTTATACTGTGCAACAGATACTGCCACTATATTGGGCGACAGAATCAGTGCTAACTTTACCAGTAGATTGCCAGGCACCCAGTATTACTGCTGCACAGGTTAAAACAGCACTGTCCAAGGCCAAGAATACAGCTTCTATGGGACCTGACAATATCCCTGGCTGTGTTCAACATGAACTACAGAGTGAACTGGCACCTCACCTGTGTGCCCTGTTCAATCACAGCCTCGCCTCAGGCTTTGTCTCTACCGAATGGTGCGCTGCTACAGTCATCCCTCTCCACAAAGGAGGTGCGACTACAGACCCTGGGAATTATCGCCCAATTAGCCTGACAAGTCCGAAATGCAAAGCTATGGAATGCATCATCATGGACCTAATAAACAAGGATATAGGGAATCTCCAAACTCTGGATCGTACACAGTTTGGTTTTGTGAAGGGTAGATCATGCCTGCTCAACTTGGTCGACTTCTTTGCGTCGGTCAGCAGAGCTGTGGATGAAGGCAAGGTGGTTCATACTGCCTACCTTGATCTGGCCAAGGCCTTTGATACCATTCCCCACTCAGGAATCATAGAAAAACTCACTAAGCTAGGCATCAACCCCTATATCACTAGGTGGGTTGCAAATTGCTCACAGATAGAGCTCACAGTGTGAAAGTAGCTGACTCCAAGTCAGACTGCCGACCAGTCACGAGTGGAGTCCCACAGGGTTCGGCCCTGGGTCCTCTCCTGTTTGGTATCTGTTTCTCTGAAGTCCAGGCCAACATGAAGAGACTCTGGCTGACAAAGTTCGCAGACGATTGCAAGTTGGGAGCTATTATTAACTCCACAAGTGATGTAGAGATCCTACAGAAAGGCCTCAGTGACACCAACAACTGGTGTCAGAACCATAACCTTAAGCCCATTGCCAAAAAATTTTGTCGTCATCCCCTTGAGTAAACCCCAGTTCCATTGAATTACCACATTGATGGTAGTCCACTGAATACAGAAGGCATTATAAGAGATCTGGGAACACAGGTTGACAGCAACCTCTCTTTTGACCACCACATTGCCACTGTGGTCAGAAAGTCCTTCTTTGTGGCACATCTCATTACTAAGACTTTTGCATCCAGGAAGAAAGAGGTCATTGTCTCCCTTTACTCTTCCCTCATTAGGCCAATCGCGTACAGTGCTCCATTTGGCATGTACCTCACTAGACACCTGCAACAACTGGAGATGCCACAACAGTACCTCACAAAGAGGATCCTAGGCCTTAAACACTTGTCCTATATGGACAGACTCAAAAAACTCCAACTATTCTCTGTCTCATATCGCCTACTTAGAGGCGATCTCTGCTTGACTTAAAAAGCCATGTCTAAGCCAGCTCTGTTAGAAATGCTACAGCTAAAGAAATCCCAATCCCTCCACACCACACGCTTCAGAGACCACAACCTCATTACCACAATCAACAACACATGCTGGAGGGACAGGTTCATAACCCAAAGACTGCCCATGCTATGGAATAGAATTCCCATACATGTCAAGCAGAGTACCTCACTGGCCCTCTTCAAGAGAAATCTTGATGAGTTGATGGGAAATAGGAAATTCACCCCGGGGATCACTCCAGTGGTTCTACTCGACAAAGGCACTAGGAACTAAAGTCACGATGCCAGGGTAATCCTATGGGCTAGGCTTGTAAAGGCTCCAGGGGCATTAGCCTAGTACACACCTATGAATCTATGAAAAGGGAAAACAACCATATTTTTTCACCATGTGTTTCTTTTTCATATTAACCAAAGCTATTCAAAATATCTGAAGTATGTAAGGTGTTGGCAAGTGTGTGGAGTATTACAGTACAGTTATTTCTCAGAATACAATCATTTTAACAAGACTGTTGTGCTGTTGAATATTTTTTAAGTACCTAGTGTATGTTTGAAGATAATTACAAGGGGCAGGTTTTTACCACTGTTTGCTGCATGGTAGAAGGATTTTGCAAATCTGGTCCACTTGTGTTTGAAATAATGTAGAATATTGGAGAGTGTTTGAGCAAGAGTACGATGTCTTTATACAGGCTGCTTTTTCTGGCAAAGATGCGCGTACAATGGTATTTATTCTGCTTAATCTAGCTGGTTCAGAAACCACTGAAAGGGAGTATTCATTTGTGCATGCAATTGCGGTGTTTACAGGGGATGGGGAGAACCGCCGTATTGTGGTACCGGCTGAAATGCGGGAAGACTCTCAGTGCTTAAAACATAGTGCAACCCACAGTGGAAAGGCATATGTTTTACAAAAGAGATCAAAAGCCTGGTGAAACTTTTGCAGCATATATCACTAACTTGAGAAATAAGGCAAAAATTTGCAGATTTGGTTATCTGAAAGATGATTTGATAAAAGACAGGCTTTGGGTGTGGTATTAAAGATGATGCCATGAGAAATATTTTGCTTTGAGACAGTTATTTAACTTTGAATAAAGCTGTAGAGCTTTGTTAGGTATATGAGCTCACAGAAAAGCACGCGTAAAATATGCTTACAAATGAGAAAGGCGTGCTTGCAGTGCCTTCCAGTGCTAATGTTGATAGTATGCAGCATGAGATTGGGAGATACAGGCCAAAAGGGATGGTTCCTACAGTGAAACCCAGGGCACAATCAGTAAAACAGAAGGGTTACTCAAAAAAACCTGTGACAAGCCTCATAGTGAACTACCATACTTGTGGAGGTAGCCATGAGCCCAGGCGAGAGAAATGCTTAGCTTTTGGTCAGCAGTGCCACATATGTAAAAAGTTGAATTATTTCAAAAGGCTCTGTAAATCTAAAGGGGCACATTCTTTTATTAAAAAAGAGCATTCAAAGAGGCATGTTGATCAATTAGAAAGCTCCGACCCTACTTTTTATGTTGATGGTGTGTCTCTGCTTGGTGAAACAGTCAATGCAGCAGATTTGTGGGCAAAGGACACAGTATTTTCTACTGTTAAGATTAATGGGACACCTGTAGAGCTCAAAGTTAATACTGGTTCAAAGTGCAATGCTATGTCAGCAAATGTGTTTACTAGAGTAAAAGCTGGTGAGAGACTTGATTTGGCAACATGTTGCTTATGGTGGTGAAGAAAATCAAGCTGAAGGCTCAGTAGTGCTTTCATGTTACTTTGTGTGGAACAGCTATGACTTGCAGTTTTAAATTGTCAAGAGATACATGCAGTCATTATTAGGCTTCAAAGACATTTTGAAAATGGGGCTGCTTTCATTTAATAAAGAAGCTCACCATATAAGCACGCGTAACAACGAGAATTTTGAACAAACTATTTTTTCTGAGTAAGCTGATACTTTTTAAGACAAGTTAGGCAAACTCCCAGTTGTGTACTCCATGAAGTTAGACCACGAGGTAAGCCCAGTCCTTAGACCAGCACGGAAAGTTCCAGCAGCCTTGCAAAGCAGAGTCAAATCTGGATTAGACAGAATGGTGAACCTAGGAGTAATTTGTCCAATGGAAGAACAGAATGAATGGGTATCCTCCCATGGTGGTAGCGCATAAGGAAAGCAATGATGATATAAGAATATATATTGATCCAAGTGATATGAACAAAGCACTAAAACAACCTCATTATTTAATTTGTACAGTTGAAGAAGTTCCTGCTCTTATGCCAAATGCCACTGTTTTTTTTTTGTCTTAGATGTAAAAAGTTCATTTTTAGCAAATTTTGCTTGATTGAAAATCTTCATTGTTAACCACTTTCACTACACCATTTGGAAGGTGCAGATTTTTGAGAATGCCATTTGGAATAAATTCTGCCAGTGAAGTTTTCCAACATGCGATGGAACAAATTTTTTTCTGGCTATTCCTGTGCTGTAATAGTAGGTGATATTCTTATAGGAGGCAGGGCTGAAGTCAAACATGATAGAAATTCAAGAAAGTTCTGGAACTTGTTCGTGAAGTGTATCTTAAGCTGAAGCCTTAGAAATGTAAATTCAGGCTACAAGAAGTTACTTATGTGGGTCATTTGTTTACCGGTTCAGGCTTACAAACAGATCCTTCCAAGCAAACTGCAATTCTTGAGATGACAGCTCCAGACAATGTCACAGCCTTACAGCATTTTCTTGGCATGGTCAACTATTTGGGCAAGTTCATTCCAGCTTTAAGTGAACTTTCAGCACCACTTAGAGAGCTGACACGCAAAGATGTAACCTGGTCCTTTTCAGCACAACACCAAAGAGCATTTGATATCCTGAAACTGAAAATTGCCAGTCCACCCATATTAAGATGTTATGGTGTTCACAAACCAGTAAATCTTTCCTGTGATGCTTCCAAGTTTGGTCTTGGTGGAGTTATTCTTCAAGAGGGCAGACCAGTAGTTTATGTATCCAGAACTCTTACCAAAATTGAGATGCAGTATGCTCAAGTAGAGAGAGAGCTTTTGGCAATTGTCTGAATGCTCGAAGTTCCATGCTTATATTTAGGGCCGACCTATTCAAACTGAAAATGACCACCAACCTTTGGTCACTATTTTGAAAAAGCCAATGCACACAGCTCCTGTGAGATTGCAACTCATGATGTTAAAATTGCAAAAGTACAGTTTAAATCTTGTTTACACAAAAGGTGATCTTGTTTATCTTGCTGATATGTTATCCCGATCACCCAGAAAAAACAGTGAACAGCAAGAAAATAAGAAACCTGATTTCGAAGTCATGGAAGTGAAAACTTTTTCTTCACACATCTTGATGAGCTTGGAACTCTATGCTTCAGATTCAGTTCTTCAGAAGCTCAACCACTTTATCAGTCGAGGATGGCCGTAAAAGCAATCTTATTTACCACTAGATGTGCAGCAGCATTTTCCTTACAGAGACGAGATTTTGATGGAAGATGGTATCATCATGAAAGGTCTAAAAGTGATTGTTCCAAAATTCTTGCAACAGCAGTACATTAAAATCTTTCATTGTGGCCACCCAGGAACTGATTCTACCAAATGAAGGGTGAGAGGACTAGTATTTTGGCATTCTATGTCAAAAAGATATTGAGAAGGAACTCTCACCTTGTTCTGTTTGTAATAGTACTAAGCCACATCAACAAAAAGAACCACTTCACTTAAGCCAGATTCCGGAACTACCTTGGTCGACAGTAGCTACAGATATTTTTGAATGGTATGGTCAACATTTCATTTTATTTTATTATTTTACATTTGTTTACCGGGAAAGTCCGACTGGACATAGGTCCTTTTTCAGCAGAGGCCTGGGGAGAAAATCTCCATTTATTACATAATACATAATATTTTCATACAATTATAAATCCACATGACAATATTAAGCAGTATGATGCAGTTTTTGCTTAAAATAAGATTAATTTGAAATGCAATACTACATAGCATAGCACATAGAAAGTGAAGTAGAAATGTAATAGTACATGGAAAAATGAACAACAGGAGTATATGCTTTCCTGTAGGTTGTACAATTAGTTTAAAGTAGAACTGGAGTGCAATTGAAATAGTGCAGAAGTATATAGAATAGGTAGTTTAAGATAGATAGGCTAGGTTGTCTATTAGTTAGTGGATGCAATTCAGACCCTGTCTCTAAGGACATTACGTTTTACTAGCTAGTTCTATATAGTTGGAACAAAAATGTTAGTCAAGATTCTTAAGTTAAGGGTGTAATGTCTGAGATGAGGACAGGTTGTTGATTTATTGCTTATCATGGGGAGTTGCAGGAGCATAGCCAGATGTTCATAAATTGAGCCTTGAGTGCTTTTTAAAAATTTTATAGTGGAGGTAAGGTAGCAGGGTAGGTTATTCCAAGCTTTTTAGCCAAAGAGAGCTTTCCCGGCTTCATTATTATGTTTGACTTGTAGGTGGTTTTGGGTTGCTGATCTTCGGGTTCTTGTTGTAGAACATGGTATAACTAGCTTTTGGAATGCTGGGAATTTGGTTGGATGGTAGAATAGCTTATGTACCAGTATTAACTGGTTGACTTTTAGTAGGTGCGGCAGTTCTAACCAGTTTAGCTGTTTGAGTGCTACACAGTGGTGGGTACTAGAAGGGGTTTCAGTGGCAAATCTAGTGATTTTTATTGTAACAAGATTCTAGCTTGTTTAGCTCGGTCTTGCGAAGGTTGGCCAGTATTGGGGCAGCATAGAGGAGGGTAGATAGTAATTGTGTTCTAGCTATGGTGACTAGTTTGCTTGGTGGTATATGATTTGTTCCAGTAAAGGAGTCTGAGTTGTTATGTACTTTTTTTAATAGTCTGGGCTATATGTATATTAAATCTGAGGTTATTGTCTATTTCTACCACTAAGAGTTTGGTATGGGATGTGGAGGGATCATGGTATTATTCAAGGAGGTTATGGTATAGGAGGTGGGGAGATCATGGTATTATTCAAGGAGGTTATGGTGAAGTTATCAGATGGAGGGGATTTGCCTGGTCCAAAGATAAGTTTTGTTTTATTCGGATTTAGAATAAGTTGGGAGTTGCTGAACCAAGTTTCTGCAAGGGAGAACATTCTTGGGTTAGTGTGTGGAGGTATGAGTGGTGTTGTATGCATATTGGACAAGTGAGGCATTGGGTGTGGCAGTGTAGAGTTGGTTAGTAAATAAAGAGAAGAGTAATGGGCTGAGTATAGAGCCCTGAGGTACTCCTAATGATACTGGTAGCAGAGGGGATAGTTGATTTTGCCATAACATTGCTTGTTGTTGCCCCGAGAGGTAGTTTTTTAAACCATGAGATGGAGGGGGTGCTCGTATTTAGGCTGGATAGAGTTTTGAAGAGTATATTATGGTTGACCATATCAAAAGCTTTGGACAGGTCTAGAAAAGTGGCTGACACTAGTTGGCCCATATTTCTGTGATTATTGATTGTGTTGATAAAGGACATGAGAGCAGTGGTAGTGCTGTAGAAGGGTCTAAATCCATGTTTATAGTTGAATAAGAGGTTATTTTGTAGAAGGGAGTTCATTAGCTGTGATGTATGACTCTTTCGAGTGTTTTTGATAGTGGTGATAAGATAGCTATGGGTCGGTAGTTGTTTAGTTCTACAGAATTACCTCCTTTATGCAGTGGAATGATGTGGGAAATTTTCCATAGAGTGGGTATTTTACAGTCTGATATTGATCTGTTTATCAGAATTGTGACTGGATAGGCTATAGCTGTTGTGGCTATTTTTAGGTATTCAGCTGGTAAGTTGTCTGCGGCTAGGGTAGTTGGTTTTAGCTTGCTGAGAATTTTTAAAATGGAGTTGACTATGACTGGGTTTAGGCAGAGGTGGGGGTTGTTGTCATTGGTGCCTATGTTTGGGGTGGAGGGTGGGTCACTGTTGGTACTATTATTTAGGCTATCCGCAAGGGTTTTAACATTTTCGGTGAAGTATTTGTTAAACAGGGTAGAGATATCTTCTAGGTTATTAGTTATAGCTGGGGTTGGTGTTACAGATTTCCCTGGTAGTAGTAAAGAATTTATAGCTGACCAGACTTTTTCGGGGTTGCGATAATGTTTGTCTTGGAGGTTCGGATGGTGGCTAATTTTATCTAGTTTATTTTGCTTTTTGGCTTAGTTATGGAGTTCTAAGTAGAGTTGTTTTGTGGAATGGGTTCTGATTTTGTGGTAATGTAGCAATGCTTTGTTTCTTTCTTTGAGGATGGATATGGTACTACTAGTTAACTAGGGAGCATATGTAGCTTTAGTTCTAATGGTTCTGATGGGTGCATGATGATGTAGCATTTCTAAGAAGGATGAGTTAAAGTAGTCAATTGCTTCATCTAGGAGTAGTTGTGTTAGTGGTTTCCAGTAGCAATGTTTTAGGGCAGAGATAAAGTCGTCAGGTTTAAAGTTCTTTTTTTTTCCTGATTACTCTGAGAAATGGTTGGGTAATATGGTGAGTTCTTTTTCTGAGTAAGAAAGTGGGTTGGTGGTCACTTAGCCTGTCTGGTAGACAGCCTGCCCGGGATGCGAGTGGGGGATCAGATATTGGAATCCAGTCCAAGATGGATTGGTGCTTAGATGTTTTGTCAGTTCTAGTGGGGGTTAAGATGAGTTGGGTAAATCCATGCAGGTGGATATGGGTAGATGGATTCTGACTGGTGCAGTTTTGTCAGTCAATGTTAAAGTCTCCTAATAAGATAGTTTCTTGAGTATGAGATTGATTTCTAACAGGTTTTCCATATTGGATATGTTGTTACCTGGTGGGATATAGCCGCCTATACTATTTATATGTTTATTGGGATTTAGTTTCAGTCTTGTAAGGATAATGTCCGCATATTCTATGTGTGGAATATTTACTTGTGGTTGTTCTAGTTTGAGGTGATTTAGATATAGTAGTGCTACCCCCCCACCCCTTTTACTTTTCCTGTCCGTTCTAATGATACTATAACCTGGTGATGTTATTTCATTATTGCTGATCTCTGCTTTAAGCCAGGTTTCTGTCCGTAGCAGAATTTCTGGATTATATAGAGCTACTAGGGTGTGTACTTCATGAATCTCATTAACTATATTCCTAATATTAAGGTTGAGAACTAGGAGAGAGGCTTTTTGTCTTTGAATTAGTGATGTGGTAAAGTCAATGTCTGGGTTTAATGTGATGTTAAGCCTTGGGTTGAGGTGTATGTTGCCACTATGAGTTAATATATTTAGAATGCAAAGGTAGAGTTTGTTAAATTTATAGATTATTTTCTGGTTCTGTAGGGAGGTTTGGGTTTTGTGTTTATTGAACTGTATTTTATATAGGTAATAGTCAGCGTGAAGGAGTTTAAGGAGAGCAGAATCAGTATTGTTATATGAGGACAAGTCATTAAGGATAGCTGAAGTTTGTCTTGGTGAGGAGATTTCATTTTGGAAGTGAGTGTGGTAAGTAGTAATAGCAGAAAGTTGGAATAAGGTGATTGTGGTAATTGACAGAGGATTGGAAGTATGGGGGTATGTGGACTGTGGTTCATATTAACCAGTATGAGAGAGTATTAATATAAGGTAGAAAGGTATATTACTTGGTATTAGTAGACTCTTACTCAGATTATTTTGAGATTGACCTACTTCCTAACCTAATGTCTAATACTGTCATTACAAAATTGAAGAGACATTTTTCTGTCCATGGTAGTACGCACAACATCCTTTCTGACAATGATGCACAGTTTACAAGTCAACAGTTAAAAAGATTTGCTGAAATGTTGGACTTTGTTCATGTTACTAGGAGTCCTGAATACCCGCAGTCTAATGGCTTGGCTGAACGTACAGTTCACAGTGCGAAACATCTGTTGGAGAAATCCAAACAAAACAATACTGATGTTTTTCTTCATCTCAGAAACATTCCTCACAATAATATACTTGGGTCACCCGCTCAGAGACTTATGTCTAGACAAACCGAGAACCGCACTACCAGTCAGTAAGAATTTGTTGATTCTGAATGCTAAAAACAAAGCAGTAAAAGCTCAACTCTAAAGAAGCGTTTGACCTAAAAGTCCTACTATGACAAAACCAGCAAGCCTCTGAATCCATTAAAAGAAGGAGAGAATAGTGAAGATGCAGACAGCAAAAGGATTTGACCAAATAGGACTTGTGAAATATTTGTATGAGGAACCGAGATCATACATCATTGAGTCGCAAGGTATGGAATTCAGGCAGAATTGGAAGCATTTACTACTGGTCTCCGAGCCAGTGTTACAGCATCTTGCCTGTAATGGAGAGACTAATTTTTAAAGTGATTTGTCGAATGTTCCTGTTCCAGAGAACATTTCATCATCTGTTCCTGTTCCTAAAAGTATCCCTGAAAATACTGAAGCAGAACATTCCCTAACGACTGTTCCTTTAGCTAAACCCAGTTCTGATTATTACATTGCGAGGTCAGGTCATATCTCATGACCTAGTCCTAGATACACAGTAACCTGGACATGATTGTTATTGTTTGTATATGTCTGTATAATGTGCATGCTCATCTAATTGTCATTTTAATTTGCATGACGGAATAGTCAAAGAGGGAGGATGTAAATCAGAGTAAGTGCTGTACCTTTAAGAGCCATTCCAGTCTATGGGCACGTGCACATAAGTACTGAACATGTGCAAGCAATTAGGCTGCATATGCAGTTAAGTGTGGTTATGTTATGTTTTAGACTGAACGGAATAGATGTCTTTGTTAGACTGTGACTGGATGCCATAGTTCTAGGTTTTTACTGTTATTACAGGTTGTCCAGGCCACTGAGTATCTAATGTCAAATATCTAGGGGAAGTGATGAGAAGAATAACCTACCTGCTTGTTCCTTGAATGCGAGGGAGCACATTCTCATGCACGTAAATGTAGAACAGTAAGAATTGCAGCTTCACAACAAAAAAAACTTTGTTAGCCAAAGTTCTTTTTTTTTTTTTTTTACATGCAGCATTTTAAGTTTTGATTCCAGTCTCAAACATTAACATTATTTTGATTTATTTGTTAATTGGGTAAACCAACTATACAAAGTGCCTCTCTTCAGGACGAATTGTGAAGGCTTTGCGGTTAACAGATTTATTTGGAATTGCCTACTAGACAATTGGTGACTAAAGGACTCAAACCCACAAGTGTAGGATGAAATTTGTCTGTAGCTTATAGCACTAATTCTATGTGTAGACTGCCAGGCATAATGTAGCATGCAAGTGTGTTATCCATAGTGTTGTATGTGACAGATCTGAGTAGTACATCTTATTCAACCTTTTAGTTAAGGAATCAGTTGGATATTTTGTCAGAGTCAAACTAATTTCTTTGTCTGCAGTACTAAGTCTGACATGTTCCTCACTGTTAAGTTTGCCAAATCAAATCATATTACTAGTTTGTAAAGTGCATTTTTCTGGTACAGGCAGTTCCCGGGTTACAGACATCGACATGCGTACAACCCATAGATACGAACGGGCAATGTCGGAAATAACGTAAAAATAAATAAAAATCCTTAAAGTTGTCCAAATCTTACCTTGAAAAGGAAGAGTCATGTTATACTTTCCTTTTCCCCATTCGTGAAGCTGCTTGCACGTCTTGTTAGAGGATTGGTTAAGAGATCTCTGTATTGGCGATCTGATTGGTCAAGACCGCTGTCTTGTACAGTACAGTACTGAAGCAATTACTGTACTGTACTTTAGTTTTCTTCACAAAATATTAAATTGCCCACATATTGTAGCACTGCCACTGTGTGAGTCTGTTGTGCTGCCCACTCTATTTACCCATTCACAATTTATAAATGGCAATTGAGATGTATGCTCCAGTTCTAACTGCTATGTATGTATTGTTTATAAATGTAATGGGGCTAAGGACCTTCATTCCATCTGTACAGCGAAACAAACATTTTATTAAGCAAAAAAACAGTGCTATTGAACAATAGCTAAGAAATCTGTTGTTACTGGTAAATCTGCTGGTCTGCAATTGCCATACCCATAGTGGTGATGGCTGTGACCTCTTTCTTATAATTCAGCTATCGCATTTCCCCTTTGTTTTTAACTGGTTGAAAAACCCAAGTGTTTTAAACTTGCTCAAAAAGTGTAGGCTTCTCTTCCTCCCTAAATGCACAAACAAACCAAGAGACCGATTTAAGAAAAGTGCAAAGTGTATTATTAGTATGGGGCTTTGCAGTGGGCCTGACATTTGCATTAACAGCTGTGGACAAGAGTCAGACCCCCCTCTGTCCTGCAGGTAATCTGATAGTTTACCCCTTGGGGCAACATATACAGTAGGGGATGCAGCAGGTTGTCCACCATTAATTATTAAATACCTCAGGGGGTTACCAGTAGCATTTATTACTGGCACTTCTTGAGTGGGTACTGGGAAGGTTAACAATGTGATATTTGGGTGTGGCAATTTCAGTGAACAATGCTACTTTTGTTTTTTTTTCCTGGACCACTGTATCTGGTTTTCTAGCATCTATCTTTTGAACTGTTGGTAATGGATGATCCCATGTGATGTCGACCATCATTTTCTATGATGCTTTGTGGCTTATGTTTCCAGTGTTTTTTCAGCCACTTCAACCCCATAATGTTTGCACAATCCCCAGTGCAGCAGTCTTGCCACATTATTATGCCTTTCAGTGTACAGTCCTCCTGCCATTAATATGTCTCAACCAGCAACTAGGTGTGCGACAGTTTCCAATTCTGTTTTACAAAACCTACATTTGGTCCATTTCTCCCACATGTTCAGTGGACTTTAAACCAGTGTGTACATAGCCCACTATCTTGTGCCATCAATATTAACCTTTCATCCCTTGGTTTGAATTCACCTCTCCTTAACCATTCCTGTGTTTGCTCCTGAGCAACATGAGGTTCTTCCAGACGTTTTCTATACTTGCAACTATATTTATGCATTTTCCACATTTCTTGCCTTTTCATCTGATCCTTCACCTTATATTCTTTCTTTTGATTTTTGCCACATTCAGTTGCTGCCTGATTTTTATCTACTTCTGGTTTGATTTCCATTCCTGCTTGACGCCGATATGCTTCTGCTAAGTTAAGCAGGGAAGTCATCTTAGTTTTATTCTCCTAATTTTTCAAAGCTTTCAATAAGTTTGGTTCTTGTGAGGTCAGCAGATATGTGTGGAATCCCACGATTGAAGATCTATACATGTAGTCAATTTCAAGGAGGCCCATCCCTCCTTCAGAGCTGGGAGTATATAATCTTGGTATGCACTGACTTTTATAAATCATTTGGTGAGCATGAAGCATTCTTCTTGTTTTAATATCTAATCTATCCAGCACATTTTGGGGCCAGTCAGTCACTCCAAAACTGTAAGTTAGGACAGTAAGAGCAAATTGATTTATGGCTTGAATTTTGTTCCTAGATGTCAATGCTGTTTTCAGGATTAAGTCTTCTAAAATATTCCTTACTAAGTTTTATACACATTTGTCCATGTTTTATTGCTGATCCTTCATCAACTTCCAAGTATTTATACACTCCCTCTTGCTCAAGTTCTTTTATATCACATTCTTGTCCCAGACTGATGTTTTCCTGGTGCTGCAGTTTTTCTGCTTTATAGGTTGCTTTTGCACATTTATCAAGACCAAATGACATTCTAATATCATCTGAAAAAGTTTTGGCAACCTGCAGCTGTGCTTTCGGTTCCTCATCTGATGAGCTATACAGTTTTAAATCATCGACAAAGAAAAGATGAGAAGTCTTTAGACTTTGCTGTATACTAGGAGCCAAATTATAGCCGTGACCTAAGCTGTCAAGTAATATAAAGTATTTCCCTGTTTAAGTGATTGCATGTTAGAATGATGTCAGTGTGCACATGTAATTAGTTTCTCAGTGCTTCTCAATGTGCTATTACGTCTTTGAAGGGTAATATTCGTGGAAGATTGATGGCAGCCAGCCAAAAGAGTATTTGGCATTAGGTGTTAAGTATATTTTGCCAACTGTCCAAGCTTTGGAACAATGGGTCAGATTGGGTGAGTGCTGGGGAGGGGGTGACATGCATTGCTATTTGCAGGTGGTGGCAACATGGCTGTGATGAATTTACAGAATACAGTCTTGTTACCAATAAACAAGGATTGACAGTCTACTTACAAACTCGATTTTGATAGCACCAGAAAAAGTTTTGTAAGTGCACTGAATGCTGATTGGGTTAATTTAGTCTTTGCTGGATATGCTTTATTAATCGTGTAGTTCGTGCAGTACTTGTATGTTATCACCATTCCTTTGTCACTGTTTTTTTTTCCTCACAGTTGACACATCACCTCATTCATATGGAGTGCCAGCATAATGACTTCATTCTTTGGTGATTGGAAAGCCAAAAGCTCATGACTTTTAAGAAAACTTGTTTGGTGTTTAAGATGTTGGGTCTTGGGATTTTTTGGGGACCATGGTGTGATGCTTAATCTTTTTTTTTTTTCAGTCCTGAAAGTCTTTTTCATTAGCCCTTATACTGTATTGTTATTATTGCTATTACTACAGTATATAGTATTATGTTTAAGATTTTGTTTTATTTGGAAGTGTTTCAACTCTGTTAGATATGCTACATCTAAAGAAATCCCAATCCCTCTGCACCACATGCTCCAGAAACCTCAACCTCATTACCACAATCAGCAGAACATGCTGGAGGGACAGGCTCATAACCCAGAGACTGCCCATGCTATGGAACAGACTTCCCATATATGTCAAGCAGAGCACCTCACTGGCCCTCTTCAAGAAAAATCTTGATCAGTGGATGGGAAACAGAAAATTCACCCCAGAGATCACTCCAGTGGCGTTACTCGACAGAGGCACTTGGAACTAAGGTCGGGTGGCACAATGCCAGGGTAATCCTATGGGCTAGGCTATAAAGTGCTTTATCTGCAAAGAAAAGTAAAATAAATACTAGACTAAGGAAACATTTGACTAAGTGACATTTAATAAGAACCATGTGTACATGTTTTCACTTGCATACAAATCTGACTTAAGGACAGATTAAAAAATGGATCTCGTCCTTAACCCAGGGACTGCCTATATGTTGCAGCTGACCTCTTGCAGTGTTGGAAAAATCACAGCTGGGTATGAAACAAATTTAGTGAGCAACTTTTCATAGACAGCATCAGAGTATGTATTCCACTAAGTTTTTAGTTTGGAACTCGAAATTAAACCATCAAGAAGAGGTTTTTGAAAATTAATCATATTTGCAACAGGCTTAGTACTTGATTTCTTTTTTTGTTTGAGAGGAGAGTTTGTTTTTGAATTCTTTCTTAGCAGTGCAACTCTTGATTTATAGTCCTGCATTACTGTGCAGTGAGAGTAGGGAACAGGCGGTGGAGACCCTGGAGAGATGGAGATATGCTCTAGAGAGAAGAGGAATGAAGGTCAGCAGGACTAAGACAGAATATATGTGTATGAATGAGAGGGAGGATAGAGGAATGGTGAGGATGCAAGGAGTAGAGGTGGCGAAGGTGGATGAGTTTAAATACTTGGGATCAATATTTCAGAGTAATGGTGAGTGTGGAAGAGAGTACAGGCAGGGTGGAGAAGAGTGTCAGGAATGATTTGTGACAGACGAGTACCAGTAAGAGTGAAAGGGAAGGTCTACAAGAGGGTAGTGAGACCAGCTATGTTATATGGGTTGGAGACAGTGGCATTGACAAAAAGGCAGGAGTTAGAGCTGGATGTGGCAGAGTTAAAGATGTTAAGATTTGCACCAGGTGTGACGAGGGTGGACAGGATTAGGAATAAGTATATTAGAGGGTCTGCCCAGGTTGGAAGGTTTGGAGACAAAGCCAGCGAGGCAAGATTATGTTGGTTTGGACATGTGCTGAGGAGGGATGCTGAGCATATTGGGGAAAAGAAATGGATGAAGCTACCAGGTAACAGGAAAAGAGGAAGGCCTAAGATAAGGTTTATGGGTGTGGTGAGAGAGGACATGCAGGTGGTTGGTGTGACAGAGCAAGATGCAGAGGACAAGAAGAAATGGAAACAGATGATCCACTGTGGCAACCCCTAACGGGAACAGCTGAAAGAAGATGATGATTACTGTTTGTGAAGACAGTTTTGAATAATTTGGTTGTTGCTTATTTTGCATGTAATTTCCATCTTCATAGGTTCTAATAATTATTGCATAACCTATTTCAGTTTTGTTTATATTTAATATCCAGGTTTATTGTCATAAGTGAAGATAAATGGAATATACATGAGCATGCCTTGTGCGGTCAAGATGAATGTAGATGTTTTCCTTTTTGTGAAATTTCTTTTTTTTTTTCAATAATAATTCTTTATTTTATTTTTTTTTTCAACACATACAATACACTACACCAACTACTTGTTTACATGTGTACATAACAGTTACATAGAATCATTATACATATTATACACTTCTATAAAAAAAAAAAAAAAAAAAAAAAAAAAAATAATGAAGAAAAAAAGAACTAAGAAAATCTCAAATAAATTCTTCAGTTCCCAGAGAATTTTGGAAGAATGGAACTTTAAGAATAATACAATGTTAAAGATTTATTGTTTTGTTCCCATTTTTTGTTTATTTATTTTTTCTTATGATTTAAAATTAGAATAAATATTATGGGCTATATCTTGGTGGCTACTATCTTGAAATTTTAAAGGTGTGTTGTGCCAAGATATAACCAATTGGGCTATATATATATATAACAAAAATAATTTATACAACTGGTTCATATTGGTTGGGTCTTTCTTTGGGGGGTGGGTGAATATGTAAATAAATAAAAATTGTGAGTTGTGATTTTAGTTGATCCCATTTTTTTTAGTTGAAGTTTGTTTTACCAAGTCAAAATTTGATGTAAGTTACATTTACAACATATAAGGTCAATATGGAGGTGTATTCTAGAAGGTGGTTGGTTATGTTTTATTTGGGGGGTTGAATTTATTAAATACGTGTTTTAATTATCATCAACGCTAAAAATATCATTATTAAATATCATAATAGCTTCTGAAGGATTGCTTCTTTTATATTTTAGTATAAGATTGGTTTTAGTATTTTACTTTTTTCAATTTTCAATCAACAATTCTCAATTTATATGGAAATATTTCTTTGATTATATATTTTTTATATTATTTATTCAACTAATCAAACCATATTATGCAGTTATATATTTATGGTCCTGTGTAAGGTTTTTTGTATTATTTAAATCTTCTACTTTAATTATGTCATTCTATTTTAATTGTAACATTATTATTATTAATAGGTTTTGAGGATTATAATTTTATAATTTAAATTATTCTTGGTTGGGATCTAATCACTCTATAATATACAAAGTAAAATTAAGAAAAAAGGATATATTTCTGACTAGAGTTTTTTTTTCTGGCTACCAACCCTTAAAGTATTTAATGTTTGTCTTTCTTTTTCCTTCTTGCAGTCTTGCTGTGGGTTGCTCCTTGTGACATTTAGAGTTATTGTTTGTAATATAGGCAGCTATTTTGATACTGTATGATGAGATGCAATATAGGTAAATATGCCTTTGCTGGTATTATTTGTGCTTTGGCTTGAGATTTTTGAAATTCTTTGCTGAGCTGTACATTTTCTTAGCTGTTGATTTCAGAAATGCTTGATAATCACTTCAGTCTTTTTGTGCAGTGGAAAAATAATGGGATTTCTTGTTCTTTTAGTGTTAGCTTGAGTGTTGTTTCTTCTTTTTTTTCCTCTTCCCTTCCTTATGGTGGTGTGCATGCTTGTTTTTCATGCTGATTGTCCAAGTATCAGTTACCCTGCTAGAAGAGAAAGTCTAGTCCTGCTGCTATATTCTCTTTTTACCATATGGAAGGTTTGGTCTCAGTCTTTGCGTTCAGCATGAAGAAAATGTCATGTTCAGTACCTGAGAAGTTCAAGCTTCCTTATGGAAGCAACACCATCCTCCAGGTAAATTTGGTTAGATGTGGCCTTGAGCTGCTGCCACATTCTCCTCATTTATCAAGGGTAGATCTTGCACCATGTACTGCCATTGCTGAGAATTACACCCCTGAAAACCATCTTGGTGAGTGCAGGCAGTTTGCACCACCCATTCCATGATCAGGATGCTGGAGCATACTGCCTCTTCTTCCATCTCAACCCAGAGGAGCCTACATCCTTGGAGTAGTTTCTTGAGTTCCCTACAGTGATCTTATGGTAGCATTTGAGATCAGAGAGTCTTTTTCACGGGCCACTTTTGCCAAGAATCCGTCAGTATTTGCCAGCCCAGATTGAGAAATGTCCACTGGACTCTCCTGCACTGGTTGGACCAGAAGGACAGTCTTGGATGTTATACATTTGTCAGCTGCTGGATGTGTGTTCAGACCTTTAGAACATGATATGATGAAAGCATCAGGCCTGTCCTACCACAGTGCTACCCCTGGTGATAGAATCCAATTAACCAGCTTCTAGCACTCATTGTTGCATGATTAGTCCCTCTCATATTGTTCAAACATAGAACTTTCCTTGCTGGAGCTATGATTTGAGGAGACTCTCCCTCTGTCCGCCTGTGTTCCGGGATGTGGATTCATAGCCTGTAATTTCTTAAAATGATGCAATTAACAAGACTTCTACTCCTTACAGTTCCATCCCAGATTACTGTCCAGTATGGAGATGCCCTGTGGTTCCTGAATTCCTCCATTGTCCTGTAACCCCCTTCTTTCTCCCCAAAAATATAATTTAATGACTATGTGGGGAGGAAAGAGGAAGAGCCATGGATCATCCCCTACATGGAGCGTATGCATAAGGATACTATTTATGAACAGTTGAAGTTTCTGCAAGTCTGTATTTTTTTTGCCACCAGAAAAACAGATGCCTTCTACAGAAGTTCCATATAGTGTATTGGAATCCTTATAAAGCACCTTCAAGGCAGATTCTTATAGACTTTATTCATTCCAGCCTATTTTTAATTTCCCACAGTACTTCGTTATTTAATAACGAGTCTAAGACATTGGTCAGGCAGGTCAAGAGGATGTGATCTTCCACTCTGATGCTCATACCCATCAGCTGGCTTTTTTACTTGGGACAGTTTCTAATATTTCTTAGTGATAAGATGCAAGACGGGGTCATAATGTTTGTTTTTCCGTGTGAGTTCAGTGACTGTTTCTTTGAAACTGTCATACTTGCCTGAAGGTTGTGCCCCCCAAATAGGACTACCCCCCCCACCCACACACTGCTTCCAGAGCTGCATGTTTAATGTTTTATTGTGTCAACTTTTGATGAAACAATCTGTCTTTGAAGACAGACAGAATAGTACCATATCCAAGCCTGGCAGCACCTTTGGATTCTGGAATTAAGGGGGAGTTCTAGTTTAGCCCTTTGCCACAGGTTAGACAATGACAGTTTGCAGAGTATATCAAATGCCTACATCTTGATAAGTAAAACAAATAGAAGAAATATAGTCAAGGGGAGGGGATGTTTGTCCCGAAATCTGTAATTCCCATAGCCCTGTTGTACTGGGATACTGCTGGACTACTACCACCTGACAGGGGAAATCCTATTGACTCATAACTTTACAGAAACTGTGTGCAAATTCTGAAGCTTATAGATTTTCATGCTCTAGTTACAACAGAATCTTGAGTTACTGAGGTAGCTCGTAGTATTAAGCAGTGTGTTTCATGCACAAGTGAGACATTATGTCATGTTATATTCCAGAAAGAGATGAAGGTTTTCTTTCAAGAAATCAATTAAAGTATGCCATCACACAGAGATCCAACACAAATTATCAATTATGTTAGAAGAAATAAAAAGGTGCAGTGAAAGATACTGTTATGATGCTTCACTTCTTCAGCCCTTCCACATTTCTGCTGTAGTATTACAGACCATTTCTAATATATTATGAGGTTCCTACGAGTGATGTTATTCCTTGTGCACTTATAACAGCGAATGATTTGTTTGACAAATGGATGGAACATTTCCAGTCAAATGACTGGTTTGACACCAGTTATACATCATGCATGTCAGTCTTGGTGGAGAGGTTTGTGCCACTGGTGTATGTGGTTTTAATTCCCTGCTCTTGTAATCAGCTTTTCAGACTTCATTTTGAAGTGGCAGAAGGATTGTTATTAGAGCTATGTTCAGAATCTGTTATGAATGACTGTGAAGAGGGTCATAAATAAATAAATATCCCCAGTTTTCAAGTTAAGCGATATCTCTTTCACCTGGGACAAATTATATGGCTTTTGATGTAGTCTGATGGACTGGTGTACTTTTAGGGAAAGTATTCTTTCTTTCCCCTGTAGCTCCTAATCATGAGACCCACTAATTTTGTGCTTTTCAGGGACACCCCTACCTCTTTAGTGCTTAAAACTGGTATGCCTGAAGCAGTGTCTCTTATCCTCCCATTTTTCAATGACAACTACTTGTTTGACCATGCCATAATGTATGGGATACAGTTGTGTTGAAAGTAAAAGGCTCCTCACTTTTCTTACATGCTTTTGGAGTATGCATGACCTCCAGTGTGTCATGATTACAACCAGAGGAATAGCCAGGAATTTTCAAATGGTACACACTGGAACTGTATTGCATCCCACCAGTAAAAGGTATAGGTTGGTCATTCAGCAGCATCATGGAACAGAGCTTTGGAGACAAATCTGCTTGGCTCATCCAACTTATATTCCTAGGGACAGGTGAGGCTCTTCTGTGGTCTTCATCTTCCTCTTCCTATTCACTGCTCATCCTCGCATATTTTTTTAGCTCTGTGCCAAGTACACATTTATTGCATTTTGCTGATGAGCTGACATTTGCAATAATCTGCATACATTTTCAATAACTGGTGCAGAATGCATGAGTGAACTATCACTGTGTTCGCTTTATGGGCTTTGCAAGCCAAATAGTTTGCTTCTGATCCTACTGCAGGCAGTCTTACTTGTACTCCATTAAATCTGCAACTCAGGTTGCTACTTCTGTAATATCCTTGGCCTCTCTTGTTTTTTATGTCAAGTTCCCATGCAATCAGTCTTTGCAGAAATAGTTTAGCCAGTGCCTGTCCAGCAGTGTTAAGTGCTTCCACAAACTCTATCAAATCTTCTGAATGTTCGGTGCCTCCATGTTCTTTCCTGTATACATACCAAGCTGCCAAGGTTTTGTTCCTTTGTAGGAATATCTGTGGTCCCATTTGCAATCAGGCTGAAGAATTGTGTTGATTTACTTGAGCAAAAATTATTCCTTGCATTTGCTGGCCTAGTAACTGAGTAATTTATTTTTGGATTTGTGCAGGCTTGTGTAGTGCATTTTGTGAAACATTCAAATGTTATTGGAAGACAGTATCCAGCATACCAGGAACTTAACAAGAGCATTGAACTTTCCAGTTGTAGAAAGCCTTCTCTTAGTGGAATATTTTCCCTTCCACAAAGACTAATGAATTGGACAATGGGTCATAGAGCATTTCTTCTATATTTATGTAGTTCGTGATCCTGCTTCACAGAGTAGTACAGTGCAGTCATATGTTGTCTACTGCTCCACACTTATGATGCTATCTGCTTTACAACAGCATTTCTATGGTATTTTGAAGAACGGTAACTTTCAAGTGTTTTCTTGGCATTTGAGCAGTTAGTCGTAGGTGTTGAAACCAAAACAGTGTTTTCTGAATATTGAAAACAAAGCATAGTCCACAAAATATGGCATTCATATGCATGTATCATGCAGAACTGTACTCTTTCATCAGGTGTGGGTTAAACCGTCAGTATTGCTGGTGGCCATTACAGGACCTCAGAAGCATGCGGTGGTAGCATCTGACTTTTCAAAATAATAACCTTCTGGGCTTCCTTCAGTGTTTGGTGATTGTATAAGCCAATATCTCTTTCGTTTTGTAGCTGTGACCTTACTGTCTTCAGATCTGCTGCTCTGTGGTATTGCTGTGTCACCCTCTTCAGTAGGCAAGTTACAATGCACTGACACTGCAAGTAGCTGCTCAGGGACAGCAGTAGGTTCTTAGGTTAGCAGAATCCTGGAGTTCATTAACTTGTTTATAGTACATGCCAGGGAAACAAAAAAGAAAAAAAATAGCTCAGTAGATCCTGTGGTATATTTGCCAAAACTGAAATACATTTTATTACACAATGTGAAATAAACGGTATGCTACAGTGATCAGCTGTGTCCAGAAAACAATGGCATGTCAGCTTTGCTGAACAGAGGAAGAATGATGACTGTTTATGCCCTGTGCCATTAAGCTCACATATCCAACCACTGCGGAGACTAAACATTCAGCAGTGCTGCAGAGTTTACTGAAAGTAGTAATGTTTTACAGGGGAAAAAAGGGGGTGAGTGGATTAAACCTAAACACGTACACACTGCCAGTATGTTAGGTGGTATCAAACTTACCTGCTTGAAGATGGTCCTTCAGCAAGGATGTCTTCATGTTGTTGCACAGCACGTACTTGTTTACCAGCACACCTACAAATAACATGGTCAGTTATACAAAAGGTGTAATATCACCATGACAGTAATGATAGGCATAGAAGGTGTTTGTATAATATTCAACCTTTACACACACTAACCTAATAAGAAATGTAGAGAGTCCTGTAGGCTAATATATGCTGTCTCCTTTTCCCTTGCACTTTTAGACCTCCTCTGCTGAGCACCAGAAAGTTTTCTTTCCTGCATGACTTCCATCCTACAAAGCAAGGGTCTTTTAGTAATTCAACACAGCAATGTAATATAGTAAATGCAACATGTGTTTAATTAAAAGAGCTACTTACACACTACACACACTAAAACCTATGGTATACAAGGATGAAATCTAGACTGTGTTCCAGATGACCAGTGTTTGAGTAGTAATACAAGTGCTGAAAGGATTGCATACTTTTTGAATGAACACCAACAACTGATCAGACCACCTGGATGTTATCAGCAAGGATTCAGCATGAAGTCAAACACCATGCCCTTTACCATAGGGCAGTGGCTGTACTTCTGCAGCAGTTATTCTTTCTGCAGTATCTGCAAATAATCCAGTATGATTTGCAGTTACCAAGACAAATGCTACCCCCTGATCTACTTAAAACTTGAGACTACCACTGTCCGTCACTGCAGGATCTTGTCCATCTTAAATAGAACCACTTCCTCAGTTCTACACAACTAAGCTTGACTCACAAATGTGCACAAGTCTTAACTCACTGCACTGATCCCACAATCTTATCCATCAGTAGTGTGAATTCCAAGGTTTCTGCAGCAAAGATTGAGATTGTGCTGTCCTGGGAATTTCCCTTTTCCTTAAAACAGGATACATTCACAAGCTGTAAAACATAAGTAAAATAAAAAAAAATTAATAAGCTGAGGTTATGTAACAAATAACCAATAAAAAGAGCCCTCACTTACTCCAAATTAAATTCAAAGTACCTAGTGTGCAGAAGCATATCATCAATAACATTAATTAAAAATATATGTACACAGACACATGGGTGTGCACGTGTGCTCGCAGGCACATACATAGACTGACATGAGCGCACATGTGCACAGACAAGCTGAAAGCTTTTTTACTGGCAAATTACAGGAATACCAGTTCACCTTTGGCATGCCATCCTAGTGTTGGTAGAAACTACAGAACCTTGATAAAAGCCACACAGAGAGGAAGAATATTCAGACTCCACACAGAAGGAGCCTCAGCCAAGAACTGAACCAGACTGAGAACCAAGCACTGTGAAATGGCAACAGTACTGTGCCATGATAGGTTGCTTTCATATGAAGCATGCTCAGACCACCAGTGACAGCCACTTAAAATGCATAGTGCTGAAGGGTAAGAAATCTGAAACTCAAATGCCATGTCAAAATATAGTGTCTATGGTCATCAGCAGTTTACCAGAAAACCACAAAATTTTCAAGAAACAGACTACAAATGAGGGCAAGTTAATGCCAGGCTGCAGAATCAGAGACAGTTGAAATATATGAATGCATCTTAATAATGGTTTACTCAAAGATAGCCACATTAAAAAAAAAATCCAGCATCCTTCTCACAAAGTAATGATCCTACAAAACATATGTTAATGACTGCATAAACTGATCAAATGGCAGCAGGTCACTTTCACTGACAGTCACTCCCCCAACAAGTACTTACAGCCACTGTCTTGACTGTGTAAACTTTGGATAAAACAATTGTTATATTAATGTATTTTTGTCACACACAAATAGTATATATAACTTGAATTCCCACTTCTTTCAACCAAATAGACAATAATTCTACAAAACTAAAATTACAACAGCAAATAGAAGGGCCATTCATTTCATCCAGCTACAGTCCCCATACTCACTGCCCACACACAGTATCTGGCTTGAGCCTGCCAGAGTAAAAAAACAGTGCTTATTGGTTACATTAATGTATTTTTGTTATGCAGAAACAGTAGCCAATTGCTGTTGTATACTCGTGATGGGAGTACATTAGCAAACGGGTCAGAGGAGGCAGATGCTGTATGCAGACAATGTGGCATTACAGGCAAACAATGAACAAGAACTTCTGCAAATGATGGGGAAATAGAATGCAAGATGCAAACTGGGGAAATTAGAAGAAGCTGTGACTTGAGGTAGAAAGGAAAACAGTGGAACAAGTTAATGGCTTCAAGTACCTAGGAGGGATGGTTGCAGAAAGGGGAAGTCTGAAACAGGAGGTCAGAACTAGAATTGGAGGGATTGCAGTCAACTGGCAAAATGTGTCGGAGCTAGTGTAGGAGAGAAAATGCTAAAGAAACTGAATAATAAGGTATACAAAACAGTGGTGCAACCAGTATTACTATAAGGTACAGAAACATGGGCAGTGAAGTCGGAGCATTTGAGGAAGCTAGAGGTGATGGAGATGAAGTGCCTGACATGGGTGGTAGGATGCACACTGGGACAGACAAAGAAATGAGAAGATCAGAGCAGAGCCAAAGTAGCTCAAATTGCAGGAAAGGTCAAAAATAACCAATTACAGTGGTTCAGGCACATGAGTTCGGGAAAGAAGAAAATGCGTTGGTGAAGATTTGGGACAGATGGGAAAAAGGCAAGGGAAACAAGGGCATCCAGCAAAGAGATGAATGGATTGTATGAGAGAAGACTTGTGATAGTCGAACATGAATCTAGAAGAACATAGGAAAATTAATTTGAATCGAGTGAGATGGTGACAATTGATATGATACCCCTACCCCCATAAAGAAAAAAATGGAAAAATCGGGGTTGATGATTATGCTGAAAAAAGATAGTCGCAGCTTATATCCAACATGCTTCACTCGTTTATTCATTAGTCCTGCAAAAAACAAAATTACAACACCAAACAACTGGGACAGTCGTTTCCTCCAGAGAATGTTCCCATAGCCATTGTCTGCCCAAGTTATCTAGTTTGATCCTGCCAGGACAAAAATACAGTGGTTGCATTAATGTGTTCTTGTTTAACAGAAACAGTAGTCAGAGCTTGCATTCCTGTTTACTTCACCGAATGGCACATTAGGGCTCCAAAACTAGAGGTACAATAGTGAACAGCAGGGCCAATCATTTCATCCAAAGACAGGCCCAATACCCACTGCCGACATAGATTATTTGGTTTCACAATGCCAGGATACAACATATTAATGGTTTCATCAATGCATTTTTTTCAGACCAACGCAAGTCCGACCTTGTATTCCAGCTTACTTCACCCAAATAATGCACATTAGCTCTGCAAAGCCAGAAAACTGCTATTTGGAACCAACATTTCACTTTGAAAATATGGCATCCTAAAATATTTGTCATACCTTACGCAGATAATTCTATGCAAACTTAATAAGTTCTTGCAAGCCATGTTGGGTTAAATAAATGTACAACAGTAGTCGTATTCAGTTACAAAATAACTGTCTGTTCTTCATTCTTTCATTTGAAGAAATCCTGGTATTCTTCCCCCAAATTTACAAAATCAGTATTGTACCATATTTTAAACATGTGACCACCTACTGTGTTTCCTTATTAGGTCCTCTGATAAAGAAGCGTCAGAGGATGAAAATAACATTTCCAAATAGTTGTACAATGTAGCTAGTTATGGATTTATGTTGTATCGTTGAGTTTTCAGAAATTCAAAATTCATATGGTTGATACCATACAATTGAGTTTCCTAAAACATGAAAACAAATCTACTTTTTATGCAGGGGAACAAGCCTCCAACCCCCACCCCTACATAATATATGTCAAGTCTGAGATTGCACTAGAGTTCCTCCCTGCGAAATCGTAATTTTTTTTTTTTTTTAACTTTCAAGTTTTTGGAAACTAGTCATCTATGTGTCTCTAATGTGAAGATCTTATTTATACTCTTAAGTGTAGGAGACATAGAGGGGATCTAACTCTATCATGTGAGGAATGATGACTTTTAAGGGTCTGAATACAAGTCTTTAATATAATATTAATTATATTATTAATGCTATTAATATTAATAATATTGTTTGTATATTAATATCAATTATTTGTATTAATTTATTTTAATTATAATTATATAATTAATTTAATAATTATAATATAGTTTAATGTGGGTTCAAATATATTTTGGCACATTTAACCAGAGTGGTGGACTTGAACTTCGACTCCCAAAATTCTATACTAAGAGGAAGATAGGTACTAATCTTTTTTTTTTTAATATAGTAGTTCCTTCTTGGAATAAAGTATGTGCTCATATCCAAGAATCCACTTCAAACAAACTCTTTAAATTCTTACTCCTACTGAATTGGGAATTTTACATTTGAAGGGTTTGACGTCAACTTTGTCTGAGCCTGCTAATGACTATTTTGTTATCAGCTGTTTCTTTAGCATAGCATTGTATTGTATAAATCCAGCAACTACTCTATAAATGAAAAAAAAAGTCTACAATTCATCTTGTAAGTTGTTTGCATTATTTGTAATCGACAGTAAAGCAATCCTGGCTTAAAATCTGTTTGGTGCTGCCATGCCAATGCTGATTTTAATATGCTAGAGAGGAATATGTTGCATACCATGTACAGAATTTGGTGGTACATTCTTAATATTTACAACTGGTCCCCTCATGGCTGGATGCACCCAAGTCTCAACCAAGGATGACAATGTCCAGTGTGCCCCAGTATCTGGAATGGTGGTTTGCAGAGGAAAAACAAAATCTTACTTTGCTGCAAAGCCTGCAGTTAAAAAAATATAGTAATCCTTTTCACTTGTGGAATGAATGCCCACTGGAGGTCAAGCTTAGACCACCAACTCACGTAAGGCAGGTCACAGGTGCAGCCTCTCCCTGTCAGTAAGCAAATGTACTAAAATGAACTAAAATTATCCTGTTGGAAACTGGCAGAAAAGATGAGTCTATCAGTGCTGTATCTGGAAGGTTATTTAGGATCATTGAGAAGAACCCCACTTACATTACATTACATTATACTTGCACTTTTCTGTGCTGTTGTATGAGTGTGTTGTGACTATACCCTGTTGCAGAGAAACAACTGTAATGCTGAGGTGCTTTTTCAATGGACCTTGTCTGTAATGCTGAAGACCATTGAAAATGTAGGTTAAATGTGAACATGTACTATTCAGTCTTATCAGATTTACATTTATTAACTTTACTGAGTTTTGTAACAACTGTACAAGTGTAATTGGTGATGTTAGTGTGTGGGTTGTTATCAGTATGTTAAAGGTATGATTTTTCAAGTATCATACATTGCACTAATAAAGTTGCCACTGAACATTTGGTGTATAGCTTTCCAATCTTTTTCTAACCTTGTTCAATTGATATGGTAGTCTGCTAAAAGAGGTGCGATAGTTTAAGGTGAATAATGTCAAGGGAGGTTTTTAGACCTTTTGGTTCTTTAAGCTATAATAAAGATGTGTGGGTTCTTAACCTGGTCACAGATGGTGATGACTTACAGCACTTAAGCCATCCATCTGAAAAAGCCCTTTTCAAAGATAAAGCCATCTTCTTAGGTCTCTAGAAAGAGACTCGGACTCTACTCTTCAGATTGGTCCACTGATACTATTTCCTGTTCTGAATGAGGCCCACGAGGTTGAATTCCTTCTGTTATGTGTTCCAGAGGTGAGAGGAAACTTTCTTTCTCTCTTGGGTCTCAGTAACATCTCTGTTGTAAGTATTTAGAAAGCATGATACCCTGTGGCCACAAGACACTGTGATTGTGTTACTGGACTCCCAAATGCATTTTGGCACATTAACATCAGAGATTTTATAGGACATTCCTTAAGTTCACTGTGGGTGGAGAGTACTTTCTGTACACTAGAGGTCTAGTCTACATGATGGAAGGCATTGCAGGAAAATGACCTCCATTATTTGTTTCCTTACCAGAACACTTGGCTGCTGGAAATGGGATCCTGGGGAGCAACTCTGGCTTGGACACTGCTGTGATGTCATGTCCTGTGGCTTTCCATAAAGTATGAGCAGTTCTATCTGAGCTTGACTTTGAAGATTACCTTCATCAATATAGAAGTAGACATTCTTCATTGTAAGTTATCCTGCTTGCAGAAAGAGCCCATACGTGTTTCGGGTGCATTGGTGAGCATGCCGAGAAAAATCCAAGCTGTATCCTTCTGCTTCTTATGAATGTAATGGCAGCTGGGATCTTTGTATTCTTATTTGGATGCTGATGATGGACACATTCCAGTAGCTGTAAAGTTGTCATTCCCTGGTAGATCTTCTGGTATCGGAGCTTTGCTGCAGGGCTGTGGGATGGCTTATTTTCCGTACCAATTTCATTGCAAGACTTTTTGTTTTGCAGTAGAAGACATCACAGATCTGAGAATAAATGATTTGCTAGCAGGATGTTGTTCTTTCTTAGGCTTTTCCATGGTCTGGGGAACTTGACTTCTTCACAGGAGATGGTGTTCCTTATTAGTCATCTAGAATGGTTGGCAGTTTTTCTTGACCTGTAGGTTCTCAATCTGGAGCTAAGACCAGTACTCAGCTGGTGCTTTCAGTCTCCTAGTTTGTGAGAAATGAATATGCTGTCAGATTCCAAAAACCCACATTAGAGTCCTGTCTTGAAGAAGCTAAGGACCGGAGAATCCTGACTATTTAGAGTCTTCTGGAAGTGGATCACACTGAAGAGCATCTGTTTTGCTATTTGAGTGGATGCTGACATTCTTCTGTTTCCACAGAGCATGGGGAGAATTGCTGGTGGATGTAGTCTCTCTCATGAAAATAAAATATTTTTATGTCGCTTTCCTGTATTCCATCTAATTTAGAGTTTAACTATGACCTCATACTAGGTAGTAAGGGAGTGGTTTCATGCTCTCATATCTCTGGCAGTGCAGAAAACTGTTCAAATCAAGACAGGAAACCTCATTACTGGTTGGCCCTGCCAGAGTCTTAGAAATGATTTAGGCCACAAGGTAACATTCCATTTATTGGCTGTGCTCTTCTAATTGAAGAGGTTTTCAATATGGGTGAAGAGATACTGGATGCCTCCTTACTTGGTCAGTTTGCAGGTGCTCTTTATTTGGCTCAAGACATCTGTAAGACTTTGATTTAATTTAATATATTGTCTGGGTGCATATGTCATGTATTTCTGCCCATCATGACCTTGTAGAGGGCTGAACTGTGGCCCAGCAGTAGTTAATTAGTGATGAATGTCTGCCAAGAATCTTCCTTCCCCTTAGGGCTTGGCACTTCATGACTGAAAATTTGCATGGCCACCAATTTTAACCTATGTTCTTTTTTAAGGTTTTTGCGCCCAGTGCTTGCTGTTCCATGTCAGTGGGGTGAACACTGAATGGGAGGGGCTATCACTAAAGCAGCCATGTGAGTGAGTGGGTAGATGGTGGTTGTTTTGTTTTATTTTTTTCTTTCTCTTATGCACCCCTCCCCCATCACCTGCCCATCAGTGTGCTTCGTGGGTTATGTATTGGGTGTCTGCTGCATTCCCCTCACTGCTGCAAGGAGCTGACATCAGCAGAGCACTCCACCCAGCCACAGGAAGCTCCATATAGTAGTTTCCCAGTTTTCACCATCAAATCTGGTTATGTGGGTGTTTTCCTTGGCATGCATACACATTCCTGTCCAGGATGAGCTGCTCATCCAAACTTTGTCTTTTGGAAGTTGAGTTATTTCCTGACTGTCATCCCTTCTGCTCAAAACTCATGATGCTTAATGTACTTTAATTATAAGTAACTATATCTGGTCTTCAACATGGATTGGGTGTCCCTTAGAACTAATCCACATTTCCTACCAAAAGAGGTGCTAGAATTGTCCTTAAACCAGTTAATTCCTCTCCTGTTATCTTTTCAGAGCTTGAACAAGGAGAAAGAGGCCTGAGACCTTCTTTCTCTGGATAGTTATTACTAGCCTAGATTTTATTTTAAAATATTGCACATTTAAAAAGATGGGAACACCTTTTTTCCAGAGAGGGAGATGACCAAAATGTATACCTTAGGCCAAGAAAAAAAAAAACAAAAAAAGAAAAACAGAATAGTTTTTTTTTTTTTTTTTTTTTTCTGCAATGTGGCATTTCTGGAACCCCAACAGCCCTCTTAGCTTTTAGTTCATTATTCTTACCTTGAAGTTACTAACTAGAAATATAGCTAGGGCAGGGCAAAGGTTTGTCTGTCTGGATGCAAATTGTTATGGTGCATAATTAGCATTTGCCAATGGAATGCAAATGCAGCACCTCATTTAAAATCTGTGCATGATATTGCAGCTTCCATAATGAATGCCAATACTTGGTGTGTTTAGTAATTGTTGCAAGGAGTGGAAGACTCTTTTTTTTTACTTTAACTTTGGATTGAGTTTGAAGAAATGCATAGGGTGCCAGATGACTTAGTTATGGCTGTATCGCTACCCTTGTGAAAAGGGCATTTTTTTATTCTCCAGGTTATGTGACTGAAAGAACTATAAATGTGGTAATAATGTTATACTCAGAGAGTGTAGTGCCAGGATTTGCAATCTGAAATAACAGCAATGTGGAAAAATGATATCCAGACAGTTCCAACAGTAGAAGGAGCAACAGGACTAAAAGAAAAATTTACAATTTACTTAAATATGCTATCAGTCCATATATCCCTATATGGACCCCAGCAGGAGGCAATTCTGGGTGCTAAGAAAAGCACTCTTGACAAACATCAGAGACTGAAACAATACTAATCTCACAAACTTTAATCATACCTTGAATTAGGAATGGGTTACATTTTGGTCACAGTATTTAGAAACCCTAAGATTTTTGTGAAATTAAAAAAAAAAAAAAGGAAGTGGCTTACTTTTACACACTGCAGAAGTTGATACAGATGTTTCCAGCCATGCAGGGAGACTGCTGCAGGTACAGAACAGGAGCGCAGGGAGACTTGAGGCAGTTTTTTTGAGGAGTTCGAGAGAGATGAGTGCATTTAAAATAGACTTGGTATGCTAATAGTAAAAATAACCCAAGGTGAAATTTTTTTACTGACAAAAGTTCATTTTTACTAGGATTGACAACACAAGTTAGCTAAGACATCAGGCGGCTAGAATTGGCTTGGATAACATATATGACAGTGAAGAAAATGATAACAAGGAAATTGAAGAAACTGAGAGTCCAGGTGCCCTGGAAGTACAAATACTAACAGAGTAATTCAGGATGGATGAGGAGATTAAGTGGGAGGTGAAACACAATTTTAGAGACAGGTGGTGGTCTTTGGTATAAGAAGTTGTACTACAGTTGAATTGAATCAAAAGTGCAAGAAAATTTTATTGTACTTGGCTTGTTCAGCAAATGTATAAATATACAAGAAAGTGTATAAAATGGTATATGTATATGTATAGAAAAACGTTTCAGTTGTAGGCATTGTTTTTTTAATGTGTAAAATGGACTGAACATATTGATTACAATTTTCAGCCTGGAAGTCTGAAAATACTACGTCTGCTATGTATTAAAAGTAAAAAATAGACTAGCTTTAGAGAAGCTACAACCTTTTAACTGTGACTTAACTGGAGGTAACACTCCTCCTCCACCCACCACATCTCTCTGGTTCTTTAAAATATTTAAAATTTAGAGGTGAAACAAAATAACCTACATTGTAAGGGTATATGAACATACTTAATCTGTATTAACAGTGCATGTTTCTATGAATAGCTTGTAACACTTCCTCTAGGACACTTCTCTCATACCCTTGTTACTTACCAGTACCTCCCATAGGTTTAATGCCTAATATTGATTCTTTCTGGTGGTTCACTTTATGTCTACGTATCTGTATTGCTCCACACAAGCTCCATTTTTGACCAATACACTATCCTTATTCCATTTACCTACCACCTCACTATAAACCATATATACCTACCCCAGCACAGTCGCTACTCTTCTTTACATCCACTTTCCTCCATTACAACTTCACTGTCTACTACCCACTTCACACGCATACCTCTCAGCTGTACAGATTTTCACAGAATGCCCAGAGTTTTGCCTCATATTTTTGGTGTGTTCCCCCTAAAATCTTTACCTTTCTGGCAATTAGGTGAGGATTGAAGTAATTAAATAATGACAAATATTTGAGTTTAAGACTCCACATCCTTCAGAAAATTCTTGCTAATGCAAAATCTATTTTTCTATCAACTTTCTATGTTTGTAAGAGCAATATTTAAAATCTGTGCCTATTTGTCCTACCATCATTTTAGGCTTTGTCCAGATTTTTTGCCCTGAGGTTGAGAGGTATGCCTAGCTTCTTCCCTTTACTCCCATTCTCTCCCCTTAGTTCTATGTCTCCATCATTGCCTGTGCACTGCATTCACCATGAGGATGCCTATTCGTAAGTACGTTCACCTCACATCTTCTCATACTCTCTCATTTCACATATTATCATAAAAACTTGCACCTTTCATACCCCCTCTAAAGTTAGGTTTCCTCTATCTTCACTGTCAGCCCTCCATCACCAAAAACCTCACCCTAACTATAAAATGACTCCCCCATCCTCCACCAACAATTCAAAGTTTTAACCATCCCTGAATACAACATGTTGTTAGACATAAACTAAAAACTTAAAAAAGTACCCAAACATTGACCTCAACCCTGGCCCAGTCACCAATTTGGAGCTGCTCTCCAAACCAAACAATACTTATTCCCTCTGAACCACTACTCAACAACTTCCACCCCCCCCACCAAGTAACTGAACCTAGTTACTATAAATCTTTAAAGCACATGTAACTAAGCTGTAGAACTCCATGCCTAGGTCTTATACTATATTCCAGATATCTTACCAGTCACCAACACATGGTGTAAATGTAGCATAAAAGATGATAAAATATGACCACCTGACTGTAATGTAATGTAATTAGGAAAGAATGTCAATTTAAAAAAAAAAGCTGGAGGAGTCGTTATTCTATATCCTAACACCCATGAAATCTCTCCTTACTCAGATAGCATTCCTAAATTTCACAATACAGATTTACTGAGATCCCTGTTAAAGCTAAATGACCATAAAAAACTTTGCCTCATTGCTGGTTACATCCCAGTAGGAAACAAACTAGGCACATTTGAAAATATCCTCTCATGGTCAGTTAACACCTTCCCAGTAATGTCAGACGATGTGTGTAGACTGGGTAAACCTCACATCTAATTTCCCATTGTCCATATTAAATTTCTTTAACCAGCTTATTTGTATCCCTACAAGTTTCAGTAACCCTAAGGGTAAAGGCTTAATCCAATAAATTTTAAGTGGAAACAAGTAAATATGAGAACACCAAATATAGTGAAACATTTTCCTTTAGCAATAAATGTTTCAGCTTCTCTTTCGGAAGACTGATTTTTTTTTCTCTTACTTTTCCATGGAGGCAGGCTGATAACAGGAGAATAAAAGACAGAACACTGTTTTTTTTTTCAAGGTTAAAAGTTGATGATTTCTGAAAGTATGCAAGTAGTTTCCACATGGGGGATAAAGATGAAAAAGCATTAATTAGGGCCTGTGTTAGCAGCTGTCTGCTTGGCACAAATGTTCCAGTTAGGAGGGTTAAACTTCATTATTTGAAAATGTACATGCTTGTGTGTGTTTATATTACATTAACAGGTTCTGGGGGTATTCTGGGGAGGGGGTTAAAGGTTTGACATAGGCTCCAATGTTGATGATAAGAAAAAAATGTATAAAGGATTAACCTGCCAAACATTAATGGGCGCATGCATTACAAAAGCTGGAAATAGACATTTAAAAAGGCTGCCATATATAATGGGTGGGAATAATGACTTCTTACCATAATGATGACACTTTCCATATTATCTTGCGACACTTTCCATATTATCTTGCAATGTGAATGGTCTCAGAGGTATAGACAAAAGGGAAAAATAATTATATTAAGAAATGCAGAGTGCAAGTAGCAATGCCTTAGGAGACACATTTGGCAAGAACTGTGCATGTGGATTTGATAAAACAATTTCAGAATGGCTATTCTACAGAATGTCAGGGCCAAAGGAAAAGAGGAATACTTAAATTAATTGCTAGAGCAGCTCCAGTAGTGATAGAAGAGGAAAAAATATAATGGCAGATTTTTAGAGGCTACTGTCAAGGGTTGAATCTTAAAAATGTTGGGGAAATGATCATCTCTCTGCATGGAATGTTACTTATAGGTGAGGACTGGAATTTGATTTGCAACAATGAGAATGTGTCTGAGGAACCTAGAAGGAGAAATATAACAAACAAGGGTAGGAAGACATTTATGAAAGTATTTGGTATGAAAGATGTGAATTTTGTAGTAGGAACTCTGAATTTGCATATTATTCCCCAAGGTGTAATAACTGGGATAGATGTCATAAAATTTATATTTCATGGAAACATATCCATTTAAGTGAGAACTTTGATACAGTAGCTACTTTAGATCAAGCTCCAGTAATTGCTAAGATAAAAATACAGGGTAGTGAAGTAAAGATGAGACTGTGGTGTTTCTCTACTTACTTGTTAAAAGGAGAGGAATTTAAGGAATGGGTAGTGGGAGTTACCTGGGAGTTATTAGGGAAGATAGAAAGTACTTCAGATGTTATAACTAATGAGTGGGATAAAGTGAATGTGAAGTTTAAAAAAATATGGTAGAAATAAAAGAAAAAGAGATGTGTTTAAGAAGTAGTAGGAATTACTTAGAGGTGCTGACAAAGGATAAAGTGTTACAAAATAAGGAAAATCTCCCAGAACAAGAAGATGTGTACTTGCAGAGTGCTACAAAGAGACATTAAGGGAGTACCTGGATATACTGCATTAGTTTAGAAAGATTTCTGTTAAGGAACAGATTTTTGATGAGTACAGATCACATAAACTTTTGGCACAAAGACTTGGGCAACTGAAAGTAGAAAACATTGTTGTAAATTTAGGGAGCCTGTAACAAGAAAAATAACCACATATCCTGTAGAGATGTTAGAGATGTTTTGGAAAATTTTATGAAAATTTGTATAAAGTAGATAATTGGGGAAATCAAGAAAAAGCAGAAATGGAAATATTTATGGAAGGCTTAAATATACCAAGGTTAGAGATAGGTGATACTTAACAGTTAGGATAGGAGGAGATGACATAAAAATGGTGATGTATAGCTAATTTGCAGGAAAACCACCAGTAATAGATGGTATTCTGGTAAATGTTTGGACACTAAGATAGAAGAAAGTGATAAAGACCTGGAAGGTTTTGTTTAACCATATTTTAAAAGGAGGGGAAAGACCAACATCTTGTAAAATAAGTTGTGGTGGCTGTAATACCTAAAGACGATAAAAACCCATCTGATCCAGCTTCATATAGGCCCATTTCAATTTTAAACCATGATTGTAAAGTGTTTATGCTTATAATGGCTAAAATAATGCAGAGTTGGTGCTGAAATGGATAGATATGGACCATTGTGGTTTTGTGGAAGGGAGACAAACATTTGACAACATTAATAGAATGGTAACGATCCATAGGGAATCTGAATCTAAAAAAACACTGCTATTATTGGTGGGTCTTGATGGAGAGAAAACATTTGGCAGATTTCATTAGTACATCAATGGAAGAATTTGCATTTCCTGATACAATGATACAGTTAATTAGAAGGATATATGAGGGCTCTGAGGCAAAAATCAAAGTAAGAGGGTAGAACTATCTAGTGAGAAAACTGATTTCCTTTATAGTTTAAACTGAAATTTTAATACGGATAATAACATCTTAACATGTGGACAACCAGCAACTAAATAAGGTAATACGTAAGTAAAAATGCATTAATATTCATTGTGCTGAGAATGGAAATACAGTATTGGTCTAAAATGGCAATATTCATTTAAAGTCATGCTTTGTTGCAACACTTTTATAAACAGGTCCTCTAAAACCCATGTGTTTTCTGATCACTGCTTCCCACCCATTTCCATTATGGATGCATTTCCCATTCGCTTTTCTGTAGTAAACATGGTACCAGTATATGTTGGTCTGTGAGCATGACTTTTGTTGATGCGTATTGACTGTTACCAGTGAAATTCTATGTTGCACTTATGTTGGTATTGTAATCAACTTGGTTTTACTAAAGTTATGCAGTGCTAACAGGATTTAAACAGACATTTTTTTATAACATGTTTGTACTTCTGTGAATTACTGTACATTCATTTTGCTGTTTATGTCTTGAATTTTTCATCTTGGGACTGTTCTGAAAATGTGCCTTTTTAGGTAGACTCATGGTTAAGCAGTGCAGTAACTAACTAATTTTACAGTGTTCCTAAGCTTAAAGTGGAACTATTCAAAAATAGCATGTACATTTTTTACTGGGAAGGATACAGTTATGTTGTATTACAGTGTTTCATGCTGTTTCTTTAACAAGATTTTCCATTTCTGAAGTAATGCAAATGTTCTGTAGTTTCTGTAGTTTTGTAGGCAAAGCAGCTAATGCTTCAGATGGCTCAAAGAATACCCCAGGACAGAATCACTGATCAGGTGCTCTTTGGCATTTAAAATGATATGCTTCCTTAGCATGAGATTCTTTCATACATAATTCATCCCTTCAAGTTCTGCTTATGGTCATGGGGGAGTCGGGCCTTATCCTGTGACTCCACATTTGCAACCCACAGGATCAGTCCTGGAAAGTATACCATGAAGTTTAGTCTGTAAGAAATTAAACCTGCAATCAGAGAATATGAGACACATTTGTGGTGGTAGGATACATTATGTATTGACTATAGTAGTTCTTTCATACTCTGCAAGAAATTTGAAATGTTTTGATATAAGGAAATATACCCTCAGTTACCCCCTTTGTACATTAAGGAACTGGCAAAGTCCAAGAAAAAAATCAGGGAGACAAGCTAAGAAAGTATACGACTTTCTGTGCACAATTGTGAGAATTTGGGGCTGTATTCTTTTTATAGTAGCTTGGCTCTGTGGTATAGAATAATAATAAAACCCTGATTGTGGCTCACGTTTAAACAATGGCTAATATACTGGAAGACCTGGGTTAAGTACTGAGGGTGAGAGCGGCTCATACCAGCTTGCCCATCATGGAAAGAGGAAGGATGAGGTAGGCTATTTTCTCCAGAGGAAGTTTGCATAGCAGTGACTGTATACCGGAGGAAGTGAACTTTGCAGTACCACTCTGGTAACATTAATATTCATGGGTGTTTGTGATCACATTCACGTCAGCAGAAGACACAAAAGAGGACCAGTGTTGACACTGTGCTTACATCAGCCACCTAGGGAGAGGAGCTAGCAACAAAAATAGAAATGACCCTTTAGCTTTCACCTAGCATCTATGAAACAGCTAATAGGGGGAAGGTGCTGTGTAGTTACTCAACAGTTTTCTCTCAATCTGGGACTGCCCTTTCATGCTACACATCCTTTCCAAGAACGGTTCAAGATGCCTCAGACCTGCTGGGGTGCTTCTTGTGGCCTTCTGAATGTTCAGGGTCTCTGGCTTCCTCAGCAGAGGTCTGACCATATCGGTGCAACAATGATATGGGCAGTGCTTCTGGCTGTACAGGTCTTTCATTCCCTTTTTCTCCCTGGCCCATGAAAATCTTTGTAAACCATGCCACCAACATGTGGTATATCAACAAGCAGAGGGGGGTGAGGTCTTATTTTCTTTGCAGACTCTCTTTAGGCCTAGGATTTGGCTATCAGTTATCAAGTGACTTTTCAGGCAGTTTACATTCCTTCAGAGAACAGTTTAGTGGCATACTCTTTGAGCAGGTACAGAACACAGGGTGACGAATAGATGCTTCACAGGGATGTGTTTCTGGACATAGTCCATCGGCAGGATATTCCTCAAGCAGATTTTTTTGCCTCCCATCTGAACAGACCTCTTCCTCTTTTCTGTTTGAGAGTACCAAGTCATCTGACTTGGAAAGTGGACACGTAGTCTTTTTCTTGGAAGGGAATGTTTCTGTATGCCTTTTCTCCCCATTCTCTGCTGCTAAGCATTCTGCACAAGATCAAGCAGAACTCTTCCCAGAATCTTGTTGTTGACTCCCTTGTAGCACTGGTTCCCCCTTCTTTTTCATCTGGCCAGGGGCGGTCACCACAAGTTACCTCACCAGATAGATCTTCTCACACAAGACAAGGGGTCTTTTATCCATCCTCACCTGTTCACTCTTTAAATGAAACTGCAGGTGATGGGTTTTCTACAAGCAATGTGATATATGTTTTGAAGTGTTCCTGCAGTCTTTTTTTATGCAGGTGAGACCAAGAGAGCCTTTAAAATCAGACTGCAAGAGTACAGCAAGGACATAAGATTTGAAAAAAATACTAGTCCTGTAGCCATGCACTTTAAATTACTTCACCGTAGTAATCCAGATTTCCTTAAGCTAAGCATTTTAGAACAGGTTATCTATGATGTGGATAATTTAAATATTAAAACTAAATTGTTGGATAAGGAAAGTGTCTATATTTTAAAGTTTGGTACTTTGAGCCCTGCTGGGTTAAATATTGAATGCACATGGAAACTTTTAATTTAAATGTGCTTAGATCTCTGGATTTAGTTAATTGGTGTTTTATGTGATTAATTTATTTAATTGTACAACTGAATGATTGTTTAAATTGATATGCAAAGATAAATGATGTGTGTGTTTTATTTTGTACTCCTGGAAGGCTGGTGCTAGAGAGTTTTAATAAACCCTTGTGTCTTGTTGGATTATGTCAGTCTGGTCTTTTTTCTGTGGTATTTTGTGCATTTTTCGTTCCTTTGGTTGTTCTTTTTGATGGGTTTTGAGCCCTTTTTGGCACCTGTTTTCTGAGCATGTACTTCAAGTTCTGCTGAAGACCAAGAACCTCAGTACTAGAAAAATAATATATGTCTAAATAGAAAAGATTTTCTGTTTGGTGCTTCTCTCACCATTAGAATCTCTTGTCAGTAGGAGTTCCTTTGGTTCTCTGTCTTTCTGTGATTTGCTCCATGCTGGCTTGGCATATTCTTCAATTAAAGCTCACCTATTGGTAATCTCTGCTTGTCTGCACTCAAACCCCCCCCCCCAATGCCCCCTCAGAAATAATCCGCCATGGTTCCCCTCAACGTCCAGAGCAGAAGACTGAAAAGCCTCAGAGGATGTGTGAGAACTTGGATCCATGCCGGCCTTTGACAGGGTTGAGCCAGAAGAATTCAATGCAAGCTCTGGGTATTCTTCAGTGCTTTCACTTACTTCTAGAGAGACATCTGGTGGAGGTTGGACAGCAGTCGGAACAGGCCTAGACGTTGTAGTCTTCTACGTGGGAGACACCTGTCTCCTGGGATGGGAGATTCAGACATAGCACTCGTAGCCAACCATTTAAGGTGTTGGTTGTTGAGGTGTATGGAGAGGGAAGATGGGCAACTACAGAAGGTTTTTTGGGTCAAACACTTGACAGAGTAAAGCACTGCATATGGGCATGGGAAGCACCTAGGCAAAAAAGATACTGATCATGACATTCTTTGTGGGGAAGCTGCAACCCACATTGACATTTTCCCTTCTTAATGACATTAACACAAGAAACAACAATATAGAGAAAAAGTAGAGAAGAAACCCCAATGGGGCACTTACCTGAAAAGGCTTGGAAACTAGCATAGCAGATGGGCATTCAGACAAATGTTCATTGGACTGGTGGCAAAGAATTTCTGAGTACTTGCATCCATAATTCACTTTTATGCCCTTTACTTCATATAAACACACAAAAACATACTCGGAGGCTCTAAATAAAAATCTGCCTAAACAGCAAAGACCTCCTAAGCAGATATCCAAGCAACAGCCACCCCCTCAACAATACCCACGAATCACATATCTCTCAAAGTCAGTGTGCCTCACAGTCACAACCCTTAAGGCCAAACAACACACCAGATACACTTGTTATACGGGACTCTATTGTCCGGCACACTGACGTCCCGCTCACCAGACTGAACAAGGAGAAGGTCACTGTAAGCTGCCTGTCAGGTGCTAGGATCCACCACATAACGCAAGCACTCAGCTCACTCCAAAGCAAGTACAAGTATGACTCCGTCATTGTCCATGATGGTGTGAATGACCTGAGACGTACCTCCCTGGACTACATGAAAAGAGACATAGAGGAGCTCTCTGACCATGTAGCCCAGGCTGGTATGACCCTGACCTTGAGCAGCATCTTGCCCTCACCAAGAATGATGCCACAGTATAAAGACAAAATGATCAGTTTCAATAATTGGCTAAAGTATTGGTGTCATTCAAAGGGGATCCAGTGTCTGTCAGCCTGGGATGACATGCTCGACAAGCCACGTTGCTTCGCTAGGGACGGCTTGCACCTGTCACCCTTAGGCTTTCGTATACTGGCCAAGGCCCTTGCCACCCCCATAGTGCCTTTTTTAGGCAAGGCTCAAAGGACAAACCCACCTCCATAGACAACCCAAGGATAAAAAACTAAAGGTAATGCTACTCAATGCCAGAAGTCTAAACCTCAAGATGCACGCACTCGAGGCTCTCCTCAGTATGGAGAAAATCGATGTCTGTGTAGTAACAGAAACCTGGTTCAAGGATCCAGAGAGCACCCCAGCACTACCAGGTTATAACTCATACCATGCGTTTCGGCCCCAAAACTCGGACCGAAGCACAAAAGGAGGGGGAATATCTATATTTATCAAAGATACCTACACCTCCAGGTTAGTGGCACTGCACGAAGCATCGGAAACCATCCATGTGCAACTAACAGCGGACAAAACTGCCTTTCAGTTTGTAGCCTGCTACAGAACACCCTCCCTATTACAGGAACCCCACTTGGCATTCCTGAGAACACTGGAGAATATGAAGGTCTCTCCAAACACTATGTTATTGGGTGACTTCAACTACCCAAACATTGACTGGGAAAACTGCTCAAGCCCAAACACCCTCGCCCAACGGTAACTTGAATTTATAAACTCTAACGCAGTGGAACAACTGGTCACCACTCCCACAAGAGGGAACAACATATTGGACCTGGTCATCACTAACATGGGGACTCTATGTTCCACACCAGAGGTAAACCCCTCATTGGTAAGATCAGACCATAAACAAATTTCCCTGGACATCCATATCCCGTCCCCACCCTCAGCCAAGGAAATCACTGTAAAGAATTTCTCAAAAGCCAACTTTGCACTTCTCAAGACTGAGGTGGAATCCTTCAAAGCCCCTGGGCTAGAGGATAATACAGCCCAATCCACAGAATCCTTTACAAATGCATTCTATGAGCACCTGCAGGAATGCATGGATTGTGCTATCCCAAATAAAACCAAGACTCACTCCTCCAAAAACAGGAGACCGGTCTGGTGGACCCCAGCCATAAATAAACTATACAACAGAAGGAGGAAGCTACTACATGACAGAGCAAAATTCCCAAAAGGGAAGGCATCTCTGATCAGTATTAGCAAGAAACTTCGATCCCTCATAAAATCATCAAAGGCCAGTTTCAAAAGAAAAATTGCCCTAGACACTAAAGATAATCACAAGGCCTTCTTTAGTTATGTCAGGAACATGGGCGGAAACTCCCAGATATGCTCTGAATTGTTGCATAACGGTACAAAATATACTGAACCTACAGACATAGCCAACATCCTGGCAGACAGATTCAGCGCAAACTTCTCCCCCCCTTCCTCTCCAAAGGAGCAAATGCCTATCCCAACTGAATGTAACCTCCCTGACATCACAGGTGAAAGCTGCCCTCTCCAAAGCAAAAAAACACAGCATCTATGGGACTGGACGGTGTCCCAGGCTGTGTCTTACCGAGCTCCAAGAAGAACTGAACCCTCACATTAAGTCACTGTTCAAACTTAGCCTTGCTACAGGATATGTACCCAAAGAATGGCATACAGATACAGTGGTCCCACTCCACAAAGGTGGTGCCACAATGGACCCCATAAACTATCACCACATAAGCCTGACTAGTCTGGTCTGTAAAGCTATTGAGTGTATTATCATGAAACTCATAAACAAAGACATTGGGAGCCTCCAGACACTGGACCTACCCAATTCGGCTTTGTTAAGGGCAGATCTTGCCTCTTAAACCTAGTTGATTTCTTTGAAACAGTTACCAAAGCCATAGATGAGGGCAAGGTAGTTCACACAGCCTACCTGGACTTCGCAAAAGCCTTCGACACAATACCCCACTTGGACATCATAAATAAGCTTACCAGCTTAAATATCAACCCCTATATCACAAGATGGGTTGCAAAGTGGCTCAGAGATAGAACCCACATGGTCAGAATCGCAGGTGCCATGTCCGAATCCAAACCAGTTACAAGTGGTGTCCCACAGGGCTCAGTTCTGGGACCTCTCTTGTTCAGTATATACTTCTCTGAGGTTCAGGCTAACACGGGGGGATTATGGCTGACAAAGTTCGCAGATGACTGCAAACTGGGGGCCATAATCAAATCTCCAGCTGACACAAGCACCCTCCAAAAGGGTTTAACAGAGACGGATGCTTGGTGCCAGAGCCACAGCCTCAAGCTAAATGCTAAAAAGTGCATAGTCATCCCCTTTGGGAAAAACAAGGTGCCCACAAATTACCACATAGGTGGTAATCCATTAAGTACAGAAGAAGTAATTAGAGATTTGGGGACCAACGTAGATAGTAATCTCTCCTTTGATAATCACGTTGCCAAAGTGGTAAGAAAGACCTTCTATATAGCCCACCTTATCACAAAAGGGTTCGCATCTAGATCAAGAGAGGTCATTGTGCCCCTCTACTCATCACTCATCAGGCCCATAATTGAATACAATGCCCCTTTTGGGATTTACCTTACCCGACACCTGCAGCAACTGGAGAGACCCCAAAAGTACCTCACCAAGAGGATCATGGGCTACAAGCAGATGTCCTATGCAGCTCGACTAAAGAAACTCCAGCTTTACTCAGTTGCTTACTGCCTACTCAGAGGCGATCTATGCCTGACATTCAAAGCCATGTCAAACCCAAAATTAATGGACATGCTCCACCTCAAAAAATCCAAGTCCCTTAGAGCTACACACTCCAGGGACCTAAACCTCAGCACAAAAATAAATAGGACATGCTGGAGGGACAGGTTCATTTCCCAGAGGCTCCCCTCACTCTGGAATAGAATCCCAATTCATGTTAGACATAGCCCCTCGCTGACCCTCTTCAAGCGAAATCTGGACACGTGGATGGGAAATCGCAAATTCACCCCTAGGATCTCTTCTGTGTCCCTGCTAGACAGAGGCACAGTAAACTAATCTTAAAAGGGTACCTTCTGTGACCTACTTTACAGAGGCACAGTAGGCTAATCTAATAGGAAGGCAGAAGCCAAATACACTCTGGCTAGGCTGATAAATGCCCCAGGGCAGATAGCCTAGTATCTACCTATAACCTATAACCTATAACTGGGAGCATATGTATAAATACAATGCCTATAAAATCTGAAGGCTTTGGTGTACTGGCCAGATGTTGGGCTATCCTTGGCAAGAGATCACTTCAATAAAGAATATTGCAACAGTGATCTGGAAGGACATCTATCCAGGATTGGAAAGCAGGGTTATTTGTGGAGAAAGTTAGATGTAGGGAGAGGAAGTCTGGTTGGGGCTTGCTTGAGGGATAGCACAGTATGGTCCTGATTTAAACAGACATGGAAAGGCTTCTGTAAAAGGTGAGGTGTGAGCAGAGGAAACCATACCTGTCAAGACCAACATGATGCTCCAAAACTGAGTTTGGACATGTACTTATCAAAGGAAATGGGGAAAATGTAGAGGAGACTAATGGGTACTTTTTGGAAGGAAGCATCCCTGGGGCATCTTGCCAGTGGAGAAATATGGAAACAGAAGCTGCTTCACTTGGTGTTGGCTAGGAAGGTGAATAGGTTGCAACAAAGCTTATCCCATAACAGAAACATTTCTGTTCCCATGAAGGGGACTGAGGGTCCATCCATGTGACATCAGCAGACTGGGCTGGAGATAATCCCTAAGACTGCAGGTTTTTCTAAGTAAATGGTTAGCTAACAGAAAGTGTTTGGCTGACGCAGTCCATTTCAAAACACTCATCCTTTCTTGAAAAAAGGAGTAGGAATGGGCACCTCTTGCTTGGTTATATATTTACCACTGTCATATTATCAGAGTAAATAGTTATCACATCCTAGGGTAGAGAATATTGAATGCTAAGAAGGTAAGGAGGACTGCCCTTCTCTACAGAATACTGATGTGAGGAAAAGTGTCTGTGTTAAGACACCTTGGACCATCTTCCTTTGTTAATAATCCCCCATATAGTAACATTGAAACATTTGTGTGGTGACTCTTACCAATGGAGACAAAATATGGAAAAGGTTGTCCTGTTAGCAGATTCATCAGATGCAACCACCATCGTATAGCTGATTTGTATATTTTGTAAACTGTGACCTGCTGAAATATTGGGACTGATATGTGAGACTGAGATTGCTTCCAATACAGACCTAGAGTTTGAAGTAACTTAGCAATGCAGTAGTGTTACAAGAATTTTATATCCAGAGGGGTGAAATCAGAAGAAATGGGGAAGGTGTCAGTAAGTGGGAGTTTATGACTTAATTAGGTTATGTAATTTGAGATACTGCACTGATCTTTTCAGCTGAGAATGGAATTTTGGGTAAGAAGACATATTTTTAAATGAGGCTGGTCTTGATTCCCCCATTTTGAGAACTAATAAAAGCAGTAATTAGTGCACTGGAGTTTAGTTTGGGGGACTCTTATTAGGGTGTAGAATGGTCAAGGTTGCTAAGGTTATATGATAGTCTCCTAGTAGTCTGAAAGTTAGTGGAGAGAAAGTTTGTTTTTTTTTCTAGCAGTTTGTTAATTTAAACTGTTGTGATTTGAGAATGAGGTCTTCCCTTTGATTGACGGGAAGTTATTTTGCTTTTTGTAGTGTTTTGTAATGGTGTTCTTTTTGGCAACAGTGCAATGAACCTGAACATTTTATCAGTGAGCGTTTGAATGAAAGTGTGATTTTTGTCTCTTGGCATATGCTGTTAAGGAAAGGTCATGTCCTAGTTGGGTTAGTAAAATTTGTTTTCCTATTGTGATTCTGGAGGGTTTTGAGAGGAAGGGAGAAATTGCCTAGCCCAGAAAAGTAGTGGGTTTATTTACTTTCTTCTGTATTACATACAGTGGATATAAAAAGTGTACACATCCATGTTAAAATGCCAGGTTTTTGTGATATAAAAAATTAGACCACAATAAATCATTTCAAAACTTTTCCCACCTTTAATGTGACCTATAACTTGTACAATTCAATTGAAAAAACAAATCTTTTAGGGAAAAAAATATAGTTTTTCTTTTCCTGGTTAGGGGTCGCCACAGCGGATTTCCGGTCCGCTAATGATTGGCAGTCAATTTTTATGGTGCAGAGTTGCCAGCCCAATGCCCAACCTTTAGCGAAGGTACGCCCATTCATGCATGTCTTTCGGAGGCCACTCGACTGCAGGGAGGATATGGAAAAATATAAAAAAATAAAAAGCATACAATAAGCTGGTTACATAAGTGTGCACACCCTTAAACTAATGCTTTGTTGAAGCACCTTTTGCTTTAATTACAGCATTCAGTCTTCTTGGGTACACACCCGCCATCACTTAAAGAGAGTCTGATTAACCCTAAGTAAGTTCAGCTGTCCTAGTAGGATTTTCCTGACATTTACTCAGTTGCCTGCTATAGCAAAAGACATGGTTTGCAGAGAGCTTACAAAGCATCAAAGGGATCTCATTGTTGAAAGGTACCAGTCAGGAGAAGGGTACAAAAAAAAATTCCATAGCATTGGATATACCATGGAGCACAGTGAAGACAGTCTTCAAAAAGTGGAGAAAATATGGGACAACAGAGATGTTGCAGAGAACTGGACTTCCCTCCAAAATTGATGAAAAGACAAGACAAAAAATGGTCAGGGAGGCTGCCAAGAAACCTACAGCAACAGTGAAGGAGCCGCAGGAATTTCTGGCAAGTAGTAGTTGTGTACTATATGTGACAACAATCTTCCATATGTTCCATATGTCTAGCCTATGGTTGCAAGATAGAAGCCTTTTCTTACACAGAAAAACATCCAGGCCTGGCTAAAATTTGCAAAATAATACATTGTCTCCCAAAAGCATGTGGGAAAATGTGTTATGGTCTGATGAGACCAAGGATAAACTTTTTGGCAGCAATTCCAAAAGGTATGTTTGGCGCAAAAACACTTCACATCACCAAAAGAACACCATCCCCATAGAGAAGCATGGTGGTGGCAGTATCATGCTTTGGGGTTGCTTTTAGTCAGCTGAAACTGGGGCTTTAGTCAAGGTGGAGGTAATTCTGAACAGTTCCAAATACCAGTCACTTTTCGCCTAAAACCTTCAGGCGTCTGCTAGACAGCTGAAGATGAAGAGGAATTTCACCTTTCAACATGACTGTGACCCCAAGCATACATCCAAATCAACAAAATAATGGCTTCACCAGAAGAAAATTAAAATTTTAGATAGCCCAGCTCTTGGAATCTGACAGATATGGAGCACTTTACATCAGCTCCTGTGTTTCTAAGGCCATTTCCTAGTATTATTCCTTTCATGGCATATGTCTTTCTTCATCTGCAAAGATGCATTTTACTAGGGTGGTTGCCTCTTGTGGTGCCTTTTCCAAGGATTTGGACACCAATTCCATCCCTGAAGCTGCTACTTGGTACTCTGTTCTCACTTTTACTAAGCATTACAAATTGGATGTTGTTGGGCTGTTCTGCATGGGTTTCTAGAGGGCTTTTCTGTGCCTTCCTCTTCCTAGTCATCTTCTTAGTTGTTTTACTCTTCCTTCAGTGAAGAATACTGCAGCAGTGATATGGAAGGACATAGTACAGTTGTGTAAAATCTTACCATGACAGTAGATGTCCTTCCCTTCACTGTTGCAGCATTTAGTCTGTCCTTCCCTCCCCTCTGTTATGGCTATTGCCCCTGTCTTTTGTTATCCTCCTGGCTGGCTTTCGTTTCCTTTCCTTTCTAAACTTTTTTTTTTCTGGATGTACATGTTCTACATTGTCCTGGGGGGTATTTTGTTCCTCATGGGGCAATTGAGTTCTGAGTATCTGTGTCTGTATGTCAACCTTTCTTTCTTACACCCTGTACCACAGTGAAAAACTTCTCTAAAGCAAATTTCACACTCCTCAAAACCGATGTGGAATCTTTCAAAGCCCCCAGGCCTGTGGAAAATACGGCCCAGACCGCAGAATCCTTTATAAACGCATTCTATGAACACCTTCAGGAATGCATGGATCATGCAATCCCAAATAAAACCAAGACACAATCCTCCAAAGTTAGGCGTCCTGTCTGGTGGACCCCAGCCATAAACAAACTATACAATAGGAGGAAGCTACTATATGATAGAGCAAAATCCCAAAAAGGGAAGGCATCTCTGATCAGTATTAGCAAAAAGCTATGGGCACTCATAAAATCGTCTAAGGCCAGCTTCGAGAGAAAAATTGCACAGGACACTAAGGATAATCACAAGGCTTTCTTTAATTATGTTAGGAACCTGGGTGGGAATTCCCAGATATGCTCAGAATTAGTCCAAAATGACAAAAAATACACCGAACCCACAGACATTGCCAACATCCTAGCTGACAGGTTCAGCCAAACTTCTCCCCCCCTACCCCACCAAAACGGCAAATATCTATCCCAGCAGAGTGCTGCCCCCCTGACATCTCAGATGCTCAGGTAAGAGCCACCCTCTCCAAAGCAAAAAACACAGCATCAATGGGACCAGACGGTGTCCCGGGCTGCGTCCTACATGAACTCCAAGAAGAACTAAACCCAAACATAAAACTACTGTTTAATCTCAGCCTTACTACAGGATATGTACCCAAAGAGTGGCGTACAGCAACATTGGTCCCTCTCCACAAAGGTGGTGCCTCAACGGATCCTGGAAACTATCGCCCCATGAGCCTGACTAGCTTGGTCTGCAAAGCTATGGAAAGGATCATCAAAAACAAGGTAACCCCAAGCTACCATATAGGTGGCAATCCACTAAGCACAGAAGAGGTTATCAGGGACCTGAGGACCTAGGTTGACAGTGGCCTTTCTTTTGACACTCACGTTGCTAAAGTGGTTAGAAACACCTTCTACATTGCCCACCTGATCATGAAGGGATTCACATCCAGATCTAGTGAGGTCATTGTTCCCCTGTACTCTTCACTTATCAGACCAATGATCGAGTACAATGCCCCATTTGGGATGTATCTCACCCGACATCTGCAGCAATTGGAGAGACCCCAAAAGTTCCTCACCAAAAGGATAAAGGGACTCCAAAATCTGTCATATGCTGCCAGATTGAAGAAACTCCAGCTCTATTCAGTTGCATACCATCTGCTCAGAGGTGACATGTGCCCGACATACAAGGCCATGCCCAACCCGGAATTAATGGACATGCTCCACCTCAAAAAATCCAAATCCACCAAAACCACTAGAGCAAGCAACTTAAACCTTAGCATGGATATAAATAGGACATGCTGGAGGGATAGATTTATCACTCAGAGACTCCCTATGCTGTGGAATAAAATCCCGGTCCATGTGAGGCAGAGCACCTCGCTGGCTCTGTTCAAGAGAAATCTTGACCTGTGGATGGGAGATCATAGGTTTACCCCAGGAATCATCTCTGTGTCACTGCTGGACAGAGGCACAACAAACTAATGGGCACAGTATTTTTTCATATAAGGGGTGGCATAAGCCACAAAAATTTGGGCTAGGCTTATAAATGCCTTAGGGCAGATAGCCTAGTATAAACCTATGAACCTATGGACCTCATAAATAAAGATATTGGGGACCTACAGACACTGGATCCTACCCAGTTTGGCTTTGTTAAGGGCAGATCCTGCCTCTTAAACCTGGTTGATTTCTTTGAAACAGTCACCAAGGCCATTGACGAGGGGAAGGTGGTCCACACAGCCTACCTGGACCTTGCAAAAGCCTTCGATACAATACTCCACTCGGACATTATAGATAAGCTCACCAGCTTAAATATAAACCCCTATGTCACTAGATGGGTTGCAAACTGGCTCAAGGACAGAACCCACATGGTTAGAATTGCTGGAGCCATGTCAGACTCCAAACCAGTTACAAGTGGCGTCCCACAAGGCTCAGTCCTGGGACCTCTCTTATTCGGAATATATTTCTCGGAAGTACAGGCAACACGGAAGGACTGTGGCTGACCAAGTTCGCAGATGACTGCAAACTGGGCACCATAATTGACTCTCCAGCTGACACAAGCATCCTACAAAAGGGCCTCATAGAAACAGACAACTGGTGCCAGAGCCATGGCCTCAAGCTAAATGCCAAAAAGTGTATAGTCATCCCCTTCGGCAAAAACAAAGTGCCCACAAATTACCACATAGGTGGTAATCCATTAAGTACGAAAGAAGTAATTAGGGACCTGGGGACCCAAGTTGATAGCAATCTCTCATTTGACAACCACGTGGCCAAAGTGGTTAGAAAAACATTTTATGTAGCCCACCTAATCATGAAGGGATTCACATCTAGATCAGGGAGGTCATCGTGCCTCTTTACTCATCCCTCATCAGGCCCATAATTGAGTACAATGCCCCTTTTGGGATGTACCTTACCAGACACCTGCAGCAACTGGAAAGACCCCAAAAGTACCTCACCAAGAGGATCAAAGGGCTCAAACAGATGCCATATGCTGCCCGGTTAAAGAAACTCCAGCTCTACTCAGTGGCATACCGTCTGCTCAGAGGCGATCTGTGCCTGACGTATAAAGCCATGTCCAACCCAGAATTAATGGACATGCTGCACCTCAGAAAATCCAAATCCCATCGAGCTACGCGCTCGAGAGACTTGAACCTCAGCACTGAAATAAATAGGACATGCTGAAGGGACAGATTCATAACCCAGAGGCTCCCTTCACTCTGGAATAAAATCCCAGTCCAGGTTAGGCAGAGTCCCTCATTGACTCTCTTCAAGAGGAATCTTGATGAGTGGATGGGAGATAGTAGGTTTACCCTGGGTATTGCTTCTGTGTCACTATTAGACAGAGGCACAGTATACTAACCTCGAAAAAGGGCATAGCAAAATTCATTTAAAATGGGTGGCGAAAGCCAAATACACTCTGGCTAGGCTTATAAATGCCCTAGGGCAGATAGCCTAGTATGAACCTACAGAGAGCATATGTGTGACATATTGTGCCTATAAAATCTAAACACTTTGGTATACTGGCCAGACATTGGGCTATCCTTGGCAGGAGATCCCTTCAGTGAAGAGGACTGCAGAAGTGAGGAGAAGGACATCTACTGTTGTGGCAAGATTTTACAAAACTATACTTTGCTGTTGCATTTTCCCAGAAATGTAGTACTTGAAAGTTTTTCAAGAATAAGTGGGTCCACTTTTCCTGTGGATTTCATCAAAAGGCCTTTATAAATTTGTAGCTGTTTTAGCTTCTATTTTGGTGCTTCTGGCCTAAATCTTCAGCTGTGGACAGCAGTTACTCATTTTGTAGAAACCATTCAGCAGCTACTCCTGTGTTGGAGAAGCTAACTCTGCAGCTTCAGCAAAACTGAAATTTCTTGGAACTTTCAGCTAGAAGAAACTGAGTTGCAGTCTTTTCCAGTGGAGTCCCCTTATGTGTCTTTTCACAGAGTATCCTTTTTTAGTTATTCAGTCCTTATGCCTGGGGTAACAAATGAAACAAATCCACTTATTTCTCAATTTTCTTTTTGCTATTCTGACCAAGGTGAATACCTTCTACATGGAGATGGGCAGGAATCTATGGTGAGAATATTACAATTATAAAGCTTCACAGCTCTCTTTTAAATAAGAAATGTGGTTTTAAAGTCTGTAAAGTTTCTTTGATTAAATGGCATTCAGACTGTGTTTTAACATGAAGTATGAAGTACAATACATCCCCAATGTTCCAAAAAAAAGCACATTCTGTTTGAGAAATTGTTGACTGTTGAGCTTTTTTTTTTTCTATAGTGAGACATTGATTGATATTTGTGCTGCAGCCACTTGGTCTCTATTGAATACTTTTGTAAGACACTGTAAGCTAGATATGATATTTAGGTGTAGATTTTCTTTTGTGGATGCAGTGGTAATGAATATCTTCCCATGCGGTAAGAGTACCTAAGTGAATTGATACTATGTCCTGCTGTTAATAAGGGTGGACCTCCTTACACAAGATACTAAAGTTATGTACTTAGCAAAATGGTAGATCTAGATGAGGAGGTCCATCCTTGATAACATACCCACCTATATTCCTCTCTTGGTCTACAAGCTCATGTTTATTTTTTGCCTGCTTTGTATAACATACAAGATATCTGGAGAGGTACCTAGTAACATGGTAATGTTTTAGGAGCTGAGCTGTTCAGCTCAGCATTACCTGTTTTACCAGTATTACCAGCATTCAGTTTGCTTCCTGATTTGCTAATTGAGCTTCTTAATGTCTGTGTTTTTTTCCCTGTAGTTTCCTTTCCATTTCTTTTCATAACTGCAAATTGCTAAGAGTTACAATGGGATGCTGTTCAGTGTTTCTACTGAATGTGCATATGGATGAATTACACTGGAGGAGCTTGCGGTGCTGTCCTCATCTAGTAGATATTTAGCACAGAAACAATGTGAGGGCTTTTGAGGTCTTTATACTGTCTCTGCATCTGTGGTGTTATCAGCAGTTAGATGCCATTTCTGTCATCACTGTGGAGTATGTACCGTCTGTATTTATGTATACCCATACATTAAACAAATTTCATGTAGAGTATGCAACAGGGGTAGTTAGTGTGGGTTGCATTCTGAAAGTTGATGGCCAGTTCCAATAATCGTAGCTTTGTGCCTGGAAAACAGAAAATAACCTGCTCTGTAAGGGAAAATGGGAAACCTTTGCAAGTATTTGTTGAGGCAGTGCTAATGTAATAGCGTTCAAGAGCCTTTTGTAATTACCACAAGATGTGGTGGTGTGTGCTATTAACAAACTGCCTGCTGATTCTCTTTAGAAAAAAAAACATGTTTTAGGTAAACCTGATGGTCACACATGCTGATGTTTTGTATGTTTAAATAAGTAACTTAGATGGTGCCTTAAAAAGGGAAAGAAAATAACAGAAAGTGATTGGCAAGTACACGGTGCAGGATGACAAGGATGAAGTGCACCATGTAAATTAAGGGTACGTGGAGAAAACATCCAGTGAAATGGAGGAGAATGCAGAACTTGAACTCTCTGGCTTTTTGCTTTTGGAGCAGTATAGGAATCCACTAATTTAGGTCAAATCACTCTTCATGGTGGAGCCTGAATGGCCAACTGAAAACAGCACAGTTTCAGAGCTCCATATAGCTATTATAAAATACAGGGAAATATTTACATTTCTTTAACAAAAACAACTAAAATTTGTTAACTAAGGTATACTCTATATAATTTTAAATTTTGGAGCATTTTAATAGATATTTTCCTGTCTGTTTTATCTTGGAGACTATTCAGGTCTTGTGGGAATGAGCATCTCAAAGAATTCTCACTCTGATATGGCTTTGAGAAAGGAACTACAGTTGGTGACTGCTTCTCTACAAGATCTTTCCCTGAAAGTAGATGACTTTAAAGGGAACCTGGAGAATCTCAAAGAAAACTGCCAAAATCAAACTGATGTACTAAGAGAAATGTTTCAGCAGCACCAAACTAAAATAACAAATATTGAGCTTTCCTTAAATGATATCGATTGAAGACTCTATGAAGAAGAAGCGCAAAATGAATTTCTCCTTAAACAGAGTAACTGGATGCTTAATAAAGTGGATGATTTACAGAGCAGAGAAAGAAGGACTAACATTATTATCTTTGGTCTGCCTGAGTATTAGACTTAAAAGAAGGTCTCTCATATGGCATAGAAAGAGCACATAGAGCTTTAGGGAGACCAGCTCCAACCTCAAGTAATACACCTCTTAGATCAGTTGTGATGGAATTCCTGTCTCACTTGGATAACAAACTAGTGCTTAAATCTGCCTGGAGGAAAGCTCCCCTAAAATATAAATCTAACTTAATTAGATTTGGCAATGATTACTCCACCCACGTCCCGGAGCAGAGGAAGATATGCTGGCCACTTCTAAAACTACTTAAACAAAACAATATTAAATCACAGCTTGTTTTCCCTGCCAGAATCAAAATCTTCTACTCAAATGAAATGAGAACTTTTAACAGCTTAGAAGAGGCTTCCCTTTTCGTCAGAAATAACAACATTGTATTTATTTCCGAGGATATGAACTGGTCATCTCCTTCTTTAAAGAGATCTCCTTAGAAAAATCCATGGACTGATGTTAAAAAGAAAAAACAAAAGACTGATAAAATCCTGTTACTTCTGCTAATCTCTCAAAGCATTAACTACTGATTGACTAGAGTGCTTTAGTTTTTCTTTTAAAAAAAAAAAAGTTTTTGTGAATAGTTTTATTTTATTTAATTCAGTATCAGTAGAGTGGTGTTAATTGTGACTTCTCTGTGCTGAAACAGATACCTAACATTTGTTGTAGTTTGACAGCGGATTGCTTATCACTGTTTCCTACTGTAGATGGGAAATCCAAGTAGAATTGTGTTTTACTATGTCGATAGTTGTGTTTTTTTTTTTTTCCATCTTTCCCCTTATGATTATTGATTGAAAGGTTTTTGAGCAAGTGGATGCGAATAGATGGAGATGCACGATTGTGGCTGTTTTGGACTTGTGTTCTTTCTGGTTCACGTGAGGGGTTAAGCAGTCTGCGCTTGGTGTTGTTTGATTATTTATTTCAGGAATGGCTTGTTGATCGGTCGGTTTGTTATCACTCTGATGTGTTTGCTTTGAGGAGTGTATCGTCCATCACAAATGTGATTTACACTATATTACTCTGATGTTTAAACTCTCGAGCCATCCTTTTTTAAAAAAAAGGAAAACAGTAAGTAGTAAATGGCAGGAATGAATTCTTGAAGAGGAGCAGAGAAATATTCAAGCTTGTGATGCGTTGCAAACTATTACATGGTTTTCTTTTTCTGTTTATTTATTTTTTCTTGCAGTGTGAGTTCTTGATTCTGACAGCCAGATATACAGAAAATGAGGTAGCTTAAAGTAGTGCTTCCTGTGCCTCTGAGTGAGGAAATGCTTTATCCGTGTGAGATGTACAAAGGCTACATGTTTAGTTTTTGAGGTTAAAATAAAGTTTTTATTGGGATGGCTGGTGACTGATACGTGGGAGTTTGTTCAACACACTTTATAACTTTTACATAAAGGTGAGGTCACATTAGTTAGTAATTGTAGATATTTGAAATAGATTTGCGCAATGGCTGTCTCATTGATTCTTACTGTTCGTTAGTTAAATAACTTCCATGTTCCTATATATTACAGTATGTGGTACTAGTTGATGTCCTTCTGTTCCTATGTTGCAGTATTCATGGTGTAGGATTTTCTTCCTCAGGGGACCCATATGTCAGCTCCTATACAAAAGCTTCAGCTTGGCTGTTGTAGTTGCATGGGACCTCACACATAGGACCATAAACCAGGGACCTTAAATGTGACATCTGCATGTACAGACCTCAGAACTCTTCAGCCGTAGATGACCGTCACATCGTGTGCTTCGCTCCTTCACCCAAGATGTATTAAAGCTAAGTACCCCATTAGGGTTTTCTTCTTTATCCTCTAGCTAAAGCTTGATTTGTTGTAGTAATCTTTAGCCGATGTCAGCAAAAAAGGGCAAATGCCAATGCAGGTGCCAGATGCCCCATAAAGACACGCACGACTGCTGCATTTTTTGCTTAGGCCAGGAGCACGATCACAATACTTGCTGTATCTGCCAATCTTTCATTCCTAAAACCCTATGCAGCTGTCTGGCTGCACTTAATCTCTGCTAATTTTTTAAGTCGTCGTTTTTCTAGGTAATCAGGATGGATCCCATCTCAGAAGCCCCGACTGAACCTCCGCAAAAGCAGGCAAGGATTCTTAGGCCCTCTTCCACTGCTGCTCCACGTTTGGACACCCCACCAGCTACCAATTTAGGAGTTGAGGGATGTCTGACAGATCCATTGACTTCCACAGCAACCTTTGGGAAAGCCGCTTTGCAGTTGACAACCAGCATGTCCCTAGAGCTAACTCAGACATCAGCTAACGCTGAAGTCGAGGGGGAATCGGACACAGCCAGGCATCGGACCCAGGATTCCTCCTCCAGACACAGCTACCCTTAGCAAGGCATCCTATTCCAGACCTATGCCTAAGTCTACCCCAGTGAAAAAGAAAAAAAAAAAACAAGCATCTGGCTACACCCGCTGAAGGCCTACCAGACTGGCAGTCCTTCACCTTATCTTTGATGCAGGCCTTTATGGCCCTTAGGCCTTCAGCCTCTTCTCTATCTGCTCTTCCTCTCCTCAGTCCTAGGCCTGCCTCTGCCTCCTTTCTTCCTCCACCTACCTCATAAGACAGGGAAGAAGAGCAAGAGACCTATTATTCATCTTCAGATTAATCCATTTCTTACACTTCCCAAATAGCCTCTCCTCAAGAGTATTCTTCCCCAGATGATGAATCCATTGAAGGGGGCTCCCCTCCTGAAGGATATAACCTGTGGTAAAACCATAACCAAAATGAAGGAATACTTCAAATGGACACCTTACAAATGTCTGATACTCAAAAAAAGGTATTTTGAACTATTACAGGTGGAATCTCCCTCCCCTTCTGCCATTCCACCTTTCATTCCTGGCTATTTAGATGCCTATTTCTCAGCACCTGCTCCTAAGAGGCCAGACACCTTCTACAAGGTGCCTCATGACCAGAAATTTCTAGTCAAACCTCCCCTGGCAGATCCTGCTGTGATTGCCATTTCACCAGATAAACAATCCAGACTCATTCCATCTGCATCTGTCTTACCTATGGACAAAGACAGCAAAACAATGGATATAATTGGAAAGAAGGTTTACACCTCTTCCACATTGGCCTTTAGTGCCATCAGCTATCAAACCCATATGACCAAATATGCTCTGGATCTGGTCTCTCAAGCTGCTACTCTGCTGGCTGCTACTCCAGACTGCCCCACTAAATCTGACATCTCTTCCAAACTATCTCTGGCTGCCCAAATAGCCAGACACTCCATTAGATGCAGTTATGATGCTGCAGAGGTCTCTGCACACTCTGCAGCATCTGCTACAGTACTCGGGAGATATTCCTGGATTTGTCTGAAACACTTACCAGAAGATTTCAAGTCTAAATTCTTAGATGCCCCTCTGGACCTTAATTTCCTGTTTGGTAAACAGTCAGCAGACTTATTCAAAAATCTGCAGGAAAAGACTAAGGAATTACAAGACATCAAGCATCTTCTCATGTCTGCTATTCCCAAATATTACAGGAATTACCCTGCCAAAGCCACTTTTGTCAGAAGAAACCCTACCCCATCTGGACCTACCTCTTCCAGACACAGAAGAGGGGCCAGAAGACAAACCCCTTCCAGGCCAGCTGTCTCTCAGCCCCCCTCTAGACAGCCATTTCAAGATAGAGGAGGCTCCAATAATGCGTGACTGACTTGCCCTCTTTCTCCTTTCCACCCACCTCTCCCACTGTCTCACCTTTTGGAAAACCATCACCACAGACAAATGGGTTCTGGCTATTATTCAAAAAGGGTACTTCCTCTCCTGGAAAGAAAGGCCCCTTCCCACCAAAAAATCAGAGACACCTCTTCCCACAGATTCTGGCAGACCTTCTGAACTTTGGCACCATAGAGCCTGTCCCTCCAGTGCAGGAAGGAAAAGGCTTCTATTCAAGACTATTTCTAGTCCCCAAAAAAGATGGACCATGGAGACCGATTCTAGACCTTTCCTTCTTAAACCTATTCTTAAAAGTGCCCACCTTCAGAATGCTGTCCCTAGCAAATTTACTCCCTCTCATACCAGTCCAGGCATTCATGGCCACACTCTACCTGAAAGAAGTCTTTCTGGACATAACCATTCTACCTTCCCACAGAAAATTCTTATGTTTTTCTGGACCCTCCTCTCACTTCCAATTTACTGGAATGCACTTTGGTTTGCCCACTGCCCCCAGAGTGTTCACAAAATGCCTCATACCTGCCATAGCCTATTGCAGAACACAAGGGATCCGGATTTACCCCTACCTGGATGACATCCTGATCCTAGCATACTGCAAGGAAACCCTGTTAAGCCATCTAGCGTTCACCATGGGTCTACTACAAAGACTGGGGTTCACCCTCAACTTCTCCAAATCCTCCTTGACCCCCAGAACAAGACAAAATATTTCTGGGTTGCAGGATCAAAACAGACATAATGGAAGCCTTTCTTCCCCAGGACAAGGTCAGCTCCCTGACCTCCCACTACAAATCCTTGCTACATACCCAACAAATAACTGCAAGGCAGTTCCTACAGATCCTGGGCCTAATGGCAGCCACCATCCCCATGCTAACACTAGCCAGAATGAACATGCGAAAGCTACAGTGTTATCTAAAAAAATGTATGGTCTCAGCACCAAGATCCTCTAGAGCAAGAAATCACTCTCCTCCCCTGCCTACAGTCAGAATTAAAGTGGTGGATTCAGCAAGTCCAGCTGATTCCAGGCCTTCTGCTGCAGCTACCTCTCCCAAAAAAGTTCATGCATACAGATGCTTCAGACTTGGGATGGGGAGCCACAATGTCAAGCTACAGGGTTCAGGCAAAGTGGCACCCATCCTTAAAAAACAAACACATCAACGTGAGGGAAATGACAGCAGTCCTTCTGGCACTGAAAACCTTCCTTCCACTCCTACAACCAGGTGTCCTCCAAATAAAAACAGACAACACAGTTATGTGGTACCTCAGCAAGCAGGGAGGGACAAAAGCGTACCACCTTTGCAGACTAACCTTACTAATCTGGGACTTAGCCTCATAACACAACTTGTCCCTGCAGGTATCCTACTTCTTCTCGCAGGACAACAAACAAGAAGACCTTCTTAGCAGGACATCCTCTCCATGTCACGAATGGATGCTGGACAGGAATGTCTTTCTAGATATTATCCCCTGGTGGGGCACACCTCAAGTAGATTTGTTTGCCTCCCCCCAGAACAGACAACTGCAGACCTTCTGCTCCAAGACCTACTTCCTACTAGCTTGGAGAGTAGACGCATTCAGCATTTCATGGAAGGGAAGGTTTATATATGCCTTTCCTCCCTTCCCATTAATTCAAAAAGTTCTCCTGAAAATCAGGAGAGACAAACCAAAAGTCTTGTTGGTTACCCCCTACTGGCCAAGGCAGCACTGGTTCCCCCTACTTCTCAATCTAGCCAATGGCAATTACCACAAGTTACCCCACAAGATGGACCTTCTGACAAAAGGGAACCCTCATCCACCCACACTTGCAGATGTTGTCACTGACACTGTGGGTGATAAACTTCTAATTTCCTTCAGGCACCACTACTCAGAGGATATGCTTTCAGTCCTGAGGGAGGCCAAGGATCCTACTACAAGAAAAGCTTACTTAGCTAAATGGGAGAGATTTTCAAAATGGTGTCTGCGCAAGGGCAGAGATCCATGCATCTCAGATTTCCCCCTAGTTCATGCCTGTGTGAGTCAACTAGTAATGGGGGGACTTTCTTACACTTCAGTGAAAGTCTACCTTTCAGCGATCTCAGCCTGCCTGCCACTAGACCCTCCCCTCCTAGCAAGGCTTGATGTGAAGCTTTTCTTAAAAGGAGTGTTAGACATCAGACTACCAGGAGAACCCATCCCACCACCATGGGACCAAAACTTCATCCTGGAAAAACTAACCCAGTCTCCATTTGAACCTGATAGTGTGGCTACTCTGCAAATGTGCACATGGAAGACAGTGTTGCTAGTGGAAAAAACTTCAGCCAGAAGGGTGCCTGAATTACAGGCCCTAATGGTCTGCCCTCCATACACTCCCTTCCACAAGGACAGGGTAACACTAAGAACTAACTCTTCCTTTATGCTGAAGGTGGTCAGTGATCGGCCCTTAAACCAATCTGTTCATCTACCCACCTTCTACCCCTCTCCTACCAGTGAAAGTGAGAGAATACTCCACTCCATGGATGTACACATACATCTAAGATTTTACCTAGACAAAACAAAATCCATAAGAAAATCCAGTCAGCTCTTTGTTTCCTTCCACCCCAGGGCCCAGGGCAAGGGAGTCTCCAAGCAAACAGTCACATGTTGGATTAGAAAAGCTATTTGCCTATGTTATTCACACCATGGCAAAAAAACACTCAGAGAGTTAAAGCTCACTCCACCAGAGCAGTGGCAGCCTCCAAGACCTGGACACTGCTTCCATACTAGAAGCAGCCACATGGTCCACCACTCACACTTTCACCAAACACTACAAGTTAGGCATTGTCTCCAGAGCACATGCAGGATTTGCTAGAGCAAGCTTGCAAGGCTTTGTGGAATCAGCCTCTTCTAACTCCTCCCTTCCTTCAAACTAAGCTGTGGTACTCTCCCACACCAAGAATACTGTAACATAGGAATAGAAGGGCATATAATAGTTGTGTAAAACCTTACCATAACCATAGATGTCCTTCTCTTCCATGTTGCAGTCCTCCTTTCCACCCACCTAACTCCCTTATCCTTTCTCTCAATCATTATGAGCTGTCTTAGGTCTCGTGGGGGTTATACCCTACCCTGTGACCAGTTTAACTACATAATGGCTCCTTGACATTATGACTTACTGGCTACTCTACTCCAGCTTGGCTTTCAAGTTCTGAGGTCTGTGCGTGCAGAAGTCACATTTAAGGTCCATAGTTTATGGTCCTAAGTGTGATGTCCCACGAAACCACAACAGCCAAGCTGAAGCTTTTGTATAGGAGGAGATGTATGGAACAGCTGAGGTGGAAAATCCCACACCAAGAATACTGCAACATGGAAGAGAAGGACATCTATAGTTATGGTAAAGTTTTACGCAACTATTCTTTTTATAGTTATTATCTCACTAACCATATTGAGTCATATCCTAAAACTTCAATGCATTCTTCAATTCTAGTAATGCGTTTGTTTATAATTAATCAGTCCAACAGCTTTCTCTTTTTTTAGTCAGTGGGAAATACTTGCTTAACAACTTACTGTACAAGTGACATCTGACAGGTGAAGGTATAAATGTTATCAAACAGTAATCGCATGATAATTTTTGACATATTCTGCTACATTTTCTGCATGTGTCTCAGTACAGCATAGATGGGTATGGCTATAAGTTGCTAACAAGCTTTACACTGTAGTCCTGGATTTGATTTCTTCACCCTTTGGTTTTATATGCTTTGACTGCGTACAATTCAACAAGAGAGCACTATTGCGTTACTCTTGAAAAGCAGCAATTAAACCTAAATAAATATTTAACAGTTCTTCATGTTTGCAAAGCAGAGTTGAGAACTTAAGTATCAAATAGTTCATGTTTTAGTCTCACTCTAGCTACATTGTTTCTTCTTAATGCTGCATGTTATGGCATTGCTGTCATTTGTTTGTGCCACCTGTACAGATACACTTTGCTAGACATCATCCCTATATGTCTTTTATCCTTGGGATCCAACGTTTTTCCTCTTTACCATGCAGGACTGCAAATAATCCTAAATAAAATACATTTATATATGTTGTACATGTAATGAAATCACATTCCCTAGATTTGTCATGTTTAATGGCACTAACTTACTGCAAACTGTAACAAGCAAGTCTGATTTAGCTGCACTGGTTTTGTCATATAATGCTCTGTTGACCTTTGCACTTGAGGAGTTACTGTCTGTTCTTGTGTGCCTAATTCCCTTTGCACCAAACAAATATAATTATGACCTTTTAGTGATGTAAAGTTCTGGATAAAGCATGTGATGTTAATGGAGAAAGATGGGTCTTTTGAATGACAACTTTAATTTGTATGTTCATTATTTGGGTTTGCCATTAAAAAAAAATCTCACGTAAGAAAAAAATGCTCTTATCAAGTAAGATTTCTGCTGCATCATATCATCCATTCCTGTTTAAGATGTTTTAGGTTAGTCAGCAATGAAAATGGTTACTTAATTTTATAATTAGAAAGACCTTGAGTTGCCTTGTACCCTGTTTCATTATTTGAGTTCAGAGGTTTTCCAAATACATTGTACTTACTGATGTTGCATTCCCTAGCTCAGATGAAAACTCCGATTAGGGCTGACAATGGGTGCGATGATATGGACAAATTGTTACATTATGGGACTTGGATAGTGATTGGATGGGGGTGAGGGAAGGCTTGTTGAAGTGTTTAACTGAGATTTTGATAATAAATAAAGGCTTGGTTTAAAAAGCTCTATTTAAAAAGAAAAGACAGAGGAGAAGGGGGGAAGGGAAGAAAAGGGGGGAAAAAGGAAAAGGTTAATAGGTAGGTACTAGGCTATTGGCCCAAGGGCCTACGTAAACCTAGCCAACAAGGTTCCCTGGCTTACGCCACCCAAGAAAGTTATTTTCCTGTGCCACTGAAATAAACAGCCTTTGCAAGTCTCAAACCCAGGACCCTGCACACCATTGCCAAACCTATTTACCACTAAGCCATGTCAGATAAGGAAAAAAAATGCTTGTATTTTTAAATAATGATACTATCTGTGCAGACCTTTGCCTTGTCATTTTATTCCATCCTGTATAGTTAAAGATGAGACATGTAAATTAGTATGGCTGCACAGCATGTTAGTTGTCAAACAGTTAAATCTGATGTAATACAGTCTCTATTGCCTTTTTTTTTCCTGTTTCTCCCCCAAGTACAGAACATGACCACTGCTAAATAATAATTGTTTCACTGTTAAATAAGGTGCACAGTAACTGTTCTGCTATCAGAAAAAGCACATATTTGGTTAGCTTAGACATTGATTTCATATGTAAATACAAGTGTGCTAAAAGACTGAAGGTGGTAACTAGAGGGTGAAGAATGACAATTGTAAGGTTATCAATGTGCATAAGGTGGCATTCAGACAGCATTACATACATCATAAACTGGATGTGATACAGAATTAAATAAAAAGACTAGTTCAACATTGTTTGGCAGAGATTAAATAAAGTCAAAGCTGTAATAACAATGCATTAACACATGCTATGTATTATCACAATACACAGAAAACTGTGATATAGTTTAGAATTAAAAGTTAATGCTGCTAATGGGGGTTTACCTCAACAGCAGATCATTTATAAAAAGTGAAATCTATTACTTGGGGTCTGTAAACATGTTAGTCTTACTTTCACCACTTGCTGATTGTCTCAAATTTGTTAGTTAATTTCTTCAGTTATCACTGGCTAAAGTCAGTAAGTAGTTAGGTGACGAGATTATAAAGATGTTATCTTACATTATGGTTATCCATAGTTAATTCAAAGACTTTCTACTCCTTAGTAGCTAAGAAAATTTAATTCATACAGTGAATAGCTTTTTATTGTGAAGGTTGCAAGATCAATGTTTGTTTTTTCATTATTTAAGATTTTGACTTGTTTATATGTTTAGAATTCATTATCTTCCCTTCAGCTGAAGATTAGAATTCCCAGAGTAAGAGCGACTACTATAAGTAGTAAACAGGAAATATGTTTTTAATATCTAGTGCATGAATAACTACATTTAGTATTGTGAAATGTTTGAGCTGTTGGAAGAGGTCTCATGTAGTCACAGATGTAATCCACTCCTTTCATTTTAATGAGCAATACATGATATTCTTTAGGAAAGTATTTCTTCAAGTAAATCTAATACATTTTAAATACATTCTCTGATATAATTTATATTCATATTTTAACCAAATTGGATTGTTAACTACCTCAAGGTTTTAATTGTTTTTTCAAACACTCTTTTTCATATTTAAGGTTGTTTGTTCTCAAGGCAAGACATACTATATGGTAATTTGTAATGTAGGCTTTTAGATAGATAGTCATGTAAGAGAAAGACTAAGAAGATTTATTATACATATATGAATACTTTGTTCAGGTAAGAATTCACTGGATATTAGAAATGTTTTTTTTTAACAAATCTCTATCGTTTTATATCCATCACAATATTTGAACGGTTTAACAGGTAGTTGCATTTATATTTTAAGCTTTATCAAGTAGGGCATAAAGTGACAACAGTGTATATATGACAATAAAAGTGTGTCAATATATTTGTCAAATGGATATACTCACTTTGCTCTGTAATGAACAGACATTACTAACATTTAATTTGAATGCAACTATAACCTTATTCTCTTTCAATTGATTAGGTATCACAATCTCATAAGTTCACTTTGTTAGGAGTTGGGAATTCCATAGAACTGTATTGCATATTAGGTTAACAGTTCACTTAATATGGAATTTCTGATCCTTGTATTACCTATAAGAGGGTAATTTATCCTGATTCACAATTAAATTGTCATATTTCTTCTTTTATAAAGCAGTCTCCGTATAATATATTTTTTTTATTTATGGAGGTTGGATTGTCTGACTGGACAAGTTATGAGGGATAATCTTAACAGATCCTTGTTTATCTGTTGGACTAGGAATGATTTTCATTCTATGTTTAGGGTGGCACAATGTACATTTTACCTTTATTTTTATTAACTATATCATTACTTAATTCTTCTTTTTTTGTTTTTTAAGCCTGACTAAAATTTTATCTTGATTAAACATATGAAGGAAACATGTTTGACTGTAGTATTTAAAAAAATATGAAGTAATATAACATCATTGTTATCAGAGGGGACATTTGTAATAGAAATAAATAACAAAATAGACTTACTTTCAATAGTAATCTGATATGGATCTAATGTTGTTATCTTTAAATACTAATGGGTTAAATAATCCAAGTAAGATATCTAACCTACAAATATACTTAAAATTAAATAAAGTGCAAGTAGTTTTTCATCAAGAAACTCACTTTAAAAGAAATGATAGTTGTATATGGAATTCTAATAGTTACATGATTCTAGTTCAGTCCTCTTATAAGTCAAAGACCAGGGGAGTAATAATTCTATGGAAAAAGAATATCATTAACCCTGAAATTATTTATAAATATGTAGATAAAGAGGGACTTATAGCTCTTATTATATTGAAATTTAATAACAGAATTTGGACATTGGTAAACTTTTATTGGTTCCCCAGCATTGGAGTAGGGACTGCTAAAAAACATTTATATCTCATTGGTAATAACTATAAAGGTAACATAATAATAGGAGGAGATTTTAATTGTATCTTGGATATTCCTGAAGCCACTAATAAGAGACTTCTTTGTTTATCCTCCACTGAAAAACTCTTAGTGTGGACTGAGACGTTTAATTTAATAGATGCGTTCAGTTTTAAAGAAGTTAATTCATTAATGTTTTCCCATCAAGACTGTTGGTTTGGCACTCAAACAAGAATAGATAAAATATTTGTTGCTGAGGACTTGTATTCAAAAAATACTTCTTTCTGAATAATTCCATGTCTACTTTCTGATCACAATTCTCTTGTTTTGAAATTCCAATTTGAGTTTAAACCATTAACTTTTTCATCTAGAATTTCATCTTGTATCACAAAAATGAAAGAATTCAAACCATGGTTATTGTCAGAACTCCAGATGTTTCTTAATACTAATTATACTACTGAAATCAATGTAGTTAAGATATGGGATTCACTAAAATTCCTGTATATATGGCAAAACTCTTAGTTGGTTTAAAAATAAAATTTAAGAATGAGAGTCTGAATTACAAGAATTGCAATCCCAACTTCTGGCTCTTAAATCTAACCCCCCCCCAAAAAAAAAAAAATCCATAGCTATTAAAAATAAAATAGGGGATTTAAATAAAAAGAGTAATGAAATTTTAACTCACAAATCGAATTTAGCATTAGAAATTTTAAAAGTAAACTCTCATGCTACTTTGTTGAAGCACTTGCATAACTTATCTATGAGGATTAAAGTACAATTCCAAACTAATAATATTGTTAACATTTTACATGAAGGGATGGGAAAGAGGGTTTCGGATATAGGTGATATTCTCGATGCATTTAAACATCATTATGAGAACACTACAAAAATGAAAAAAATTCAGTTGATCAATTGAATCTGGAAGCAATTGCCACTAAATTAAAAAAAAAATCCTGAAGAGCTAAAGTTGGATCTTCAAAGGCCTTTCTCATGTAAGGAAGTAATTGACAAGATAAAAGAAAGCAAACCTAATAAAGCCCCAGGATTATATTGTATAATTATAGAGTTGTACAAACTTTTTCCCACATCCATAATTTCCTTTTACCACAGAATGTTATTTGAAGTTCAAACACAAGCAATAATTCCTCCCTCTTGGAGATATTCTATAATTACTCCAATTCTAAAAGAAAATTAAGACCCTGACTTTTGTAGTTTGTATAGACCAATATCTTTATTAAATAATGATTATAAGATATTCATGTTAATTATAATTAATAGAATGAAAATTCCTTTTTCCAAAATAATTAATGATCAAACCGGATTTATATATAATAGACATACGCATGACAATATTAAAATGATGATAACTCTTATTGATTATTTAAATCAGGAAAATCAAGAAGCATTGATAGTTGGATTAGATATAGAGAAAGCCTTTGATTCCTTAAATTGGGACTATTTATATAAAATTCTAGTTTTATTCAATTTCCCCCCTTTTTTGTCTATCTCGTAAAAAATATCTATAAAATAATCTAGCATATATTAAATTAGGACCTTTTACTTTGGAATCTGTCTTACTAAAGGCAGTAAACAAGGATTCTTATGTCATCTATTTTGTTTGCGTTGCTTATTGAAATTCTTGCTGTTTTAATATGCAACAGTCAAAAAATTAAAGGTGTCGATCTATAGGGTCTGTATCAGAACATCGAAGTTTTAAAACTTTGAATGTTCTAATATCGACCCGTTTTGAGTGAACGCTAAAAATAGCGAAGCTGCAGAACACCGAATTCTTTCCTAGGGAAAGAATTCGGTTGGCCAGTTCTGTGGCTTCGCTATTTTCAGTGCTATGGTGGAAATTTATGGGTCAGGTTCAGGTAAGTGTTCGATTGTGTGGTCATTAGGATTAGGGCACAGGTTAGGTGAGTTAGGGTTAGGGTGCGGGTTAGGTGAGTGTGCAATAGTGATGGACCTTAGGGTTAGGGTTTGGGTTAAGGTAAGTGGATAGATAGTGTATGTACAGTTTGGTGTAGGGTTAGTTGTAGGATTATAAGTGTATGTGTGTGGATTGATGTTTTTTAGGTGTGCTTGTGTTGTGTGTAGCGGTAGCGTTGTTGCCTCGCAGTAAGAGGTTCTCCAGTTCGATTCTCGGCTAGAGTGCGGGGAGTGTCTTCTTTGTGAACTCTGCATGTCCTCCCTGCGGTTGGATTGACGTTCAAAAGATATGCTTAAATGGGCGTGCCTTCGCTGAAGGCTGGATATCGAGCTGGCACCTCGGCGTTCATGAAAATCTACTGCCAATCAATAGTGGACCGGAGTTCCGCTGTGGTGTCCCCTAACCGGGAAAAGCTGAAAGACAAACAACTTGTGTTGTGTGTATGTGTTACGGGATAGGGGATTTTTTCCCAAGGAAAAAATTTGCTGTTCTGAATGTTCGATATTATGTGGTTTAGATATTTTAGGTTTGATGAAATAGCGTTCGCTATTTTCATCTTTCGATAGCATGATATAAACGCATATATATAGTCACTATAATTCTAAAATAATGTTTGCTGATGATATACTTCTTACATTACCTAATTTCAAAAAAGCATTAGAAGAATTAGACTTATTATAAATGTAGAAGCCGCGGTGGTACAGCGTTTGCGTTGTTGCCTCACAGCAAGAGGTTCTCCCTTTCGATTCTCAGCTAGTGTGCAGGGAGTGCCTTCTGTGTGGAGTCTGCATGTCCTCCCCATGGTAGAGTGGCCTCCGAAAGACATGCGTGAATGGGTGTGCCTTCGCTGAAAGTTGGCGTCGGGCTGGCATCTCGGCACCATAACAATCTACTGCCAATCATTAGCGGACCGGAGTTCCGCTGTGGCGACCCCTTACTGGGAAAAGCCGAAAAGACAAACAACAATCTGACAATATTTTATGAGTTTGGGTAATTTTAATAAGTCAAAATCAAAATTCTTGCTACTGAACAAAAAGAAATACAAATAAAAAAGAACCAAATCATAGGCAAACAGGTTTTTACTTTAAGTTACTTAGGAATTGTTTTGTGCAAAGATTTGAAAGAGATAATAACTGTTAACTACATTTATATTATTAATATAATAAAATCTTCTGTGGACAAGTGGAATAAAATATATTTGACTTTTTTGAAGATAGACTTCAGTTGATAAAAATTGTTCTACTTCCCAAGATCTTGTAGGTAGCTCAAGCTATTCAGATGTATCCTGAGAGACACCTCCATAAAGAAATAAACACACTCTAAGTTTTTGTTTTTCCTAAAAGAAATAGAGTGGCCTTCATACATCACATTAGACCATGGTAACAAGGAGGTCTAAACTTTCCTGATATTGAATCCTATATAAAGGCTTCTATATTTAAAACTGTCATAGAATTTATAAATCCCAACTGCTCCTCTAATTGGAAATTGCTGCATTCTGTTATAATAACAAATGAAAATACCTTATTAAAAACTTCTCGGTAACAGACAAAACTAATAAACTATGGTATTTATTAAGCATTACTATGCAGTATAATATAACAAAACCTACTAAATTAAACTTGATTAATGATCTTTTTAATGACTTTAGGAAACTTGTTAATATAAGTATGGGATAACTTACAAAACAACGCCTAAAATCATCATACTGGCAAGATATCACTAAAGATTACTAGATACATGTATCACTAGAAAACAAATCAGACATCTTATTTTCTGTTAAGGACATATCTAATTCACAGTATGGGAGATTTTTCAATTGGAAATTTTTATGTAGAGCATTGTTATCACCTGATAAAACTGCCAAGATTATTCCCTCTGGAAATGGTTTATGTTTGAGATGTCAACAACAGTCTAGAGCTGATTAGAATCCTATTTTTTTATGACTGCATTAACATTAAAACTTATTGGAGTGCTGTTAATAACTTTTTACAGGCCATATTTACAGAATCCTTTGTTTTTTTCTAAAGTTTTAATGCTATTAAATGTAAGTGAAGGTCCCCACTTGAAAAAAACAACTTGTACTTACTATGGACAATATTAGCAATTGCCAGGAAATGCATAACAAGAAGGTGGAACTCCAACACAGTGCCTTCCATGGAAGATTTTCTATCTTTACTGAAGAAAACAGCACTGATAGAAATTAAAACTAAAGAACAGCACTGATAGAAATTAAAACTAAAGAACTTAGAACTCATCCTTAAATAACCCTTGAAGGAAAGCTTTATCACTGATTGATACTTTGTAACTGGAATCAGTCTCATTTTGATAACTGTACTAATTGCTTTTTTATTCATGTTTTATGAATTGTTTGATTTTTTTACTTAATGTCAGGCTGAATGTAAATATTGTATATAGTTGTTTAAATTGTTAAACATAGTACACTTTGAACGATTTAACAATATTTTTGAAAATAAAATCTACATGAGTAAAAATCACTATTCATCACCAGCATAGTTTAGCATGTACAGTTAAATGAAACAAGTCCATGTTGATGAAAAAACTCTGCAGATATTTGTTTAGCCCTGGAAAATCTAAACTCCAAGAATGGAGTGCAGAGTTTCATTACAGTACCAGTAAGAGCCATTACAGCAGGCAGAATTTCAATGACAAGGCAGGCAAAAACTGGATCAGAAAGCACAATCCAAATATACAATGCCGATGCTGCAACCAGGTAAAGGTGGAGAAGAGAGACATACATAACCAAGTATATAGGCACTGACACATACACAGCTAGTTATACTGACCCTATAAGAATGTTATGCATTTGTGTCATTTGTGTACAGCTGTGATATATATTTTATAGATGTAGACAATGTGACAACTCTGTGACTTTGACAGCTGAACACAGTAGTCAGTGATTTACAGCCAAACATATACCTTTGGCAACAGACATAGAATATGTTGAACAGTAATGCTTAATGATAGCACACAGCAAACCTAGACCTAACAAGCTTCTAGATAAGTTGATTCAGGCTGCTGTCCATGGATACAGATGTGTTACATTGTGTCATTGGCAAGACCTATCAGAAAGTCATACTGGGTATGTTACTCCTTCCTCAAGGACATCACTTTTGCTACCCCATCCATATGAAAATCTACATGTTTCTGTGGCAGTGATCAACTTGAAGTTGATCCTTGGAATATCCTTTCATGGAGGAGATCCATTCAGTTCTGTTGTTCTTGCACACATCTGTGCATAATCAAAATGGACACCTGCTAATAATCCATCAAGGTTTTCAGTCCTTCGTGCCAAACCACCATTATCTTCTGTATACATGGCAAATGACGTAATACAAGGGATTACTCATCCTAAATACAGGGGTGAACAGTCCAGTGATGCAGTACAGCTTGGACTTGCAGGGTGTGTATATTATTGAATGACCAAGTATATGATGATATTCATAGGTTTATAGGTAGGTACTAGGCTATTGGCCCTAGGACCTATATAAGCCTAGCCAAAATGGTACCCTGGCTGTCACCACCCAAGAAAATTATTTTCCTGTGCTCCTGTCGAGCAGAGCCACATAGGAAATTCACCCCGAGGATCACCTATTTCCCATCCAATCATCAAGATTTTTCTTGAAGAGTGCTAATGAGGAGCTTTGTTTAATATAGATAGGTAGTTTGTTTCAGAGTATGGAAAGTCTGTGGGACAGGAATCTATCCCTCCAGCATGTTCTGTTTATTGTAGTGCCAAGATTTAGGTCCCTAGTGCGTGTAGCTCAGAGGGATTGGGATTTCTTTAAGTGGAGCATGTCCAACAGCTCTGGGTTTGACATAGCTTTGTATGTTAGGCAGAGATCACCTCTGAGTAGGAGATATGTGACAGAGTAAACCTGGAGTTTTTTTTAGATGGTCTGCGTAGGGCATTTGTTTGAGGCTGGTAATCCTCTTTGTGAGGTATTTCAGTGGCCTTTCCAGTTGTTGTAGATGTCTTGTGAGGTACATACCAAAAGGGGCATTGTACTCTATAATGGGTCTAATGAGTGACGAGTAGAGGGGAACAATGACCTCTTCTTTCCTGGATGAGAAACCTTTTGTGGTGTGGTGTGCCACGTAGAAAGATTTCCTGACTACTGTGGTGATGTGATTATCAAAGGAGAGGCTACTGTCCACCTGTGTCCCAAGGTCACTTATCGCACTTTTGATGTTAAGTAGACTACCACCTATGTGGTAGCTCATGGGTACCGAGTTTTTACCAAAGGGGATGACCATGCACTTTTTGGCATTGAGCTTGAGGCCATTGCTTTGACACCAGGCATCTGTCTCCATGAGGCCCTTTTTTAGGATGTCCACATCGTTAGGAGTTCTGATTATGGCTCCTAGTTTGCAGTCATCTGCCAACTTCATTAGCCAAAGACCTTCTGTGTTAGCCTGTACTTCAGAAAAGTAAATACCAAACAGGAGAGGACCCAGGACTGAACTCTGTGGTACTCCACTTGTCACTGTTCTGAAGTCAGATTTGGAGTCTGCTACTTTCACAGTTTGGGTTCTGTCACTGAGCCATTTGGCAACCCATCTTGTGACATAGGGATTTATAATAAGTTTAGTGAGTTTATCTATAATTCCAGAGTGGAGGATGGTGTCAAAAGCCTTGGCGAGATCTAGGCTGGCTGTGTGAACCACCTTACTTTCGTCTATGGCTTTGGTGACTGCTTCAAAGAAGTCTATCAGGTTTAGGAGACATGATCTGCTTTTTACAAACCTGAACTGGGTGGGGTCCAGAGTTTGCTGATTACCAATGTCTTTGTGTATAAGATCCATGATGATACATTCCATGGCCTTGCAGACCAGGCTTTTTAGGTTAATGGGGCAGTAGTTCCCTGGGTACGTGGTGGCTCCCCCTTTGTGGAGTGAGATAACCATTGCTGTGCACCACTCAGTGGGCACAAAGCCTGAGGCGAGGCTATGATTGAACATGGGGCTTAGGTGGGGTGCCAGTTTATTCTCCAGTTTGTGTAGAACACAGCCTGGGATGTTGTCAGGTCCCATGGATGCTGTGTTGTAGACTTTGGAGAGTGTGTTTTTTACCTGTGCAGCTGTGATTACTGGAACTTTGCATTCTGCTGGTATAGAGATGGGCTCTTTAGGGAGTGAGAGGGGAGTAAAGTTAACACTGAACATATCTGCCAGGGTGTTGGCAGTATCAGTTGGTTCTGTATATTTAGTGTATCAAATGTTAAGCATGCACGGAAGCAACTGCACGGCTCAGTAGGTAATCCAAAGAAACAAAAAAGAGTGGAGCCAGCAGACCATAACCCAAAAAAATAAACTTTTATTGGTAAAATACCATAATCCCAAAAAACAGCAAAGAATAATGCACAGACCGGTTTCGGCTGGTTACCTGTACACAGCCTTCCTCAGTGTAAAACTAGCAGATTCAAATCTGTCATTAAATACACTGCAAACAAAGATGATTGGATAAACCTATAGCTTGTCATTTAAACCTGGTGGAAATAAACCACCTAACTTAATATATTTTTTCTCTTTAGAGTTCAGTAAAGAATGCCAACCTGTTTTGTTCACTTTTTTACCATGAATAATGTCAATAATGGTAAAAAGGAAAGTGGCTGTGGGATGTGTTTGCTGATGTTTGTATAGAGCATTATGTATCCTGCCTTTTTTGATATTGCTAATGTGCTCTGAGATTCTTAGTCTTAATGGTCTAGAAGTTTGACCTATATAGAATGCCCCACATGTGCATGTGGCTAAATAGACTACCCAATCAGAGCTACAATTGGCAAAGAATTTGATGTTATATACAATAGCAGAGTTTCTACTAGTAAATTCTTTCGTTTTGGAAATGTTGTTACAATTAGTGCAATGTCCACAAGGGTAGCATCCAACAGGAATACTGCCAGTGAGAGTAGTTTGTATTGGTTCAGGAAGACCTGTATCACGTGTATGTTTGTAATGATTAAAGTGACTGCCCAGATTCCTTCCTTTCTTAAAGGAAAAAAGGCATCGATCAGGAACAATGTTAGACAAATCATTGTCATAGAGTAGTAGATTCCAATGTCTGTTGACACTCTGAATTAAGCTGTCCGAGTTCCTACCATAAGTGGTTGTAAACCTAATAGGTTGGGAAGTAGGTTGCTGATCAGTTTTATATGCTAGTAAATCATCCCTGTTCATGTGATTGACTTTATTGATAGCATCATAGACATGCCCCATTTTGTATCCCCTTGTCCTAAAGTGTCTGGTTAAATCCCTACTTTGTGCTTGAAAATAAGTCTCATCAGAACAGATACGTTTCATCCTGATGAATTGGGATTTTGGGATATTTTTAGAAATATGTGGGGGATGAAAGCTGGAGGCATGTAGTATAGTATTATATTTGGGATGTTTCCTATAAACAAGAGTCCCCAGTGTATGGTCTGATAATCTGTTGATGGATACATCAAGGAAAGTTATCTGGTTGTGATCATAATGCAAAGTAAATTCAAGGCCCCATTTGTTACTATTAAGGTATGATAAAAAATCAAACAACCCTGCTAGCTCACCCTTCCATACAGCCCAGCAATCATCAAGGTAGCGTCTCCAAATGTCGAGTTGTTCCAAATAGATGTTATTACTGCTGTTATATATAAGATCTTTCTCAACATAGGCCATAAAAAGGTCCGCATATATGGGTGCAAAAGAGGAACCCATAGCGGTACCCTTGGTCTGCCAGTAGCAAATGTCCTGATAGAAAAAGACATTATTAGTCAAAACATATGATGCCATGTCCAACAGAAATTCATTATATTAAGAAGAATATAATCCAGAATTATTAAGCCAATAAGAAAGAGCTTCTAAGCCACCAGAATGAGGAATATTGGTGTATAGAGCACTTACGTCAAAGGTACACATACGCCAATCAGGCTCAAGTTGTGTATCAGAAATGATTTGTAAGAAGTTGGTAGTATCTCTTAATCTGGAGCGGATGGAAAGAAGAAGGGGCTTCAGTTTGTTGGTCAAAAAAAAAGATAAAGGCTCTGTAATGTATCCCCTGCCTGATACAATTGGTCTGCCCGGTGGGTGTATGGGGTCCTTATGTACCTTTGGCAAAAAGTAAATGTATTGATTCAAAGATTCACGTACCAAAAGTTGGTGCATAGTATCATTATCAATGATGGAAGCATCCTTTGCATGGGACAAAAATTCTTCAATCTCATTTTGAAATCTAGGTGTAGGATTAATGGCCATTCTGGCATAATATTTTTCATCAGATAATTGTCTCATTGCTTCCTGATCATAATATTGCCAATCTAGGACCACAACAGCACCACCTTTGTCCGCTGAAATGATCACAATGTCATGATTATTTTGTAGATCAATAATTGATTTTTGTTCAAATATAGAGATGTTATTAGGTTTGATACTGGATACTGACCTGGCATAGTGCAAATCTTTGAGAATGTTGTTCTGGAACTGTAGGACAACAGGGTGCATGGGTGGAGTGAATTGTGATTTGTGGTAAATAAATTTATCTGAAAACCCAAAATCATTATTAGTGCATCCAAAAATTCTTAAATTGTGCAATCTACAAAAAGAAACAACATCTTGTGCAAATGAATCTTCAGCAACAAAAAAAACGGGAACAAATGTTAACCCTTTATTCAAGATGGTAACTTCAGATGGTGACAGAACATGACTAGAAAGGTTTAAAACATTGTTGTTTAATGAGGAGTCTAGTCCTTCATCGCTAGTTGTAGTAATCCTTGTATGCCGCTTATTGCCTTTATGTTTCCTCCCCCCTCTTTTATACTTGTTCCTAAAGGGACCCCAGGTGAAGCCCTTTTGGGTGAGGGTGACCCAGATGCGGTCTGCAGTTCATTCTCAAGACCAGATAGTGGCTCATCAGTGGAAGAGCCAGTATCAGAAATATAGTTCTTCAGTATAGATTTAGGCCTTTTTCTCTTCGAGGGGCGACTTTTTTGTACATTGAATTTCACATGTTTAGTAGAGCTAAAAGGATTGCTCCCCTGGTAATCGGCCAAATCTCTGTTAAACTTTTGAATTTTCTTAGATTTTAGTTGGGTCTCCAGATTATTTAAGTCAGAAACTACCTTATTGAGTTGTTTGGCAAAAAAGTTTTCATTCTCAAAAGGTTTGAGTTCATTAGCCAGACCCAAAACAGTATTGACTTCCTTATCAATGACACGCTCATAAAATTTGTTTAGAGCCTTAACAAAAGACAAGTCATATAAAGAGACAATAATGGACCCAAAAAAATATAAATGGACCACATCTCACAAATGGGAGTAAATCAATAATTCAATTGGACCAAGGATCAGTAAATAAGAATAAAAAGAGTAGTGATCAATCAAACACACCATTGGTAGAAGAGACTTAGAATATCTGGAGACCCAAGACCTAATATCCACAGTGTGGTATAAATCAAAGGATATAATAAAGAGGCTGACCAGATTATCAGGGGAAGCAAACAATTGAGATGTCCCTCAAAATGAGAAAAAGACCAAATAGAGATACTGGACTAAAATAAAACACTTATGTCATGTAATGGCATCAATAAGCTTAGAATAAACCACATGTAAGAAAATATTATACAATGTAGAGTTCTTGTAATAACAATAATTGGATCCCCAAACAAAAAATGTTGGTTGATAGGAATCGCAAAGCAAACTTAGACAGCAATGGTCATAATATCCAGGCACAGCCCAATATTATAAAAGATTACATTATAGTAGAAAAGTGCTCAAAATGTTGTGAAGAACAGACCAATCTATAGGACAAATATGCTAGTATGTAATAGCATATAAATGGAAATAATGCAACCAATGCAGGTAATAAATAAGTGGACAATATCCAAAATTTGTATAGTCTTGTAGATCAAAAGCCTTGTCAGCACAGTTAGAAAATTGTCATAAATGTCAGGAAGTTATAAAGCAGGCTATACACATAAATCACATGATTAATCAAAGGTCTAAGATAGTAACAAAATCTGTAAAGTGGTAAAGACACATATAGCTAATATTCAGCAGCAAATATAAAAAACTATCCTATACCTATGTGAACTTGCAATATATATATATTTTTAACAATTAAATGACAACAAGACAAAATTAACCGATAACTGACAATGGCAGTCTAACATAAGACAATATGTACAATTGTAGAAAATCAAAATGTCCATCATATGGATCGAAGCAAAGAAAACGACCAGTTCAGCCAATGTGCTCGATGGAAACAGCAGTACAAGCACAATAATAGGATTCGCGAAATCAATAATTTAAGCACATAGAAAAAATTGGTTTAAAGTCCCAACCAGATGTTTACGATAATTCAATTGGATCCATCAGTCTATAGATAATCCCAAAATGTTATAAATCCAAAGAAAGGCCTTTAGCACTCATTGTTATAAAAGTGGTTCCATCCAAATGCGTAGATGTAGCAGTCAAAACGAAAATAACATATGTCCCAAACGTATAAGTATCCGTTTTGATCAAGAAAAAGAAAAAACAGCATACTCAACATAAATCAGGTCCCAAATGATTGCAAAGGCAGTCTCACCGATGAAAATAATCCAAACGATGAAGAAACCAACTCTGCGAGAAAACTGCAAACCGCACCAAGGCCACGCCAACACCCAACTGAGAGAGAAGTGTAACCGTCAAACCGGCACTTCCTGAACGTGGATAACGTCTATGAAAGAGCCAAATGTCCACAGTAGATCTACATTCAGGAAACAAAAAAGCAATGGAAATCAGTAACCATATCGATGTAAAACGAACAGTTGGCACTTTAATTACATAAATCCACGACCAGTACACAGAGCTGGATGAGGTTGTACTGATTAGTCCAGAACTTTGGCCAAAGTTATAAATAATCGCAAAATGCCAAACAAATCCAAAACATAAGGATTAATGGATGGCAATGAGAAAAAATATAATATATTGACTAATATATTAAAATAAGCAGAAAAATGGATGTTCCACAGCAATAGGTGATCCAAAATGCATATTATTAGAAAATATAAGAGCTGAGAAAACAAAGCCCATGTAGGGTCAGGCTTCCAGCATGCTGAAGAAAAGACATTGATTTGTCTAACATTGTTCCTGATCGATGCCTTTTTTCCTTTAAGAAAGGAAGGAATCTGGGCAGTCACTTTAATCATTACAAACATACACTTGACACAGGTCTTCCCAAACCAATACAAACTAATACAAACTACTCTCACTGGCAGCATTCCTGTTGCTTATTTACTGATCCTTGATCCAATTGAATTATTGATTTACTCTCATTTGTGAGACGTGGTCCATTTATATTTTTTTGGGTCCATTATTGTCTCTTTATATGACGTAGCCTCTGAGCTATTATTGTCTATCTGCATTAAGCTTTTTTGTATTTAGCATTATGGATCTTCTCAGTTTGGTTTCGGGTCTATCCTCTGACAGGGAAGACCTAAGAGTTTTTGGATTGGGATCCAATACTAATGATACCAATATGGATGCACCTATTGGGTCTGAAGCTAATTTTAATTTGGCATTTGACAAACTACATAAACACCTTAGGACATTAAGATCCACTGTTTGGCATGCAAAATTATTCAAAGCATATATTGCTAAAGACATTACCCCACGGGGGTTAAGAGTTAGGATTCAGCCCCTAGTGGCAGAAATTGATGAAGACCTATCACAGGAATGGGCTGGTATCCAACACCAAGCCAGCATGTCTTTTGTTAAGGCTCTAAACAAATTTTATGAGCGTGTCATTAATAAGGAAGTCAATACTGTTTTGGGTCTGGCTAATGAACTCAAACCTTTTGAGAATGAAAACTTTTTTGCCAAACAACTCAATAAGGTAGTTTCTGACTTAAATAATCTGGAGACCCAACTAAAATCTAAGAAAATTCAAAGGTTTAACAGAGATTTTGCCGATTACCAGGGGAGCAATCCTTTTAGCTCTACTAAACATGTGAAATTCAATGTTCAAAAAAGTCGCCCCTCAAAGAGAAAAAGGCCTAAATCTATACTGAAGAACTATATTTCTGATACTGGCTCTTCCACTGATGAGCCACTATCTGGTCTTGAGAATGAACTGCAGACCGCATCTGGGTCACCCTCACCCAAAAGGGCTTCACCTGGGGTCCCTTTAGGAACAAGTATAAAAGAGGGGGGAGGAAACATAAAGGCAATAAGCGGCATACAAGGATTACTACAACTAGCGATGAAGGACTAGACTCCTCATTAAACAACAATGTTTTAAACCTTTCTAGTCATGTTCTGTCACCATCTGAAGTTACCATCTTGAATAAAGGGTTAACATTTGTTCCCGTTTTTTTTGTTGCTGAAGATTCATTTGCACAAGATGTTGTTTCTCTTTGTAGATTGCTCAATTTAAGAATGTTTTTTGGATGCACTAATAATGATTTTGGATTTTCAGATAAATTTATTTACCACAAATCACAATTCACTCCACCCATGCACCCTGTTGTCCTACAGTTCCAGAACAACATTCTCAAAGATTTGCACTATGCCAGGTCAGTATCCAGTATCAAACCTAATAACATCTCTATATCTGAACAAAAATCAATTATTGATCTACAAAATAATCATGACATTGTGATCATTTCAGTGGACAAAGGTGGTGCTGTTGTGGTCCTAGATTGGCAATATTATGATCAGGAAGCTATGAGACAATTATCTGATGAAAAATATTATGCCAGAATGGCCATTAATCCTACACCTAGATTTCAAAATGAGATTGAAGAATTTTTGTCCCATGCAAAGGATGCTTCCATCACTGATAATGATACTATGCACCAACTTTTGGTTCGTGATTTTTTGAATCAATACATCTAATTTTTGCCAAAGGTACATAAGGACCCCATACACCCACCGGGCAGACCAATTGTATCAGGCAGGGGATACATTACAGAGCCTTTATCCCTTTTTTGACCAACAAACTGAAGCCACTTCTTCTTTCCATCCTCTCCAGATTAAGAGATACTACCAACTTCTTACAAATCATTTCTGATACACAACTTGAGCCTGATTGGAGTATGTGTACCTTTGACGTAAGTGCTCTATACACCAATATTCCTCATTCTGGTGGTTTAGAAACTCTTTCTTATTGGCTTAATAATTCTGGATTATATTCTTCTGAATATCATGAATTTCTGTTGGACATGGCATCATATGTTTTGACTAATAATGCCTTTTTCTATCAGGACATTTGCTACTGGCAGACCAAGGGTACCGCTATGGGTTCCTTTTTTGCACCCATATATGCGGACCTTTTTATGGCCTATGTTGAGAAAGATCTTATATATAACAGCAGTAATAACATCTATTTGGAACAACTCAACATTTGGAGATGCTACCTTGATGATTGCTGGGCTGTATGGAAGGGTGAGCTTGCAGGGTTGTTTGATTTTTTATCATACCTTAATAGTAACAAATGGGGCCTTGAATTTACTTTGCATTATGATCACAACCAGATAACTTTCCTTGATGTATCCATCAACAGATTATCAGACCATACACTGGGGACTCTTGTTTATAGGAAACATCCCGAATATAATACTATACTACATGCCTCCAGCTTTCATCCCCCACATATTTCTAAAAATATCCCAAAATCCCAATTCATCAGGATGAAACGTATCTGTTCTGATGAGACTTATTTTCAAGCACAAAGTAGGGATTTAACCAGACGCTTTAGGACAAGGGGATACAAAATGGGGCATGTCTATGATGCTGTCAATAAAGTCAATCACATGAACAGGGATGATTTACTAGCATATAAAACTGATCAGCAACCTACTTCCCAACCTATTAGGTTTACAACCACTTATGGTAGGAACTCGGACAGCTTAATTCAGAGTGTCAACAGACATTGGAATCTACTACTCTATGACAATGATTTGTCTAACATTGTTCCTGATCGATGCCTTTTTTCCTTTAAGAAAGGAAGGAATCTGGGCAGTCACTTTAATCATTACAAACATACACGTGATACAGGTCTTCCCGAACCAATACAAACTACTCTCACTGGCAGTATTCCTGTTGGATGCTACCCTTGTGGACATTGCACTAATTGTAATAAAATTTCCAAAACGAAAGAATTTACTAGTAGAAACTCTGCTATTGTATATAACATCAAATTCTTTGCCAATTGTAGCTCTGATTGGGTAGTCTATTTAGCCACATGCACATGTGGGGCATTCTATATAGGTCAAACTTCTAGACCATTAAGACTAAGAATCTCAGAGCACATTAGCAATATCAAAAAAGGCAGGATACATAATGCTCTATACAAACATCAGCAAACACATCCCACAGCCACTTTCCTTTTTACCATTATTGACATTATTCATGGTAAAAAAGTGAACAAAACAGGTTGGCATTCTTTACTGAACTCTAAAGAGAAAAAATGGATTATTAAGTTAGGTGGTTTATTTCCACCAGGTTTAAATAACAAGCTATAGGTTTATCCAATCATCTTTGTTTGCAGTGTATTTAATGACAGCTTTGAATCTGCTAGTTTTACACTGAGGAAGGCTGTGTACAGGTAACCAGCCGAAACCGGTCTGTGCATTATTCTTTGCTGTTTTTTGGATTATGGTATTTTACCAATAAAAGTTTATTTTTTTGGGTTATGGTCTGCTGGCTCCACTCTTTTTTGTTTCTCTGTATATTTAGTGCCATTGTGCTGTAACTCAGAGCAGATCTGAGCATTGCCATTGAGATTCTTGACATAGCTATAGAATGTTTTGTGGTTGTCTTTAGAATCAGTGGTGATTTTGTTTTCGTAACTAGCTTTGGAGGACTTTATGAGGGATCTCAGCTTCTTAATGAGGCTGACCAGGGAGTTCTTCCAATCATGGGATTTTACTCTTTTTTTGCAACAGTTTCTTTCTTCTGCTGTAGAATTTGTTTATGGCAGGGGACCACCAGATTGGCTTCCTTTTTTGGAGGATAGCATCTTGGTTCTGCTAGGGATAGCATGATCCATGCACTTGTGTAAGTGCTTAGAAAGAGCATTTGTGTAGGATTCAGCAGTCGTACCTCTACTGTCTGTCTGCATGGGTGTTGTGAAGTTTGCCACTTTTGTCTTAAGAAGTGTGAAGTTGGCTTTGGAGACATTTTGTTACGGTGGTTTCCCTAATGGGGGGTGGGGGCGGGATGTGGATGTCTAAGGTGATTAGCTTGTGGTCGGATCTGACCAATGAGGAATTGACCTCTGGTGTGGAACACCAGTCGCCCATGTTGGTAATGACCAGGTCTAGGATATTGCTGCCCCTAGTGGGGGTGTGGATAAGTTGATCCAAGACATAGGAATGTATGAATTCCAGAAAACGTTGAGCAAAAGGGTTGGTACATGAGTAGTTTTCCCAGTTAATGGTGGGGTAGTTGAAATCACCCATAAACTGTTCTAGTGCTGCTGTCTTTGGGGTCAGAACACTGTGCAGTACAACAGCTGAGTCACAAATTTCCCCTTTTGGGATGTACATCAGGGCAATATATGACAGAGTTGCAAAGCAGATTATTCCTCTGTCCCATGCTTGATTAGCAAGCACTGTGCCTACATCTGTCACCTCCTGGTTTGCAGGAAATGGCACTGGCATCCCTTCAGCTGTGCTTCTTTCAAACTGTCATTAAGTATTGTCAGATTGGCTTTGTTGAGGTCTGTAGTCCATGATCTTGGATTCCAGGTGCAGATCCATGTTCTCTACACTCCGTAAGACATTTAAATAAGGCACAGTTTGCCTTTCTGATTAAGCAGTCATTTAGGCAAAAACAAAGGGATGATCTTGCCATTGCCATCATGCTGCAGGGAACTGTACACTAATTGTAATCAGCAGCATACCTTGGAGTTTGTTGGGACAGCTCCATCATAGATACATATGCAGCTGACTTGAAAGTCCACCACATTTACCTTTGTAATTAGCAGGAATAGTGCATCCATGCTCATTCACATTGCAGTGAGAAACACTGTAGCACAAATTCTGGTATGGGCTCTGTTTGCTCAGCTGCTGAAACACTCTTTCTGCATGTGCAGTACATCAGTTGTGCCATAGCTGGTGTCTGTTTGACATTCTTGAAGTCTGTCTGTTTCATCTCATGTTGTATAATCTAACATCATACTGTGTGATTACTCATTGGTTGTTCTCATCCTGGCCAGACCTTCAAATATCAGTCCTTTGGTGGCATCTGGTCCATGATGATGCCCCACAGACTTCCTCAGTTCTCCTCTGTCATTCTCTGTTTATGGTGACTGCCTGTCCCTTACATCCAGCTGATATCTTTTTTTTTTTGTACTATACTGATATGATTTGCCATTTATGGATTTTTCTTTATGGGACAAGTAGTTTTTAATGAGGAAGCACAGTTTGCTGGAGTTTGATTCCGTTAATCAATACACCTGTCCAGTGTGAATAAGATGTGCTTGGCTCAATGTCTTTTACTCTTATTTAGTACTTGATGTATCTTGCCTACATTACCTTTTCTGTGCAGTGACATGGGTAGTTGCATGTCCTTCATCATCAGTATGTGCTTTGTTTGTAGTTGCTGTTATGCGCTATATTCTGACATGGAATGTATTGCTTGGAATATGCTACTTGAATGCAGTTGGACAGCATTGTCTATGTTTATTGATATAGTGTACACTGTGTATTTATTCTACTACATGTTCTGGTTTTCACAGTTCTGTGTCAAAATTCACTGCATTTCTTTATTGATATGTAATAGCTTCATTTAGCTTTTACTGTTAAACTGTGTTGGCAGTTTCATGCTGCTCAATCTGATGTACCGGATCTTCTGAATAGTCTTAGTCTAAATGATTGAGACATTATTTGGATAATTCCAGAAATAGCAAGAGTGAAACCTAAAATGAAGTTGGTTATATGAACTGTTTTATCAGTGATTTTCATGAAAGAATATAGAGAATTATTTTCCCACATGCGAGTGTATGAAGCTAAATTGTTACAGAAAAAGCAGCACAGTACTAGTTTTGTGAAAACCATGCAAAATATGAATTTGTATGTATGTGACTCAGACAGTGAGATGAAGAATGGATAAAAGTATTTGCACTAAACTGATGTTAAGTTAGAGGGGTACTGTGCTCAGAAGGACTCTGAAAAAAATGAAAAATGTCTAATCTTACCCTTTTTTTTTTTTAAATAAAACTTGTAAAAATCACTATCAAATTTGAAAGCACAACAATAAGCATGAATGTTCCTCATATTGATCACTTCTACAGTAGCCTTAGCTATATTGGTTATATCCTGCCCAGAGGTCTAACAGATGATTAGCTTCCAAAGCTTCATGGCACCTTTCACATGCCAAACTGTCAAGCAGCTTGAGCTGAGCTGACTAAAAAACAAGATTGGATGAGAAGCCCTTTAGAGATTTAGTGCCGCTGAAGAGTATTCTCGTCCGAGGCTTTTGAAGATCAGTGTTCTGCTTGTGCTTTCCTTTGCTGGACAGATAAGTTCCCTTTGAGGAAAAAGCTTTCACTTTTTAAATTTTGTTTATGTTTTATTACTTTTCCATTCAGGAAAGTTGTTTTAAAGCTAGGAGTGTTGTGTTTTAATGGACTGTCTTGAGACCGTAACATACTTTCAGACAGACGGCTTGTTTTTTCGGTCATTTTAAAACCAGTGTAAAGTAACCAAAAATATTTTTTCTGTGGAAAAATTGTGTTTATTTTGCTTTTGTGGGGCTGGCCTAGTGTTTTAAATAACTTTTTACTGGGTTTTTTTTTTCTGTCAAAAAAGTAACTTTTTGTGGACTGGTAGTGTTTTTCTGGCAATTTTTGCTTGTTTTCCACAGGAAAGAGGCACTATTTTTGGCTTGACCGTGGAACAAACAATCGGCCCCACTGTTGGTCCTTCTTCAAGCTGCAAAAAGAAAAAAAATAAGCAAACAGCTTTTGCAACCACATCAGGCTAACAGTTTGCCTCAGCCTCAGGCAGGTGACTCTGCAGTGGTCATTTGTTGTACCTCTGACCACTCACCTTTTACCCCGGATACCTGTGGTGTAGCACCAACAGTTAGTGTGGACCACGTAAGCTGAGGCTTTTGGGATCCCATCAGTGGGCAAGGGAGAGCCACTCTTGTTGGTCCTGAGAGAGGGAACATGGAAGTTTTCTCTCTTGTGTCAAAATGCTGTGCCCAGCCCTGGGGAAGCTGCTGATGCCATTAGTAACACAGTTGTCCCCATTTTTCCTGTCCAAAAAAAAAAAAAAAAAAAAACAAGCATGATGTTCATCGTGTTACACTGCTGCAGTCATTACACTTGGGTTATCCTGCCATCAGGCGGTCCCGCAGTCGGCCAGAGTTCCAAAGTCTTCATCCGCCGTCAGTTGCTGTCGCTTCTTCCCTGACGTCAGTGCGCCAGGGGTATATAAGATGCATCAGACGCCATTTTCTTCAGTCTTTCTTGCCGTGTGGTACCCAAAGCAGAAGCAGTTCACAAGTGCCGGTCGGCCGACTCCAGAGATTTTCAAAGTCGTATTTCAGATCCGAAGTCTTCAATAAAGCTAAGTACCCCGTTGGGGAAACTTTTTTCTTGCCTCAGACCGATGTCAGAAAAAGTTAATAATTGTATTTCTTGTGGGAAGCAAATACCTCATAAGGACTTCCACTCTTACTGTATTCCATGCCTAGGCCCTGATCATGATGTCACTAGTTGTCAGTTTTGTGCTAGATTTAACAAACGCACTATAAAAAGACATTTTAATTTTGCTTTACACTACTTTGGCTGAAGGTTCAATTATACTATGCCGTTGGATCAACCAGCGACCGCAATTCTAAAAAAAGCGCAAAGACAAGGATAAAGATAGGCATCCGAGGTCCAAAACCGAAGAAGAAACCTCTTCTAGGCCAGTCGCCAGTTCTCAGTGAGGCGCTTTCACAGCCCCTGACACCGGCTACCTCAGAGCCGCAGGCTGCCTCCGACTCCCACGTGGAGACAACTAGGCCTCTGGAAACTCAAGGTATTGGGCCTATGGAAATTAATCCCTCAGATGGGTCCAGAGCCGCTGAGCAGGCATCAGCTTCTGAGGGTGTTTTCAGACCTTCACAACTTACCATTAAAGCAACAGCCAAGACAAAAGTACCATTAAAGACAAAGAAGCAAGTACAGCATTCTCCTGGACAGTCCTCCATGCCTAAGAAACAGATGCTTAAAATGGCCGAAGACCTCATTACTCTAATCAGGGGTTCCCATCCCCCTCCTGAGAAAAGGCCTAGGCAGGATACTGACTATGATTCCTCTGATCAGGTTTCCATTTCCTCTGATTCCTCTTCAGACCAGGGATACTCTCTACACCCCTATGAGGACTCTGATGCTGAAGAATCTATCCCTTCAGCCTCTCCTCCTGAGGATTGTTCTTTTGGGGAAACTTTACATACCATGAGGGAGCATTTCCATTGGGGAAAGTCAGGATTACTCAGAATCCAAGAAAAGGCTCAGGAATTTCCTTTTATTGCCTCAGCACAGGCCCCTGGCTATTCCGCCTGTGCTAGATATTGTGGATGATGTGTTCTCTGAATCCAGCTTATCTCCTGATTCTTTGCCCCCTGCACCAGCTAAGCCAGATAGGTATTATAGAGTCCCTGACTCTCACAAGTTTCTTTATAAAAACCCTTCTGCTGATCCAGAAACTATTTCCCAGGGTCCAAAAGGGGTTAAGGCTTCCATTGCAAAAAAATCCAGTACCCTCTGACAGAGATTCGAGAGCTTTGGATAGATGGGGGAACAAAGTTTACACTTCTGCAACTTTAGCAATAAGGGCTTTAAATTGCCAGTTTCACATGCTTAAGTACCAACAATATTTAATGGCTCAATTAAAGCAGAAAATGTTTGCAAGCTCAGAAGCTCCTGATGTATTGCATGCAGTTGAACAGGTGGGAAAACATACTCTGCAATGTGGTGTTGATTCTTTAGAGGCCTCTTGTAGAGCCGCAGTTACAGGTTTTGTGATTTGAAGACATGCTTGGTTAAAAGAACAGAGTTTACCTGATCATGTTAAGGCAAAATTATTGGATGCTCCTTTACAGCATGATACCTTGTTTGGTGTTAAGGCAGAAGAGGTGTTAAAGAAAATGGAGGATAAAGCTAAATCTATGCAAACAGTCAAGGATTTCTTACAGGTACAGCCACCTCGATTTAGCAGAAATTGGCCAACAAAGAATTGGTCCTTTCCAGTGTCAGACAGGCCACAGAGAGGCAGATACAGACACCCAAGAGGCATATCTCAACCCCAAGGCTCTAACAGAAAATGACAGTGGGGCACCTCAACCCCAAAAGGAGTTGAGGACAAGTCTCAACCTTACAGGAAACAGTTCCAATGACTTCCCCCTTCGTACGCCAAGCACTTCCCTTTTGGCAGCCCCTTTAGGGGGAAAACTAGCACTTTTTTCTCAAAACTGGCAAACAATCACCCAAGACAAATGGGTTCTGAATATTGTGTGTCAAGGTTACAGGTTCCACTTTCATACTTTACCAAGGCTAAAAGGAATGCCAGACCTGCCACAAAATCAATGGGCAGAGGCACAAAAACAAATTTCAGCCCTCATGGACATGAGAGCTATTCAAAAAGTACCACAACAGGAACAAGGACAAGGATTTTACTCAAGACTCTTCCTGGTCTCCAGAAAAGACAAGGCCTGGAGGCCCATACTAGACCTTTCAATTCTAAATACTTACCTGGATATTCCGAAATTCAAAATGTTGACATTACAACAGCTTCTACCCATGCTGGGCAAGAAGGCTTGGCTTGTTACTCTGGACCTCAAAGAGGCATACCTGCATGTCCCTATCAGACAAAATTGCAGAAGATACCTCAGATTCAAAGCTGGTTCAGTGCACTACCAATTCTCTGCACTGCCCTTTGGCTTATCTACTGCGCTCAGGGTCTTTACAAAGTGCCTGGCACCAGTAATTGCATTTTGCAGACAAAAAGGAATTCAAATATATCCATACCTGGACGACTGCCTCATTCAAGCAGAGACAAAGGACATTCTTCTACAGCATCTGGCATTTGTAAAAAGGTTGCTAATTTCTCTAGGGTACATAGTAAATGAAAAGAAGTCAAAACTAGTGCCCTCACAACAGATTATATTCCTGGGTGCCAGCTTAAATACAACGGCCCAGATGGCTTATCTCACGCCAGACAAACAAGTTCAACTAACTCAATATTTTCAATTACTGGCAAAAAGGTCCCATCTCCCTGCAAGAAAAATTCTGCAGGCCCTGGGATTCATGGCATCCTGCATACTACTAATACCATATGCCAAACTGCATATGAGGAAATTACAGTGGTACCTGAAAAGTGTTTGTTTGGACTCAACACTCTCACAGTTTAGAAGCAGTAATACCAATGATTCCCTGCCTACAACAGGTGTTTCGATGGTGGGCAAAGGCATGTCACCTAAACAAGGGTCAGCCTTTTACGCTACCTACAGCCAGGCAGACTCTAACAACAGATGCTTCGCATTACACCTGGGGAGCACACACGGCAGGAAAATGCATTCAGGGCCAGTGGACCACAGACCAGATGGATCTTCACATCAATCAAAAAGAGATGTTTGCTGTTCAAAATGCCCTAACAGCTTTCAAGGACCTTCTGCATCCAGGACAATTATTATTAAAGACAGACAACACCACAGTAATGTGGTACATAAACAAGCAAGGGGGCACTCATTCTTATCCCCTATACAGGCAAGCCATGACCTTGTGGAGCACAGCTCTATCTCATCAAGTTCATCTGCAAGCACAATTCCTGCCAGGAAAGAAAAATACTCTGGCAGACAATCTCAGTAGAAGTATCATGGACCCTCATGAATGGAAATTGAATCCACAAATCTTCAGCATGGTAACACAAAATTGGGGATGCCCAGACATAGATCTTTGTGCCTCCTCACTGAATTGCCAACTACAAAAATTCTGCACAAGGAATTATCACACACAAGCATGGAAAGTGGATGCTCTCTCCTTCAGCTGGAAAAGCCTAAAGGTTTATGCCTTCCCACCACTGCCTCTCCTCTCCAAAGTATTCCTAAAAGCCAGACAAGAAAAACAACAGATGATCCTGATTGCTCCAGACTGGCCATGCCAGCACTGGTACCCAATCTTAAAAAACTTAGCTCAAGGCCCACCATGGATTTTGCCTCAAATTCCAGACCTTCTGACTCAACAAAACAATCAGATCCTGCACGGTCAGCTCAAAAACCTAAACCTGGCTGCATGGCAGATTCATTAGTCATACAGGCAACACCTCTCTCTAAAGCTGTTATGGATGTCATTTTGGAGGCCAGGAGGCCTAGCACCAGGAAATCTTACTCAGAAAAATGGAAGAGATTCTGCGCCTGGAACCAGGCTCCAAGCCTTGACACTCTTGTCCCAAACATTCCTCAGATTTTACAATACTTAACTGAGATGCTGGACAAAGGCCTATCCTTTTCATCAATTAAGATCCACGCCTCTGCCATTTCAGCACATTACAACACGGATCCTCCTTTATTCTCTCATCCCTTGCTAAAGCAGTACCTCAGAGGGGCTAAAAACATAAGACCACCCCGGAGAGCACCAATGCCAACTTGGGACCTTAATTTTGTTTTGGAAAAACTGACCCTGCCACCTTTTGAGCCAGCCAATACAGCCGATCTAAAATTTTTATCATGGAAAACAGCTCTGCTCCTGGCAGTAACTTCAGCAAGAAGAGTCTCAGAGCTACAGGCATTAATGGCAGTGGAACATTTTATAATTTTTCATCAAGACAGGGTTTCTTTAAGGACAAACCCTACCTTTATGCCAAAGGTGGTATCTAGTGTGGCTCTTAACCAAACCATCCATTTGCCAACTTTTTATCCACACCCCCAGAATAAAGGGGAGAAACTTCTGCACTCTTTGGACATACACAGGCAGCTATGCTTCTACTTGGACAAAACAAAAGCTTTCAGGAAAACTGAGCAACTGTTTGTAGCATATGCTGCAGGATCACAGGGCAAGGCTATCTCAAAGGAGACTATCTCCAAATGGATAGGACACTGTATTCGTTACTGCTACACACAGCATGGGAAATCTGTCCCTAATAACATTAGGCCACATTCTACCAGAGCAACAGCCACTTCAACAGCCTTTCTCAGAGGAGTACCAACCAAGGAAATTTTGGAGGCTGCAACTTGGAATTCAGTGCACACCTTTACCAAGCATTACCACTTGCCTCTTTACTCTAAATCCAGAGCAGGATTTGCCACTGCAGTTCTGCAGGGCCTCATAGCCAATCCTAACTCTTTATAGCCCAGCCACCCAACCTCAGCTTTGGGATTCTACCCAAGTGTAATGACTGCAGCAGCGTAACACGATGAACATAGTACAGTTTTGTACCTACCATAAATGTAGATGTTTGAGTGTTCACACTGCTACAGTCCAGGTTACCCTCACTCCATCCCCTCTGCCCTAGCTGGACTTATCTATACCTTTCTATCCTATACAACCTTTGTGGTGTATTTGCTTGTAACTGAAGGTATTGTTTTTATTTTATATATATGTTTTATTAGCAATATGTATTGCCTACCTACTTGGGGGCACCTGACATCTGGGGCAAGAAAAACTGAAGAAAATGGCATCGGATGCATCTTATATACCCCTGGTGCACTGACGTCCGGGAAGAAGCGTCAGCAACCGACGCCGGACCAAGACTTTGGAACTCTGGCCGACTGCGGGACCGCCTGATGGCAGGATAACCCAAGTGTAATGACTGCAGCAGTGTGAACACTCGAACATCAACATTTATAGTAGGTGCAAAACTGTACTTTTCTGCTCCTCCTCTAGTTTCTTTGGATAGGAGTAGCTTACTGGGTCTGGCTCAGGGTTTAGTGCAAGCTGTTGATCTTTCTTGTTAAGTAGGTTCTGGTAAAAACAAGATGGATTCTCCTTTTCCTGAAGAGATTCAAGATTCTGAATCTGAACATGAAGATGCAAGAATGGATACAGGGCTTTTTTCTCAGATTACTGTTTCTCCCTGTGAGGGTTTCTCTTTCTCTGAGACTACAGCTAGAATGTTGCAGTGCTTTCAGCTGGAGAACACTGAGGTTTCTCAGTCCCTCAGAAAATACTGTGAATTGTTACAGAAGGATTTTCCAGAATCTACACCCATTCCTTCTGTTCCCTCTGTTTTAGAGAATGTATGTGTCCGTTACTGTCTGCAATTTTTTTGGTACTCAGCCAATTGCTCTTAAAGAGGCAGATAGTGTCTATAAAATTCCTCAGTCTTTTAAATTGTTTATCCACTATTCCCAAAGCTGACCCAGCAGCTATAGTTGATTCCACTGCTGCTAAACATTTAGTTAATTCCACTCGTACTCTTTCTGATGACTATGGGACATTATTGATAGGTATGGGAAAAAGTATGTTCTTCTGAAACTTTTATTTTCAAAATCTTGAATTGTCAGGCTTGTGTGTTTATAACGTTTGATGTTAAGTTGTCAATCTCGCCTTCATTCTTGCTGGATGGGGGTTCGGAGCCGAACCTCTGCTCCGACTCGGCCTAATACTAAAGCTCGAGAGCTATTTTTACCGGCTTGAGGCTATGCTATGTCCCATAATGCTAGGCGTCATATACCCAGATCTCATTTGCCACTTCAGCTACGAGGCTGCATTTTCACGGGCTGCAGGTCGTATTTAAATTTGTTTATATTTATAGTTAGTTTTTGATAGATATTTTTCCCTTAGATCTTTTCTAGTAGTGTTAGTAGTCTCACGACTAGTCTTCCCTCCCTTTATTAATAGTTTTCCTTACTCTTTTCCACCCTTAAGGTGGTTAGGCCTTTACCCCCCCTTTATAGTAGGTTTGTACAGGTTCCTTTCAGTAGGTGCGTGTGTGTGGAATTTTGTTTTGTTTTATTGTAGTAACTTTGACAGTGTCTTTCAAGTGTTGTGTGTGTGTTTGTATACTTGTTTAGACTTTTTTTGTCCTGTTCCTGTGGTATCATGTCTAAGGATACCAAGATATCAGGATTCAAGAAGTGTGACTCATGCTGTCAGAAGATGTCTCTGACAGACTGTCACACTTCTTGTGTGTATTGTTTGGGCCCTCTGCACCTGCAGGACTCTTGTTCCAGCTGTCATGCTTTTAGCCCGAGTCCTGCAGGAGCGCAGAAATAAGCTCATCCTTAGGAGCTTATCGAAGCTCGAAGGTTCTCCTACCAAGCCTCTGTCAGGAAAACCTTCTAAGCCCGCCCAAACCATCAGCTCCATGTCCGGAGCCGGCGCCGAGTGGACCTTCTTCTGCCTCGTCGGTTCCGGCTGGAACTGATACATCAAGGGCTCAGTCGGCTCTGACCTTGGTGTCGGAGCCGTCTCCAAGCCGAAAGCGCTCCCGATCTCCTTCATTGGAGTCGGTCAGGTCGGCTCCGAAGTCCCCTTTGCTGTCGGAGTGGAGACATAGGTCTCAGTCCTCTAGATCTTCCAGGCTTTCGGACCACGACCTCGAGAGGGTAGTCAGTAGGCTTTTGAAGTCGCAGGCGCACACCCAGTTATTGCATAGCCCATCTCAACAGACAGCGGCTTCCTCAACGCCTGCTCCAGTTCCTCCTCTGACTATTCCTTCGAGCTCGAAGCCGGAGGCTGTCAGGGTTGGTACCATGGGGGCATCGGAACCGATTCCACCCTTATCGGTTCCTTCATCGGCTCCGATCCCTTCATTGGCTCCGTCCTTGGAGGGATCTGGGCGCTGGCACTCCCTCATCTGTTCTGAGGGGGCAAGTGGCATCAGAGCCTTGTCCGACCCCGTTCTCCCTCTCGGAGCGTTGGCGCAGGTGAGCTTAGCCCCAACATCTGCCATGGAGCTGTCCCTCTCGGTGCCGGGAGGAGCTGTCATCTCTTCGGAGCTGGGTCCCTCCTCTCTGCCTAATAGGGGCACCTTTGAGGTCATGAGGAGCATGCTGGCTCCTATACTGGTGCCACTGTTGGCCCCATCAGCCCATCCTTCCATGGTGCCTGCTTCGGCCTCTGCCTACCCTCCCAAACCCAAGTGTGGAGAACCAATGCTCCAAGTCGTCTCATTGGGCATATCCTCCTCTTCTGAGGCCTCCCCTGATCCTGCGGGGGAGCCCCCTTGGAAAAAGACATGCAAGAGGAAGCATGTGGACTCCCTGGAGTCAGTGACATCTGACACCGTCCTGGATGATTCGGAAGGGTCCCCAAGGTCCCCCTCTGAGGATGTCTCATTTTCTGACATCCTAGAGATCCTTAAACAGAGGGGGAACTGGTCTGCCCTCAACCCTTCCGAGGATGAGTTGGTGTACCTGGACGCACTCGGTTCTCGCCATTCCACCTCCTGGGTGTCCCCGCATTTCGACCCACTCATGGAAGTGGTAGCTCGAAAGGCGTGGATGGCTCTGGATACTATGGAACCAGCTCCCCGGAGGCCCACAAAATTTATTACAGCCCCTTCGGACAAGCAGTTTCTCACTAAGGGCATCCACGCTGATGCCATGGTGGTGGCGGCGGCCACTAAGAAGGAGTTGGCTGACCCTTCAGTTCCTGTCCATCCTCCTAATAAGGAATCTAGGACTATGGATAGATATGGCAAGCGGATGTTTTCTTCAGCGACCTTTGCCATGCGTTCGCTGAATTATTTGTGCCATTTCACCCGTCTTCAGAGAGACCTCCTCAAAGAACTAGGTGATACCTTACAGGACCCATCAGCTACAGGGTCTCAGGAAAAGATCAACTCCCAGCTAGGAACCCTGAACTCTATTGTAAACTCCTCCATGCAGCTCATTTCCTATGCCGCTGATGGAGCAAGTAGGGCTGCAGGCACGGGCGTTGCTCTAAGGAGGCATGCCTGGATGCAGCTTTGCAACTTTGCCGACCCCTTCAAGGCATCCTTCACTAACACCCCCATTGACGGTTCTGCCTTGTTCGAACCTCAAATGAAGGATAGATTGACCAGGTGCAAGCAGGAAGGCAAGACTCTCTCTGCTGTAGGAGTCAGTTTTTCTACCCCTTCTAGACCATACCCTAAGGGTCAGAAAGGTGGGAAAATGTGGTTCCACAAACCTCAGGGAGTACTGCCTGATTCATGTGGTGAGCTTCCCTCCAGATGCAGAGGAGGGAACAATAATAGACGCTGCCCGAGGGGCAGGGGGGGGGTCCGCAGAATCATGGTAGCAGAGAATCCTTCTCTGACAAACCCTTCCAGCACCACTGAGGAGCTGCCCAACTGTCCACCTTTGGAGGCAGTCGGGGGAAGACTGTTACTGTACCCAGAAGCCTGGCATTCCCTCATGCAAGACAATTGGGTACGTACGGTCGATCATATCCGAGGGTTACAAAATTCCCTTTATTCAGACCCCACAACTGCCAAAACGGCCCCTTCCAGATGTTCCACCTGGTCTGAGGGATCAAACAACACTAGAAATTTCAAAGCTGCTAGAAAAAAGAGCCATCCAGCCAGTCCCAGCAGACCAGCAAGGATCCAAGTTCTTTTTGGTACCAAAAAAGACAGGGGACTGGAGCCCTATTTTGGATCTCAGCAGGCTGAACAAGTCTGTTCAAAGAACGAAATTCCGGATGGTCACGCTTCAGTCCATTCTACCCTTCCTGGGTCAGGACAATTGGATGTGCTCTATAGACCTTCAGGATGCGTACTATCATATCAAACTGAACAGGCACTCCAGGAGGTTTCTCCGCTTCCGGCTGGGAGCCAGTCACTACCAATTCAGAGCCCTGCCCTTTGGCCTCACCACAGCCCCCAGGGTGTTTACCAAATGCATGGCAGTGGTTGCGGCTCACCTGAGATGACAAGGATTCCAGGTGTTTCCATATTTAGACAACTGGCTCCTTACTGCCACCACCAGGCATCAACTACTCCAATCCAGAGATTACGCTGTACAAATGTGCAACGCACTAGGTATCTCTATAAATTTCAAAAAGTCTGCATTGTTGCCTTGTCAGTCTATTACCTTCATAGGCGCCGTTTTAAACACAGTGGAGCTCTCAGCAAAACTGCCCACACAAAGAGTTTCAGACATTCCCAACCATGTTCAGATCCTGTTACAGGAGAGCAGAGTCCAAGCCAGATTTGTACTAAAAACACATACTTTGTTTTGCCGTTTGCCGTGCTTTTTGTTTACAACTCTACGCACACGATGGACAATACTAGTTCTGCCGCTACTTCCATTCCAGAGTCGAGGGACACTTCCCGTCTATGGACGGGGGTATTTATTCAAGAATCTAACCCTTTATTGTCTTTGGACCTTAAGGAAGCTGTGGGCTTTGCCCAACCACTAGAAACCGGTGAGAATTTGACTGAGTTCTATGAACAGTTAAAATTGTTGGAAGATAATTTGTATCAAATGCACAGGTACCTATGGCAGAGGTTACATCTGGAAGCCTGTTTGTTTCATAAAGTAGTCCCCAGAGGCATGCGGGTTTTCTGCATGCCTACGTATGGGGACTCACATCCATCTCTACTTAAACAGTGGCAAGACCTTAATATTAATTTGGGCTTTGACTATGTGAAATTGCTACTGAAATATTTTTCACCACTAGAGATAGACCTTCGCAATAAGACAGAGGTGTTGTATCAGAAATTAACAGAACGCTTCAACTCTGAATATTGCAAGGAGAAATTGTGTTCTGTCTTTTCACAAGTAAAGTCTTTCAGTGATAGGTTGGGGAAAACGAAGCAACGTAAACTAAGAAGGGATTTCCACGACTTTCAGAATGGTCATGTGTTTGTTTGGCCGAGGGCTCATGATTCTCGTCCAACAGCACAGATACCATCTCATAATCAACCAGTCTCCCTTGGTGCGAAAGAAGTTATGAATGCAGCATCTAGTTCCACTTTGAATCTCACTAACTTTCTCTCCTCTAATCAGGCTGATGTATCATCCACGAGGGTTAGCAGTTTGGATCCCATAGATTTACCTAACACTGACACACCCCCCCCCCCGAATCAGGAGGTGTTGTATGGATTCCATAGCTCAGGAGCCATACCCAAGAAGAACGTTACCTCAGAAACTGTTCCTCCCCTTTTTTTACCATATCAGAGGAGGTACACACAACAGCAAAGGGGGCGTTCCAACAGCAGAGGACCAAGAAAGCGCAAATACTCGGAAGAGAAGAATGTACCGAACAGAAAGATGAGATATTGACTTCTTTGGTCTTTAATTATTCCAGTGCTTGTTTGGACACTCATACGCTCAGTCTTCTAAATAGAGGACTTAACTTTATCCCAGCTGTCACTTCATCATTGGTAGAATCGTTGATTGATTTAAGACTTTTTTGTCGTCATTTATGTCTGAAATTATTTTTCTCCAATGATGGGGAGTGTACAACGGTGACTGAATCTATTGTACCATTTAGGAACAAGAGCACTTTTATGCCACCTATGCCTCCGATGGTGGAATGTTTCCTGGACTTATGTGAGAAAGATTTATATGCTTTATTTTCAGGAGTTCACCATAAGAAAGGGAGATATTATAATCTCAATAGTTGTGAAAATCAAGCTCTGACTAGGTTAAGAACTAATGATATGGTGGTAGTGAAACCTGCTGACAAAGGGGGGGGTTGTTGTTTTAGATACAAATGAATATGTGAAATGTATGACCAACTTGTTGTCAGATGAAATGACTTATAAGAGCATATCTATCAATGAAGTGTATACTATCATACAGACAGTGAAGGATACCCTCTATGATCTTCTGTTATGTAGACAAATTAGTGTAGAATTACATGATTATTTCTCGAAACCTCACCCGGTTATACCGGTTTTGAAGGGGCTACCTAAGATACACAAAGAAGTCTGGCCCATACCAATGAGACCGATAGTGTCAGGTGAAGGTTGGATAACCTCCCATATATCGATCTTCTTGGAAAGCATTTTACGACCGGTGGTTAATAGTTGCCCCACCATTTTGAAAGACACGTACCAACTGTTAGACAGTCTAAACAGCATACATCTTGACTTGGACAACACCCATACTTCCTCATCACCATGGATGTAGAAAAGTTGTTTACATCAATCCCTAATGATGTTGGTGTACAATATGTGAGAGAATTATTACATAAGATAACAACTTTCTCCAATGACAGGATCATATTGGTTTGTCAGCTGTTAGACATTATTTTGAATAATAACGTCTTTATGTTTGGTGATAGGTATTTTTTGCAGACATGGGGGGTAGCCATGGGCACCCCCTGTGCGAATACCTATGCCAATTTGGTAGTCTTTTGGTGGGAGCAATTATTTTTATTTCAACATGAGTCATATAAGTTTATAAAGTTTTATAAACGATTTGTGGATGACATACTTATTGTATGGGAAGGCACCATTGAAGGTTTTGAGATTTTTCTAGAATACCTGGAATCAACAACAGATTTCCTGAGATTCACTAAAGAGCATTCATCTGAACAAATTCATTTTTTAGATGTTACACTTAGGTTAACTAGTGAAGGTAACATCACACCAACCCTGTACAGGAAATCGGTATGGAAGAATGCAATTCTGGCATATGACAGCATGCATCCTAGGCATACATTTCAGGGCATAGTAAAAAGCCAGTTTACCAGAATATCTAGACTATGTCTCGATAAACAAGATTTGTTGAGAGAGGCCGATGTAATGGAACTTTTGTTTAGGGACAGAGGATATGACTCGTCAATGGTCAAGAGGATAAGACAGGAAGTCATTGGAGACATAGAACCAATACATCAACATGATCTAACAGTCTTAGATCAGCCTACGTTTAAGAGATTCTATGAACCCAAAACCCATGGCTGTATGGTGAACTACACTATTAAATACACTAGTGATGTTGAAGGAATAAGACAGGTGATAAGGAAGAATTGGAATGTTCTAGTCATAAACAAACAGGTCAGAGACATTGTTGGAGTTAGGCCTAGGTTTTGCTATAAGAATAGCGATAACCTTAAATTGCTGCTATGCATTGATCAACATGTTACTAACGTCAGAGGTTCCAGCAAATTGGTTTTAGGAGAGGTTGTAAATAAAGGTACATATCCTTGTCATCAGTGTAATAGGTGTAATAGTATCTCCAAGATACAGACATATCAACACCCTCACATGGATATTACCTTTCAACCCAACCATTATGCTAACTGTAACACTAGAAATGTGGTGTATCGAGCCACATGCTCTCTATGTACAGCCTTCTATGTAGGGTTGACTAAGAGGAGGCTAAGAGACCGTATTTATGACCATCTCTACGGTATCCGTAGGCAAGATGAAACCAATGCTTTGGCCAGACATGTGAAAGAGTGCCACACACATTACTTTACATTTAGGGTGTTACAAGTGTTAGTAATGAGCAAGAGAGGGGGAGACAATGACAATGCTTTAGCCAGAGCAGAGCTGCATTGGATCTTGAAGCTAGCAGCGCATCTACCTCCAGGGTTAAACAACCTTATTTCCATCAAACCTGTGTTGGTGGAGAGAAAGTAGGGTCATACACATGATACTGTATAAGTTGTATATGCTATCATTGGACAAATAGACTGTCACTCTGGTATGTACTACGTAGGAACTGATATATTTATATTGGTCCTATATATAGTCTATTGTAATTTTGGGAATGCGCATAAGTAAGTTATATATATATTGTTTTAAGCTCAATAGAGTTAACATATAATGATGATTGATTATATTAATGGACTGATTGATTGCTATTTTTATTCTTTTTTGTCTGTACACACACTTTTAGACTATGCATTTCTGAATATATAGTCCATGTTAAAAAGTTCACAAATGTTTTGTGTGTCAGATTGTTTGTATTTTTGCTTAGTGATATTTTAGATAGATGTTCATAGGTAGTAAGTACAGTTGTATTTTATAACCCATGGTACTATATAACCTGGACTTTGTGGAAAGATGCATAGTTTTATGTAGAATTATAGTCGCATAGAACAAGGATCTCTGTCCTTTTGTATTCTTTTATACATATCTCTACATTTTTTATATCTTACCTTCTGGTTACCTAATAAATTATAGGTAACAACATGTTGGTTTTTGTAGGGGTCCACATACATTACATATGGTATTGCTTGTAAATAACATTGATATGTTTGCTACTAATTTTCGGTCTGTTGATTTTAGCATTTTGTAAGTTTTTTTAGTATATTATAGTATGGTAGTTTAGTGTTATTTGTTTTGGGTCATGCTTATTGGCCCTTGGGGATTGAGATGCGGTTATTAGGACCGGATACTAGGCTATGCACTTTAATGTTAATTATTTTGTATTTTAAGTTTTTTTTGAATTATAAAAGATTTTTCCTATGGTTATCTGTCAAGTGGTTGTTGATATTACGTGTTATCCGCTGATTATAGCATTTATTAGCTTTTTTTCATAAGCTTTCTTTGGCGTAACATGGTTGTTTACGACAATGGTTATGCTGTCACAGTTGCTGGTTTCTGGGGACTAGGATATGACTTGATATACATCTGTAAGTCCTTTTGTAAAGTTTAGAATTCTAGTGAAGATTGTTTTGTTGTTCCCCACTTTACATTTGACGACAGGACGTTTGTCAGGTCCGGTTGGCAAAGGAATTTTATTTATGTTGCATATATGTATATTTATTTGGATACGTTCTGCAATATCTCATTTGTATTTTTTATTTCATGTTTACGAATGCTGTAGGAGATTCTGGTCTTCTATTCTTTTAATGCTAGAACATACACTGGTCTTTTAAATATGTGGACAGTAAATTGTATTAGCATTGTTACGGCGTTCTCTTTACATGATTTTAACAATGAGGGATGCCGTTTTGATGTATGCAAAGAAACTTTTCATTTTGTTACTGCTTTCCTTTATTTTTGTTCTGAAAGCTGTTGGTCAAATGAAATTATTCGGAATGCAGGATAATTACAGTTCTTAATTGGTGTGCTAACAAGTTCATTAGTTAATGATCCCGCCAAAACGTTCTGTATTTAAGCAACATAACATCTTTGTGAATGTGTCTGATGAAGCGTAGCCCAGTACTACGCGAAAGCGCTCATTCCTTTTTGTAAATAAAGTGTTTTGGATCTTCATTGTGTTCAATGGTTGGAATTTATTCCCTGTGAAGACTACAGATCGTGTTGGTATCTCTCACTTACTATTTCACATTGTACTAAAAACACTTGGTCTCATGGCAGCAGCAATCACTTTACTCCCCCTAGCGCGTTTTCATATACGGATCCTGCAGTGGATGCTATTTTCCCAGTGGTCCTTTCAGCAGCTCCCCATGTCACACACCATTCTAATCACTCAATCATGCAAGAGACACCTTTCTTGGTGGACGGTCTCCCCTCAGGTTCTCCAGGGCAGACCTGTGGTCCTTCCTCCTCCTATTGCCACTGTGACAACGGATGCCTCCCTGATCGGGTGGGGGGGCATTTTCGGGGCAGGACAGTCCAGGGCACATGGCAACCCTTCGAATGCCACTTGCACATAAATGTCTTGGAAATGAGAGCGGTACGTTTAGTGTTGCAGGCCCTTCAGGACTCTCTACCCACCGGGACTATTGCAATTCAAACAGACAATATGTTTGTAGTGTGCAGTGGCGGCTGGTGACTTCAAATCACAGGGGGGCTGCAGGAGACGCTGAATGGGCGGGGTCAAAGGGAAGGGTGTGGTCAACCATAAAGGGGAGGAGCTATGCACAAAACCACAAAAAAACTAACTTTAATTAAATACGCTGCCCTGGGTGGCAAACCATCATTATGAAAGTCCAATCAAGACAAAAATAAGTGTAGAAGAATAAAAATATTTCAATGCATTGGCTGCATGACAGCTTACTTAATATCTAGATGGAAACAAAAGGTTGTGAGGCATGAAAAAATAAATTACTTTTTAAATACATTACTGGAATGCCAGTCAAAATCAAGTATAAGAAAACCAGAAGCACTCAACTCAAACTACTTCTCCTTGCACTGCAGTTCTAATTATAATATATTCAGCTTTATTAAAGTACCAAGCAACATGCTGAAAGTAGAAATCTATGTGATGCCCCCACTTGTAAAAATGTTTCTTATCCAAAAAGACCTGCTGCCTGACAACGTTTCATGGGGAAAACATGATAAAAGTAAAAATGAAAAGCAAACAAGAAACAAGCTCAAGATACATTGCTTAAAGGATTACTGTACAGGTTATGGACCACACATGATTGGCATTCTGTTTAGTTTACGGGTAAAGCCTGTAGAGATGACTGGAAGTCTCCAACAAGTGTAATGAGCTTTTAAAATAATGGAATCCTGTCCTTTAATACCCAAGGCTTATACATTATCTAGTCAAGTATTCTCTGCATGGCAACAACAGAAAGGCTTTCAATGTTGGCAATTCTTTAACAGTATGCTTATTAAAGCTTACTTGCATCTTACGATGTCAGACAAGCTTACCTTATGGTCATTAAAGCATTGCTACTTAAACACAGAGCAACAGGCACTTTGAGTAATAAGCATAAATCAACAGTACAAAATATGACAGAAACCAGACCATTCTGCAAAATCAAGGACAGATGAAAAGCCACTGTAGTACTTATGCAGTGTGTCCTCCCCATCCAAGGTAGATACAACTACTCCTTGCCTTGCTTGGACACATCCAGAGTCACTACATGGGGAGTGGGGTGCAACAAGCATGTCACAATTTGAAATCTCTCTGGCTGACTGTGATGGCCCTGACACATTTGTCATACCTCTCAACTTCAAGAGCAAGAAATCTGGACAAAGCCATACACAGAAGTGGGACAAAGGCACAACAAGAAGGACAATTTTTAAATATTGCTCTAATAAACTTAGAAAGATAATAGAATAGGTCTTGCATTAGTATGAATTTTCTGAAGGGTATAAAATCTGAAACTCAAATGTCTGTCATTTTCTAACTTCAGTCTTTAGTGATTTGTCACTAATTTGCCAAAAACACAATTTTATGAAAATGGACCAAAATGTGATGCAAAAATATGAAATAGACACACAATACTGCTTCTACCTGTCAAAGAAGGGACACTTTAATATTAGTACTGCTACCTTGAGCAGCTGACAAAATAAAAGAATCTACATGCATTTCAAGTAATCTATAACTTTGATTATTACAGTTATTTCTTAATTGTAAACCCTCCATGTTTTCTTCCAAAATTGCTATTTTATGGAGGGATTATTAGGGAAGAGCAACATTTTGAGCCAAAAATTGGGGACAGTTGAGAGGTTGGCTATGCCTAATTCTATAAAGCAATTTATTTGCATGTACCTCTCAACCTGTTAATGCAGTAAATCTGAACAAGGCCAAATATATTGGGGCACATATAAACAGTACTAAAATTGCTCTTGTATAAATTGAGACAGTTGATAGAACGGCTCTTACTTTAACATGCATTTTATGAAGGTTATGAAGTCTGAAACTTATTATTTAGTGACTTCTGGCAAATCATTTAGGAATTAAAACTACAAATTTTATGAACAACAAACCAAAATAAGAAGCAAAAATCTATTCATTCTTTGAAAATCTGGACAGTTGGGAGGTATAGTTCAGCTGGGCCTGTCTGAGTTTGCTGCCCTTCCCCTGACAAAATAATGGTTGAACTGGAGCCTCTGCAGCCATTCCAATTAACCATTACTTGGCTATTTCACTCCATTTACCATAAACACTAATGTGCATACTGCTTTACTTCAATGATTGGACTTCATTTGAAAGTTTTATTTTGTATTTTACAGCACAAACATTAAGTAATCTGTTAAACAAAGCAATGCAGTCTCACAATGAAAACTTAGCATTAAAACTTCTCTGCCCTTGAAACTCACATTCATTGAAACAGCATTGAAACCCACATTCAAAGAAAATACATTTTGCCAGTGGCAGATAAAGATTAATTTTGGGCTGTTTTGAATCATAGGCCCCTTGCATATGAAACATACATGTGCTCTTTGATACACCTTCCTCATTGTACTAAAAATTATATTCCTTGTACAATACAGTACACTTGTTAGAGGGTGTTTTAAATTTGTTTTGAACATTTTCCAGTAAGCAATGAAACAAAACATATGCACCCATAATGGCAAAACTGCCCAGTTGAGAACATTTATCATAAAAAGTCTACTCAGACTTCCACAGTCCACCATTATTAGTAAATATACACAATTCTACAGTCCACCATTATTAGTAAATATGCACAATTCCACAGTCCACCATTATTAGTAAATATGCACAATTCTACAGTCCACCATTATCAGTAAATATGCACAATTCTACAGTGCACCTTTATCAGTAAATATGCACAATTCTACAGTCCATATTCAGTGAATTCAGTTCTTGCCATAGCTGTCAACCTTAGCACAAAACCTGGACGAAGCCAATAATGGGGGAATGCAGTCCCAAAAATAGGGACAAATTTAAAATATTCATCTTATAAACTTAGAAAATTGCTAGAAAAAAGGTTGTGCTACTATGTATTCTGAAGAACATGAAGTTTGAAATTCAAATGCCGGTCAATTCTACTGCGGACAGAACAAAAACAATTTTCAGCAGAGGCATGGGGATTAATACTGCAGACACGTCTTTGTAAAATGGCAGGGCATCAGAGCAAATCCACACAAACACAGGCAGGAGATGCAGACTCCAAACAGAAGCCACCCCAACCAAGAATCAAACCAGAAAACCTATAGCTGTGAGGCAACAATACTACCACTGCACCATCAATTATGCAAGGAATTAAACATTCAGAAACCTGAAGTCTGAAATTCAAATGCCTGTCAATTTTACTGCGGACAGAACAAAACCAATTTTCAGCAGGGATTAAAACTGCAGACACGTCTTTGTAAAATGGCAGGGCACCAGAGCAAATCCACACAAACACATGGAGGAGATGCAGACTCCACACAGAAGCCACCCCAACCAAGAATCAAACCAGAAAACCTATAGCTGTGAGGCAACAATACTACCACTGCACCATCAAATCTGCAAGGAATTAAACATTCAGAAACCTGAAGTCTGAAATTCAAATGCCTGTCAATTTTACTGCGGACAGAACAAAAACAATTTTCAGCAGAGATGCAGGGATTAATACTGCAGACACGTCTTTGCAAAATGGCAGGGCACCAGAGCAAATCCACACAAATACAGGGAGGAGATGCAGACAGAAGCCACCCCAACCAAGAATCAAACCAGAAGACCTATAGTTGTGAGGTAACAATACTATCACTGCACCATCAATTATACAAGGAGTTAAACATTCAGAAACCTGAAGTCTGAAATTCAAATGCCTGTCAAATTTACTGCGGACAGAACAAAAACAATTTTCAGCAGAGACGCAGGGGTTAAAACTGCAGACACATCTTTGTAAAATGGCAGGGCACCAGAGCAAATCCACACAAACACAGGCAGGAGATCCAGACTCCAAACAGAAGCCACCCCAACCAAGAATCAAACCAGAAAACCTATAGCTGTGAGGCAACAATACTACCACCGCACCATCAATTATGCAAGGAATTAAACATTCAGAAACCTGAAGTCTGAAATTCAAATGCCTGTCAATTTTACTGCGAACAGAACAAAACCAATTTTCAGCAGGGATTACAACTGCAGACACGTCTTTGTAAAATGGCAGGGCACCAGAGCAAATCCACACAAACACATGGAGGAGATGCAGACTCCACACAGAAGCCACCCCAACCAAGAATCAAACCAGAAAACCTATAGCTGTGAGGCAACAATACTACCACTGCACCATCAAATACGCAAGGAATTAAACATTCAGAAACCCTTAAGTCTGAAATTCAAATGCCTATCAATTTTATTTAACATTTTTAATCAGGACAGTCTGACTTGGAACAAATAAACAAATTTTCAGCAGAGGCCCAGGAAGAAATAATGCAGACATGTCTTTGTAACATGGGAGGGCACAAAAGCAAACCCACACAAACACAGGGAGAAGATACAGACCCCACAAAGAAGGAACCCCAGCCAAGAATCAAACCCAAGAACCTGCAGCTGTGAGGCAACAATGCTACTACTACACCATCAAATATCAAGCATTGCAACATTTACAAACCACAGATATTATGAGGAACAGATCAGATCGAATATGAGGTAAAAATCTGAAATTTTTTTACAAATGGTGGTGGGTAGGGAACTCAAGTCTTTAACACCTGCATACAGGGTACAGGGTTCAAGCCTGAGGCATTCCCTACCACACCACCATAAGCACCTGGGGCATTTTCACACACACACACACACACACACACACACACACACACACACACACACACACACACACACACACACACACACACACACACTCCAGTAAAGCACAAGCACCATACACAAACTCCAGTAAAGCACAAGCACCATACACAAACTCCAGTAAAGCACAAGCACCATACACAAACTCCAGTAAAGCACAAGCACCATACACAAACTCCAGTAAAGCACAAGCACCATACACAAATAAAAAGAAAAAGCACAAACTCAAGAAAAATAAACATTGTAAATTGAAAGGCACCTTACCTGAATGAATACATCCAGAGTTAACGTCCGCATACATCCTTCCCCAAGAATACTGAAGACCCTTGAGATCCACATGCCCCTTCCCGACGAGATCCCTAAGGCACTGTCCCGAGTCCCTGCTGCTCCTCTTGCAGTCCGGACGCGTCCCATAATCCTGGCGGGTCTGTGCACTGTAAAGTGCACAGGCTCCTTGTGTCCCCTATGGGGACGGCTGCCTTGAGCATGCGCATAGACCGATAAGCCGGGACTCGGTCTATGCGCATGCGCGAAGTCCGCGAATTTTAAAAAAATATTTTTTTTATTTTTCATTTTTTTTTCTTTCTTTTTTTCTTTTTGAGGGGGCTGCAGTCCGGCAGCCCTATGCCACGAGCCGCCCCTGGTAGTGTGGTACATCAACAAGCATGGTGGAACCAGATCCTACCCCCTATGTCGAGAAGCACTCAGACTTTGGCAATGGGTGATCTCTTCTCAATGGTTTCTGGTAGCAACGCATATTCCCTGGAAATCCAACGTCATAGTGAACAGACTGAGCAGAGCCATTCTCATGCCTCACAAGTGGTCTCTCAACCAGACAGTAGCGGAAAGAATTTTCAGAAGGTGGGGTCAGCCTTGCTGCAACCTTTTTGCAACACCTCTAAACAGCAAGTGCCCAGACTTCTTCACCCTCTTCCCTCTCCCAGGTCTACCCCCCAGAGATGCTCTAGTTCACGATTGGCCCCGGGGTCTTCTGTATGCATTCCCCCCCTTTCCCTTGATTACTCAATTAATCCAGAAAGCAACTGCCTTGAGAACCAGGATGATCCTCATTGCCCCTTACTGGCCTTGACAAATTTGGTTTCCATTCCTGCAACGCCATCTACTGGAGCAGCCCTGGCATCTGGACCCAGTGCCAGATCTTCTGACCCATCAATCAGGTGGGCTGCATCAGTCCCTTCAATCTCTCAACCTCACAGCTTGGTTACTCCACTTCCAACCCTAGCCAGGCTTCCCCTTATCTCTCAACCAGTTCGTGATATCATCCTCGCTTCTCACAAGTCTACTACCAGAAAGACTTATGCTAGCAAATGGAAGCATTTCTCTCTTTGGGCAGGGGAAAAACACATGGACCCCTTTACGACTCCTGTCCAGACAGTTCTAGAGTTTCTAACAGAACTCTTTCGATTGGGCTCCTCCTCAGCTACCATCAGAGTTCAACTGGCAGCTATTGCAAATTTCCACATTGGCTTGTCGGAGACCAGCATCATGTCCCACAAACTTTGCAAAGCCTTTTTAAAAGGAACCCTTTTACTTAGGCCCCCGGTTAAGGACCCTCCCCCACCATGGGACTTAAATTTGGTACTGTCTTCTTTAATTCTTCCTCCCTTTGAGCTGGCGGCTTCTTGTTCATTGAAGTTGCTCTCGTGGAAAACTTCTTAGTAGACATCACCTCAGCAAGAAGGGTCTCAGAACTTCAAGCCCTTTGTGTTTGCCCTCCTTATCTTGTTTTTCACAAAGATAGAGTGTCACTTAGGACTAATCCGTCTGTTTTACCCAAAATAATCTCAGAGAAAAATCTGAATCAAACCATAGATCTTCCAGTCTTCTTCCCAAATTACACCAATAGAGCTGAACAAAAGTTACATTGTTTGGACGTTCACCGTCAATTACACTTCTACCTGGATAGAACTAAGCAGATGAGAAAAATCAAACCAGCTCTTCCTGTCTTATGCGGAAGGGAAGCAAGACCAACTAGTCTCTAAGGTAACTTTGTCCAGGTGGTTGTCCTGCCTTATCATGTTGGTCTATCAGTTGAGTAACAGGAAACTTCCTACTAAGCCTAGAGCCCGCTCAACCAGAGCTTTAGCTTCTTCAATAGCCTTTCAGGCAAGATTGCCGATGGATTCCATTTGTGCAGCGGCCACTTGGGCCTCTCCTCATACCTTCATTTCTCATTACAAGCTCGATATGGCCTCCAGAAGTCGGGCCAATTTTGGTTCCACTGTACTCAACATTGAGAAGTTATGTACTTACCATAACGTTCCATGTTAGTTGTCTTATTCTCACCTTCTTTCTTGCATCCCACCCTCCATCCCCCTAGCCTGGGAAGATCTAGAGTACCTTGTGACAGTTATTGCCACCTCAGTTATTTCCCCAGCTAGCTCCCTTGTTCCCTCTTTTTTGCTAGCTCTTCTAGAGGGGTATATATATATATATATATATATATATATATATATATATATATATATATATAGGATTAGGTGGATTATTCTCTGTTATGGTGGGACATATATGTCCATAGTATTAGCTATCAAACGAGATCTGGGTATATGATGCCTAGCATTATGGGACATAGCATAGCCTCGAGCTGGTAAAAATAGCTCTCGAGCTTTAGTATTAGGCCGAGTCGGAGCCGAGGTTCAGCTCCGAACCCCCATCCAGCAAGAAAGAAGGCGAGAAGAAGACAACTAACATGGAATGTTATGGTAAGTACATAACTTCTCATTTTGACAAATTGTAAAAGTATTAGGAATATTTTATCTTCAGCTTATTCTTGTGAGGAAAAATCTGCTTTGAATAATTTGGTATGTCCTTCAATTCAATGTTGCAGTATTCTTTGCATATGGGTTGTATTCTGCCAGTCGACCTGACGTCCTGTCTGTATACAAAAACTTATTGCTACTGCCAGTATGTGGGACATCCCACAAAGTCACTGAGAGTGTCAGCCACAAAAGGGACATCTGCCCGTACCATCCTGAATACTTTTTCACCACCATTCGGAAAAATGGACTCCTACATTCGGTCTGCTGTCTGATATCATTGGTTTGTCTTTCAGCTTCAGATAAGAACCCCATCAGGGATTTATTTTCTTGCTATACTGCCTCTTGTTGTTGTCAATGTCTTCCAGGAAGGGCAAGTCTAGGTGTGGAAGGCAAATTCCACATAAGGATAGTCATGAGCTTTGTTTGTTTTGTTTAGGGCCTACTCACAACCATCATTCCTGTTTGATTTGTCAGGCGTTTGTGCCTAAGACGTTGTGTAGTTGTCTGTCAGTTTTAAATCTTTACTTAAAAAATCAGAGGCGTAAATGTTTGGCTAGGGATGTGATGGGGGTCCAGGAGTCCTTTGGCTGAGCTGTCTTTGAAGAGGAAGGTTAGCAAAGTTAGGCCCAAATCCTCTTTGGCTGTGACTACTCCCTCTGCCGTACTTCTTGAGGTTAGTGAAAACCCAGCACTACCTTTGGCAGTAGGGTCTGCTCCTTTGGTGGGTACCTCAGGTGAAGCCATCAAGAGAGAAGTTCTGTGCACAGCCGAGGACATGCAGACGTCCGGTTTGGACGATGTGGGGAACTGCGGCTTGTTGTTCTGAAAGACTCAGAAACAGCTCCTGTCCCTCCATCAAAAGAAGTGTTGGATATAAGGTCAATGTCTGGGCCTTCTCATCAGGGCAAACCTGTTAAGAAGAAGCAGAAGAGAAAACATTCCACTGTCCCTTCTACCCTTCCATCGGACTGGGATGCCCAGGGTCTCAATAAAGCCTTGATGGCTTTGAGGCCTGCAGCTTCTGCTTCTTCTCTCCCATTGCCTGCCTTCTCCTCATCTCCAGTGTTGCCGTCTTTGACTCAGGTGTCCCCTTCTGCACAGGCTGCTGAGTATCAGATTCCTTATTCAGACTCTTGAGGACTCTTCTTTATATGAAGATTCCTTGGCATACTCCACCCATATTCCTTCCCCTCTGGAATATGCCTCTCCAGAGGTGAATTCTAATGGGAGAAATTCCCATATGAAAGATATTTCTATTTCTTTTGGGGACACCATTAGTAAGATGAGGGAATTCTTTAAATGGGATTCTTCTCAAGTTTCAGAGGAGCAAAAAAGATACTATGAACTTCTCCATTTGGAAGCCCATGCTCCCTCAGCAGTCCCACCAGCCATCCCAGCTTTTTTAGATGCTTGTGCGTCATCCTCTAAAAACCCAGATTCCCAGGCCCCAGCACCTAAAAGGGCAGACAGATTTTATAAGGCCCCTGATGACTGTAAGTTTATTTTCAAGTGTCCCTCTGCTGACCCTGCCATGGTCTCCGTTATCTGCTTCCTTCTGACAAAGAAAGCAAGATTTTGGAAAGATTGGGGAAGAAGGTTTACACTTCTCCTACCTTGGCTATTAGAGCTATTAATTACCAGGCACACATGTCTAGGTACTCTCTAGTTCTACTTTCTCAGGCCTCTCAGGCTGTTTCTCAGTTACCAGACTCTGTGACAACCAAGTGCTTCTTCCAAGTCATACTCCTTTATCTCATCGCCTCTGCATTTCCCTTTCAAACTGGACGAGATCATTCAGGACTCCTGGGTCATTTCCATCATTCAAAATGGATACCTTACAACTTGGAAGACTCTCCTTCCCTTCCAGGGGATTCCTCAGCCCCCTTTTAGCCAGCTTTTTCTGTTTGCCCTGTTGCTAACTCAGTTGTCGGACCAAGGCACCAGTCAATCTGTTCCTCCAGACCAACAGGGAAAAGGGTTCTACTCCAGGATGTTTCTTGTGCCAAGAAAAGATGTTCCTTGGAGGCCTATTCTAGACCTTTCCCTCTTAAATGCCTTCCTGGTGGTGCCTTTGGTGACTTCTTTTAGGATGCTGTCTCTGCAGTCTCTTCTTCCCCTCATCCCTCTGCAATCCTTCCTAGCCTCTCTGGATCTCAAGGATGCCTACCTGCATATCCCTATACACCCTCAGTTCAGGAAATTCTTGCATTTCTCGGTGGGTTCTTTGCACTTTCAGTTCTCTGCTTTGCCTTTTGGTCTTTCTGCTGCCCCAGGGGTATTCACAAAGTGCCTAGCCCCAGTCATTGCTTACCTAAGGGTAAAATGGCTGCAGGTTTATCCCTATTTTGGATGATCTGCTCTTCTTTGTCAACAGCCGAAATCTGTTAAAACAACACCTGGTCCTAGCTATTCCCTTTTTGCAGGGCCTAGGAATCTCAATAAATTTAAAAAAAATCCAGAATAATGCCTACCCAGGATCTCATTTTCCTTGGGTGTAGGTTCCGAACAGACTTGATGATGGTTTTCCTGCCTTCAGAGAAAGTCCTCTTTCTCAGGGGTTTCATGGAGTTCCTTTTGTCTCTTCCTTCCATCATGGCCAGAGAATTTCTGAGACTACTTGGGGTTTATGGCTTCCACAAATCCCTATGCTTCCTTTTGCAAAATTACACATGAGAAAGTTCCAGTGATTTGTAAAGACCACTTGTCCCCAGCATACTCATCCTTTAGATGTTTTGATTCATCTTCTTCCCTGCCTGAAAACAGAGTTGTTTTGTTGGATGCAGCATCTCAGTCAGAACTCTGGTCTTCCACTTCAAGTACCCCAGCTGACTCAACAGCTTTTTACAGATGCCTCAGATGTAGGTTGGTGATCAACTTTTTTTTCCAGGAAGGTCCAGGATCCTTGGTCTCCCTCTCAACAGATGGAGCACATCAACATCAGAGAGATGAAGGCTGTGATTCTGGCCTTGCAGACCTTTCATCCTCTATTCTTGCCAGGACTGCTTAGGATCCTTACAGACAATACTGTGGTCCTTTGGTACATAAACAAGCAGGGGGGCACAAAATCTTGCCTTCTTTGTCGATTAGCCATCAGATCATGGGAACTGGCTATCCAGTACAAAGTGACTCTTCATGCTGTGGACCTTCCCTCTGCTCAGAACTCAGTGGCAGATGCACTAAACAGATCCATGACAAAATCCCATGAGTGGATGTTTCACAGGAAGTTGTTCCTAGATCTAGTTCACTGGTGGGGTATTCCAGAAATGGACCTCTTTGCCTCCCCTCTGAACAGACAACTTCTTCTTTTGTGCCAGGCTTCACCCTCATGCTTGGAAGGTGGACGGTCTCTGTTTTTCATGGAAGGGGATGTTTCTTTTTGCATTCCCCCTTCCCACTAATTCAGAATGTCCTGCTGTAAAATCTGCAAAACACCCCGGAAATGCTGCTAGGGACTCTCTCTTTTGGCCAAGACAGCATTGGTTCCCTCTTCTGCAACTAGCCAAGGGTCATCACTACAAGTTACCATACTACTTGGACCTACTCACTCAGGACAAGGGATCCCTGATTCATCCACATCTGTCAACTCTGCAGTTGACCTTGTGAGTGATCAACTTTTGATCCATTTTTAGGCATCTTTTTTCTGAGGAAAGCATTTAGGGTTTTGCAGGAGGCCAGAAAACCTAATACTAAGACGTCTTATGTTTCCAAGTGGAAAAGATTTTTTATCTGGTGCCACAGAAGAAAACAGGAACCCCTATCTGCAGACATTCCCATAGTACTTTCTTACCTGTGTGAGTTGCTCAATAGTGATCTTTCTTATTCAACAGTCAAAGTCCACTGCTCTATTCTGTCTGTCTGTTTGCCATTGACTCTTAGCTTCCAGGTTAGAAGTTAAGCTTTTCTTTAAAGGCATCCTATACATGAAACCTCCCAGGAAACCAGTTCCTCCTCCATGGGATCTTAACTATGTTTTGGAGAAGCTTACTCAGGCCCCTATTGAGCCAGCAGCCTCTGCTTCTCTGAAGTTACTTTTAGTAGCTTTAACTTCATCTAGAAGGGTCTGTGAGATTAAGGCATTGATGGCTTCACCCCCCCCCCTTTGTGGTTTTCCACAAAGACAAGAGTATCCTTGAGGACTAATTCATCTTTCATGTCCAGACTGGTGAATGAGTTGTCGCTTAATCAGTCCATTCAATTGCCCACTTTCTTTCCCTCACCTCTGTTACCCAGTGAGAGGGTTTTGCATTCTTTGGATGTGCATAGACAACTTAGACTTAATTTTGACAAGATACAATCTTTCAGGAAGTCTGATCAACTCTATGTGTCCTTTCATCCTAGGGCTGTAGGTTTACTTCTTTCCAAACAAACTGTCTCTTCTTGGATCTCTAAGGCCGTTGTGTTTTGCTATGATTTTTTTATGGGAAATCTTTATCATCTTCTTTTATGGCCTATTCTACCATTCTGTTGCCTCTTTGGTGACTTTCTTCAAAGGTCTAGATGCTCATTCCATTTTTGGAAACTACTACTTGGTTGTCTATTCATACTTTTAGAAACCATTACAAGTTAGACATTGTCTCCAGATCCAAGGCAGAATTTGCTAGGGCAAATCTGCATGGATTTGTGGAAAATGACATTGCATTGTCTCCTTCTACTCTTTCCTCCTCCCTGGGTTCCTTTTGAGCTTTTTCATTCTCCCATATGTAAAGAATACTGCAACATTTAATAGAAGGACATAGTATAGTTGTGTAAAATCTTACCATAACCGTAGATGTCCTTGTCTTCTGTGTTGCAGTATTCTATCCGTCCTGCCTTCCCCCTACTACTTGTTCTTTCCTAGGATGACTCCTTGTGTGGTGGCCTTGGATTACTTTCCTCATTGGGCTACCTTATTCTGAGGATGGTACGTGCAGATATCCCTTTTATGGCTGGCATTCTCAGTGACTTTGTGTGATGTCCCAAGTACTGGCAGTGGCAGTAAGCTTTTGTATACAGGCTGGACGTCGGGTCGACTGGCGGAATATAACCCATATGTAAAGAATACTGCAACATAGAAGAGGAGGACATCTGTGGTTCTGGTAAGATTTCATACAACTATTGTTTCTTCTACTGCACAGGTGGCTACTCATTGCTTACAGTGTGTATATGGCTCCATTGATATTTCTTTCAGGGCTATGGCCACTGGTACTGTTTTGAGGAGGTTTACACGGATGCATTCTCAGAACCTCCCTGTTGGTATTAAAGTAAGATTTTATATTCTATCTTGGATAGATATTTAGTGTTTGGCCTCTGTGCTGTAGAGGTTATCAGAAAGTGGGATGAAAAGGGCAAGCTGATCCAGGGAATTTCTAAGATTTTTCAGCCTTCCTTTTCCAAATTTTCAAAGGGATTTTCTTTCTCCTCATCCAAGTTTGGCAACAGTCAGTATAAGGAATCTCAACAAAATACAGGTAAACAGACTTTTAAGAAGAAATAGCAAGGGGATTCCAAAAAGAAGTCTTAAACCTTCCAAAACCAAGGACAGTCCAACAAGTCTGAATGACTGTTCAAGAGACCTTGTGAACCCCTTCCACCTTGGTCCATTTTTTCTTGTAGAAAGTTTGAATCTCCATTTTTCTCTGACAACAAATAGTTTCGGACAAATGGGTTCTGAAAATTATTCATCAAGGTTACAGATGGCAGAGGGCGGAAATTCCTTTTTTCTAGGGGGTCTTTCCTCATCCTCAAGATCAGACTCATTTGTTTCTACCAGTTTTTCATTACATGCTGTCCCACGGAGTGATAGAACTAGTTTCTCCTTCCAAAGTGGGGAAGGGATTTTGTTCAAGGATGTTCCTCATGCCAAAGAAAGAAAATTCTTGGAAATAAGTTCTGGATCCTTTTTCCTAACCATGTTTGATAGTGCTCAAATTCAAAATGATGTTACTTTATAACCTGTTACCTCTTCTTCTTTTAAGTTTCCTGCAACACTAGTGTTAGAAGATGCTTTTCACATCCCTATTCTTCTAGACTTCAGATGTTTCTTAATGTGATCCATACACACAAAACCTTATAATTTCCCTCCTTTATCCTTTGCAGTATCCACTGCACTGAGTGTTCACATGTTGCCATTATAAACTCCACTTAACAGTTTTGTTAGACTGAGGATTTTTCATTGTATTCTTAATGAGTTTACTGTAATACATTAAGGTAGAATAGTAGGCCTGACAATATAGAGCCAGATTTGTGTTTTCATGTATGCATTTAGTTTCAGGGAAAAACAGTTCAGTAGAAAGGAAAAGGTAATCTTGCAGGCTAAGCATGAGATGTGCAGAAATAACAGTTCTTGGAGAGAGCTATAGAATGTTCCCTTTCTTAAGCAAAAGATATGTGTACTTACAGTGGAATACTAGATAAAGAAGAGACCGTGAGGCACATGCAAGACAACACTTGGAAACCAAGGTTAAAGAGGTGTGTAAAACATTACATGGTTTGATATTATTAGGATATACTTCAGGCACGATCAGTTGAGTCAGTCAAGTTAGCTTTTGGACTGATGCAAAGGTCTTTACAGTACAGATGTTTGAGCCTGAGTACAAAAGTCTGGTCAAATATCTATACAGGTTCAGGAGGAAAAGACTGATGTCATGTTATCAATCTCACCTTTATTCTCACTGATGGTGTCGGATCCATCTCAGCCATTTCAAAAGCTCAAGGCCTTCAGCAAAGCTCCTGGGCATTCTTCCATATCCATAATGCAACTCCCTAACTTCCCCAGATCTCATTTGTCATTCTGCGAAGAAGTTTCTGAAGCAAGTTCTGGGCTAAGTGTTTTCACTTTCATACTATTACTATCTGTCATACTTTATTGAGGTTTATTATTCCTTAATATTTTGCAATATTCTTTGCTATTTTACATATATATATATATATATATATATATATATATAGTAGATCTATACATATACATATATATATATATATATATATATATATATATATATATATATATCCTTTCCTTGTTTTCTATGTATTTTGGAGTGACTGTTAGGCCCTTTTCTTTCTCCTGTTAGCTTCCATTTCAGTTAGAGGACATCTAACTAAAGTCTGTTTAAGTTAGAGGACGTTTACCCTCCTTTTCTATCCCGTTCCTCCTTTATCATCCGTTTTTAGTTAGAGGATGATTTTCCAAAGAAAAAAAGGTTTTCTTCTAATCTATGTCCATTTAAATTAAAGTAGAGGACTTTCTGGTGTGCTTGTATCGTTGCGTGAGTGTGTTTTTCCTGGTTTATTTCCTTTTATCATAGCTGTTTAAAATGTCACAAAAACAGGAAGGGAAACCTTTTGGTTTCAGAAAGTGTGAGCAGTGTGGAAAGAAGATGCCCTTAGTAATTCACAGTGTGTGTGTGTGTGTGTGTGTGTGTGTGTGTGTGTGTGTGTGTGTGTGTGTGTGTGTGTGTGTGTGTGTGTGTGTGTGTGTGTGTGTGTGTGTTGCCTGGGGTCTCTTCACCTCAAAGAGTCATGCTCCATATGCCATGGATTCAACCAGTGGGCTCTTACAGATTGCATGAATATGCTTATTTTGAAGGGTCTGTTAAAAACGACCTTCTCTGAGGCTATATCACAGGAGTCTACTACCAAATCTGAAAAGTCAGACAAATCTCAAAAATGCACTTCTTTAGCATGGAAATCCTCCTCAGAAACAAAGCAGAAAGTTTCAAAACTATTGGCTCCAACAGAACTCTCGGAGCAGACAGTTGATACTGGATCCAAGACTTCATCAGAGCAGTTGGAACCCTTGGCTCCAACATCTTCAGCACCCACAGAATTCAGATACTGGAGCTGTTCACCTTCTTTGGAACCAATCCTCTCTTATCTCCTTTCACCATTTTTAATGAATTAAAGGTCTCTTACTCTTTCTACTCGTTCCACCAGGTGTTTGTCCGATGAAGATGTGAATAGGGAAGTGCAGAGACCTTGGTCAAACTGTTACTGGATCCAACCCAAAGGAATCGGATCAGACACTGTCCTCTCCCTCAGAACCTGCTTCATCTCTGATCCGTCCCTTGGTTTTGGAGCCAGAAGATTCCGATGTCCTGCTTGTGTCTGTATCTGATTTGGGATCCATAGGTTCCTCGGATCCAATGTCTGTCCTGAGCCTTTCCACCCAGTTGGTGAAGGAGACGTGTAGGAGCTGACACTCTCCGGTCGGGTCATCAGAGCTGGTTCAGATCTCTCTGGATCCGACCTTGCCTCTGGGGACTTTGGCATGGGTGAGTTCAGCTCCTACCTCTGCTTCAGAGCTTCTGTCTTCTGTTCTGGAGATTCCTTCAGCCCCAACAACCCTTCAGATCCAGGGTGCTCAATGGAGCAGGGATGGACTGCCTTTGAAGTCATGAGGAGGGTTTTGACTTCATCCCATTCTAAGACACACTCCCTCTCAGACCTTCTTCCCAGTTCTGCAGAGGTGTCTTTGTCTACTTACATACCCTCTCCACATGACTGAAGAGACCCCAGACCTCAGGATGTCCAACAGGGGACTCCCCCATCTTCTGAAACCTCCCTAGACTATTCTACTGAGGAGGTCCCTCGGAAAAGGACCTGCAAGAGGAAGCATCTTGACTCCCTGGAGGAGTCTTTCACATCCAATACTGACCTCGATGAGGCAGAAGGGTCCCCACTGTCACTTCCTGAAGATATCTCCTTTGGAGACATCCTGGAAATTTTGAAGCAGAGGTATGACTGGCAATCCACATCCCCTTCAACTGAGGAGTCAGTATACCTGAAGGCTTTTGGGTCTCACCCTTCAACCACTTCAATGACTTCTCCTTCAGATGAGATTATTGAATTAATCTCCCAAGGCTTGTGAGACCCCAGATTCCATAGAACCTACTCCTAGGAGGCCAAATAAGTACATTACTGTCCCAAAGGACAAGCCATTCTTAACAAAAGGTGTAGCAGTTGATGCCATGGACGTGGCAGCAGCCACTAAAAAGGAACTGTCTGAGACCAGTTCCTCTATTCATACTCCGAATAAGGATTCCAGGACCATGGATAGTTGTGGGAAACACATCTTTTCCTCAGTGACCTTTACCTTACGGTCTCTGAATTACCTTACCCACTTTACCAGATTACAGAAGGATCTGTTGAAGGAACTTTCAGACTCCCTCCAAGGAGCTGTAGCTGACAGGGTTGCAGATAAAGCCAATACTAAGCTCACAACCCTCAATTTAGTCATAAACTGTTCTGTAAGGCTCATATCTTACACAGCAGATGGAACAAATAGTGTAGCGGGTTCAGGCATTTCTCTCAGGAGACAGGCCTGGATGCACCATTGTGGTTTCCCAGAGCCCTTCAAGTGTTCCTTCATTAATGCCCCTTTTAATGGCTCTTCTCTTTTTGGGCTTAAAGTTAGAGAAGCTTACTAGGTTTGAACAGGAGGGCAAGACCTTGTCTGCCATTGGAGTGCGTTTTTCCACACCTACCAGACCCTTTCCCAAAGGTCAGAGAGGTAGTAGAAAAATGTGGTAAAGAAAGTCACAAAGGTCTTTCCAGGGAACACAGGGTGAACATTCCCCTAGAGGAAGAGGGGGGAACAATAATGGAATATGCCACGCTCGCGGCAAGGGAGGCCTGCAGAACATACCTCTCAACTGCACGGATTTTTGCATTATATTTTTGGTCTGTTTCTCATAAAATTGTGGTTTTCTAGCAAATCATTTGCAAATCTTTGAGGATTTAAGTCAGAATATAATGACAGGCATTTGAGTTTTAGGCTTTATACCCTTCACAAAATTAATGCAAATTCAAATCCTGTTATTCTATCAACTTTCTAACTTTGTAAGAGCAATATTTAAAAATTGTCCCTATTTTCAGGCCTTTGCCCCCCATTATCCATGGCTTTGTCCAGATTTCTTGCTGTAAGAGGTTGAGAGGTATGCCGCAGAATCAGGACTCCAGAGACTCTTTCTTTGGTAGACCCTGCCAGCACTCCTGAAGGAGTGTCTGATTGTTTGCCTCTGGAAGTAGTCAGGGGGGTTGATTGTCTCTGCACCATGAAACCTGGCAAAAGGTAAATGACAGATGGGTGCAGGACATAATATCTGGGGGATATACCATTCCCTTCACCTTCTCCACTTCTATAAACAAATCCATTCCAGACTTTCCACCCAGTCAGAAGGAACAAGTAACAGTAGAAATTCATAAGTTGTGAAGTAAAAGAGTCATCCAAGAAGTCACCGCAGACCTAAACAAGATCCGGAACTTACTCAAGATACCTTTTAGTCCCAAAGTAAACAGTGGACTGGAGACCCATCTTGGATTTCAGGAATCTGAACAAATCTGTGAAAAAGACCAAGTTCTGGATGGTGACAATGCAGTCAGTATTTCCATTCCTGGAAAAAGACGATTGGGTGTGCTATGTATAGCTTCAGGATGCGTACTACCACATATGAATGGAGAGAGACGGTCTACAAGGTACTTGTGCTTCCGGCTAGGAGACGGTCACTTCCAGTTTTGAGTTCTGCTCTTTGGTCTCAATACAGGCCCCAGAGTGTTCACCAAATGCATGGAAGTAGTGATGGCTCATCTGAGACGCTGAGGATTCTGGGCGTTTCCATATTTGAATGACTGGCTCATAACCTACCCGACCAGGCATCGTCTGCTACAAGCCAGGGACTATATGCTACAATTCTGTTCCTCCCTAGGTATTACTATAAATTTTGAAAAATTTGCTCTAGAGCCATGTCAAAGCTTGGTCTTCATAAGAGCAGAGATGAGCATGACTAAAATGATAACAAAACTTCCACAAGACAGTGTACACTATCTTCGCCATTATGTGAGTCGGGTATTCGGGAAGAAACAAGCTTTTGCAAAACTAGTTCTCCAAGTTCTGGGTAAAATGTCAGCTTCAGTTGTTCTCATTCCCCTAGCTGATCTCCTTATGAGAATATTTCAGTGGTTACTTTCCACAGCATGATCAATTATGGAACTTCCAATGTCGCACAAGGACATGATAACCAGTTCCTACAAAAAAGGATCTCCAGTGTTGGATTTACTCTCCGTTAGTATCTCAAGGCCATCACTTCATTCTCTCTCACTCCCAAGCCACAGTGACCATGGACACATCCCAGATAGGGTGGGGCATTATCTAGGGAAGACTGTTCAAAGCATCTGGCAACAACATGAGACTCATTTGTACATAAGCATCCTAGAGATGAGGTCGGTGCAAGCATTTCAGGACTCCCTCCCTCTGGAAAGTATAGCAATCCAGTCGGACAACATGTCTGTGGTCTGGTACATAAACAAATGGGGGGCCAGATCGTACCCCCCTTTATTGAGAAGCCCTGATAGTCTGGCAATAGGCAACAGCTTCCAACCATTTTCTGATAGTGATGCACATCCCGGGGAAATCAGTCATATAGTGACTAAAGATATCTTCCAAAAATGGGGCCAGCTCTGCTGTGATCTCTTTGCATCACCAACCAGTGACAAATGCAGCAACTACATTGCCCTGATCCCTCCTACGGGAGAGTCACCAAGGGATGCACTTGTTCATGATTGGCCTCCGGGACTTCTTTACATTTTTCCTACAGTCCCTCTATTTCCCAAGTTTTTGCAGAAAGCAAGTTTGTTGGAAATGACCGTAATCCTAATTGCCCCCTATTGGGTTTGCCAAAATTGGTTCCCCTTTTATCAGCCTCATGTATGGGGCGAACCATGGATTCTGAACCCTGCTCCAGACTTTCTGACTCACCCATCAGGAATGGTTCACCCCAACCTGAACAATCTCAAACTAATAGTTTGGCTGCTCTAGTTTCCCTGATTGCCAGGTTTCCTCTCCTTTCCTCTTCAGTTAAACATATTTTGTATCTTCCCATAAATCATCTACATGAAAACTCTACAGAGGTAAATGGAAGAGATTTTTTTGTATGGGCCAGCAATAATCTGATGGACCCCTTTACTGCACCCATACATTCTATTCTAGAATTTTTGGCAAAATTGTTCAATGAAGGTGCTGCTGCAGTCACTGTTAGAGTTCAGCTGGCAGCAGTTTCAGATTTCCATATCACAGCAAATGGTTCTGGAATCAAGTCACACAGACTTTGTAAGGCATTCCTAAAATGAACTACAATGATAAGACCTTCATACAAAAACTTGTGATCGCCCTGGGATGTGAATTTCATTTAGTCAGACATTATCTATCCTCCCTTTGAGCCATCTGCTATCTGTGATTTGAAGTACTTCTCCTGGAAAACATTCCTCATAGTGGCTATTACTTCAGCCAGGAGAGTTTCAGAATTGCAAGCTTTATCTGCCAAGCCTCCATACCTAGTATTTCATAAGGACAGAGTTTCTTTATGCACTAACCCCTCATTTCTACCTAAGGTTGTGTTGGAAAGTAACCTCAATCTATTGAGCTGCCAGTTTTCTTCCCAAACTTCCAAAATAAAGGAGAATATACACTGTATCTTCTGGACGTTCATAGACAATTAAGTTTCTACTTACATAGAACTTCAGAAATCAGGATGTCAGGCCAGATCTTTATTTCTTATTCTGATATTAGAAAAGGCCAACCAGTCTCTAAAGTTACCTTATCCAAATGGCTTTCACAATGTATATCCTTCATTTACAAGTCTAGGAACAAAGCTCTTTGTACCCTTGTTAAAGCTCATTCCACTAGGTCAGTAGCCAGATCTGCAGCCTTTCAAGCTAAGTTATCTTTGGATAATATCTGTGCTGCAGTGACATGGGCAAAACCTCATACCTTCATTACTCATTACAAAATTAATTTGGCCTCTAGGAGTAGAGCCTCTTTAGGTTTTGTGGTTCTGAGAAATATTCATGTGCCACCCAAGAATCAGGTAGCTTGGGATGCGGTCCCATCAGCGAGAATAAAGGCAAGACTGACAACATCACATAAAGATGTTATGTACCTACTATAATGTTCCAAGTGTGTTGACCATCTTGACCTTTATTCTCACAACCCCCCACCCTGCCTACACTCCTGGGAGACCGAGTAGTACTAATTGGACATTATAGGACTCTACAGTCTCCCAAATAATTGTTTGTTTTATATTTATATAAAATGTTTTTGGAGCAAACAAGGGTTGCGGAGGTTAGGGAGTTGCATTATGGGTAGGGAAGAATGCCCATCAGCTTTGCTGAAGGCCTAGAGCTTTTGAAATTGCTGAGATGGATCTGATGGATTAGATCCGATCCCATCAGTGAGAATAAAGCTCAAGATGGACAACACGCATGAAATGTTATGGCAGGTACTTAACTGCTTTCTTCAGTTGATAGTATTCAGGAGAATCAGAATAAACATGCAGAAACTTTGGATGTATTTAACAGCAGCATTGTTACTATTATTTCTAAAGACTGTTATTGGAGACAGTATTTGGATATTGTTAACATCTAATAAGGCATCCTTAACCAAACTGCGGCATGTACAGAATTCATTCTGAAAAGTACAAAAAGACTTGGCCCATAAATCCACATTTTTTTTTATTTTTGGGCAACTTGCTCATTTCTGCAGAGTCTTTTTGAGAGTGTCAGGAAAATCTGTTTTGGGTGAGAAATCTCTTACATAAGCTGGAATTCAAAGAGAACATTCAAAAGGCTTTCTTGACTCTCTCACACAAAATCATGCACCTTAGATGTCAATTAGACACCTTAGTTCAAAGAGTTTTTCTTCCAGAGGAAAAAATAGATCTTTATCTAAATCTGTTTCTAAGGTTTTCCGCTCAGACTTTCAGTCACTGCAAGGGAATATCTCAGGATTTTGGGTCTCATGGCATCTATGATTCTCATGATACACCTGGCAAGACTCAGGGGTGTTTACTGCAAGCATCCTCACGGACTGGATGAATTCAATCAAGAACAGGGATGTGTGATATATATGCCGATATTGATCAACTTCAGTTGGCTGCTTGGATGATTGGGTCTTAATTCCTTTTAGGCACCTATTTAGTGAGGACGTGCAGCAGGTACTAGTGGAGGCAAAAAAGCCTACGATTAGAAAATCATATGTTAGCAAATGGAAAAGGTTTTCTAGTTAGTGCCGACAACCCTAACCGGCATCCATTCAGGACTAGATGTTCTCTGGTTCTACAATATTTGTGTGAGTTACTGTTCTGTGGCCATTCTTATTCCTCTGTCAAGGTTTATCAGCCATTTAAGCATATCTTCCCATGGATCCTCCTGTTTCAATGCAGTCTCTTGTCAAAATATTCTTAAAAGTGGTTTTGCACAAGAGGCCATCAAGTAAACCAGTGGCCCCTCCTTGGGATCTTAATTTTGTGCTAGAGAAGCTAACACTTGCTCCATTTGACACAGCTAATCTGTCTGACTTGAGGTTCTTAACATGGAAAACACTTTTACTGATTGCTGTGGCCTCCAAGAAGGTTATCTGAGTTGCAAGCTTTTATGGTGAGTCACCCCTGCCTCATTTTAATAGGGACAGGGTTTCTTTGAGAATTAATCCTTCTTTTATGCCTAACGTGGTATCCCAGTTAATTTTAAACAAAACTGTCCATCTCCCTGTTTTCTTTCCTGAAACTATAAATGAGGGAGAAGGGATACTCATTACCTGGAATGTCCACAGACAACTCGGGTGCTATCTTGATATAACTAAATCTTTCAAATCTTTGGATCATTTGTTCATTTCTTGTGAATATAAGAGGAAGGGACAATAAGTGTTAAAATGGACCGTTTCTAAATGGTTCTCTAAGGGAATTATCTTTGGATATATTCATCGCAACAAAACTGTTCCAGGAGTGGTTAATGTCCACTTTACCAGGTCCTTGTCTTCATCTGTGGCTTTTGGGAAATGGTTAGATTCTAGAAATGTTCTAGAAGCTGCTACTTGGTCCTCTGTACATACTTAAAATCACTGTAAGCTTGATTCTTTCTCTTGGTTCAGATCAAGCTTTGCTAGAACCATTCTCCATAGTTTCCTGGACTCTTCTCCTTCCATCTCCCAAATGTAGTTAGTGAAGGTAATCAACCGCTATAGATAAGGCTAAAGCAGCATTGATGAATATGATGAACATAGTACATTTTTGTTAGTAAAACAATAGATGTTCAGATGATCACTGCTGCAGTAGCCTCTTCTTCCCTCAACACCCATTGTGTTTTGATGTATTTTTATGCCAGGGTGTGGACATTTTTTTTTTTTGCTCCTAGGAATGTCCTTTCAGAGCTCCACTTCCCTCTCTGCCTACTGGCGGGAAAGTGCTGAAGGACTTTGGCGCCCAAACTTGTCTTTTAGTCAGCTGAGCTCAAGCTGACTGACAGTTTGGGCAGATGGAAGGTGCCCTGAAGCTTTGAAAGTTCAACGGCTGTTATATACTTGCTGGATGTTACCCATATGGCTAAGGCTGCTGCAGCAATGATCATTTGAACATCTACTGTTATGATACATTTTACTTACACAACTGTACTGTTGTGGTAGAAAGCAATGTGTATGTTAAGCGCTTTTGAGAATTTACATGGGACAGTAGAGAAACTCACTATTAGATAAAATCTAGGGGGCAAATTCTCATAAGCATGTGTGGCCCACTTTGCTACTGTAGAGCATGCCTTTAGCATAGTGATGCACTGCACTTTTTTCTTTTAGATTATTGTTTTTGTAAAACAGTGCACAGATTTTCCACTCTAGTACTGCTGATAAAATGTCAGAAGGCATTTTTTTCCAGATAAAATAGATTATGTTAATTTTGACCCCAGTACTGCTTTAAAAAGCTGCCAATGGCAGTAAGGACTGATAATAAAATTGTATAGAGGAGAAAGTAACCTGCCTTTTGGCAGAGGCTAAGCTTGTTTTTCTTTTTGCTATAATGTGAGGCATAGTACAAGACTAGAACCAACTGCTAGACTGAAATTTATTGAATATATGAGGTCCAGGGATTGGATGAGATTTGTATTTGAGGTGGTGGGAGAAGGTGTGCAATTTATTTTACAAGTGGTAGAATTACTCCAAGAACAAAACAAAGTCCTGCACAGCACACAGACCAGAACAGCAAACATCATTTTACTCTGAAATTTGCTTATTTATCTTTATACTGGACGTTTGTTGTTTTACCTCATTTTTATTTACTTTTTTTTGCATGCAGCTTCTGAAAGACAATGGAAAATTTGCAGCATAGTGAGTCTCAGTCCATGACTCATGCTAAAGTGGTATTCCACAATGTCAATCAGTCCTACATTACTAGTACCAGCATTGAATGCCACTACACTCTCACTCCCAAAATTGGATGGTCATCCAAGGACTGGATTGGGCTGTTCAAGGTAAGAGAGAAACTTTGACAAACCTTTTTTTTTTTATTCTTATTTACATTGTTCACTAAGCCTAGGTGTGTAGAGCTTAGTAAGGTGCAAGCCTTGTGGGCAACCTAACATTTCTAAGTGATTAGCTTACCATACAAGTAGTAAGTAAATAAAATGAAAATGAGACAGTTATTTGCTGTAAAATGTCTTTGGTTTTGTGCAGATGTTAGACAAATTGTATCAGATCCATTAAGAAGTATTTTTTCTTGTGTGCAGATGCTATTATTTAATTTATTATTTTTAATTTGTACGAGAGCCTTTATTTAATTTATTTTTTTTTAATTTGTATGGGTATATGCATCTCTGCATGTGTGTTCAAGCACTTGGTGTCGTATGTACGTAGTGCTTTGCAGGTGTCTCCACTTAACTTGTATGTCGGATACATATTTTTTTAATATTTAAGGTAGTTCTTAATATGATATTTGAGGCTATCCAGTGATCCTGTCTTGTTGCCTTTCTGGAGATCCTAAAAAATAACTAAGTGATTTTGAAGGAGCTTTATTCTCAACATACAGTTGAATGTTAAGGTGCACAGTGTGACATACGTTTATGTTGGTTAACATGAACTAAAGCAAATCATAGTTATCAATATTTACGCACAAGTTCACATTCACATCTGTGACAGAGCATTGATAACTGTTCATACTAATCTTCTAACCATACTTGGTTTCATTTATCCCATTTCCTTCTTCACTTTTGCATAGCTTCCCTCTCCCTGTCAAAACTTCCATTTCCCTGATCTCATTTACATTATTAGCCACGTTTTAATTTGTGATATTTTATTGGTTTTCCATAAATTGGATCACTTTTTTGGACACCAAAACAACGAAGTTTACCAATAATTTGACTCTTGCCAGGAACTTCTCTTTCCCATGCTAATCCAACAATAAATGGTCCTTATATATTTTATTCTAGTTAATTAAGATTGCAGGTCTGATCTAAATTGCTCTAGCTGTACAAGTCCAAAATATATGTTCTCAGTCTCTTAAGGGCTGATTTTTTTTGAGTCGTCAGCATCCCATGTTAACCTCTGAGAACTTGTGTATCCTCTCCAGTTTATAAAACCATTTGTGGAGACATTTCCAGTTTTCTGGATTTTGTTACAATCTTTCTTACTGGGCAGATTTCTTGCCACTCCTCTTAATGTTCCTGGCCTAATATTTATTCCCATTCCCTCTGTTCTATTTGACAGTTTCTTAATTCTGTCCTCTGCTAGCCCCTCCTACACCCTATTCACAAGATTTAATGTGGTCTTTTTTATCTAATTCAACTGTTGGGTCTTGCATCCAGCTCAGATCTGGTCTCAGCACCGTTAAACCTTCATTTCCAGGACTATGATTCCTCTCCTACCCACAATTCCCTCTCCTTTATCAAAATACCTCAGAGCTCATTTGCCACCTGAACTAAATTTTCGCAAGGGTTCTGATTTCCACTTTAAGATAAGTTTTTCAAAAATATTTTGTTATTATACCATTAGCTGGAGTTTTCCACCTTTTTTTCCTACCCATTGTCTTTTTGGCAACTTTAGACAACACTTAAATATTTTGATTTACATATTTTCATATTTACATCTGTGTAATGTTAGTTGTTAGTTTTATAGGTTTGTAGGTTCATAGGTGTTTACTAGGATAATGACCACAAGGGCCTTTTTAAGCCTAGCCATGCATACCAAATCTCTGACAAGTTCTGGTACCCTTGATAAGTGTAAGCAGGTACTTCGGAGATAAAACATATAGAAGCAGTGGCCTGGGAGAGGAGCCATTACAGGCTGCCTGTGTCTATTAGTGACATAGGTGTCGAACTAGGGATGGATTTCCTGTTCCCCATCCAATTGTCCAAGTTACACTTGAAATGGGTTAGAGAGGAACTCTGCTTCACATGGATGGGGAGCCTATTTCAGAGAAGGGGTTCTCTTTGGAATACATACCTGTCTCTCCAGCAGGTCCTATTTATATCACAGGCAAGGTTTAAGAGTAGGTAATTCTGGTGCTGCTTGTTTTTCAGATGTGCAGGAGGTCAGTCAGAGTATGGGGTCTGATAATGCCTTATTTGCCTGGCATAGATCTCCCCTCAACAGCCTGCAGGAGACAGAATGCAGGAATAGGGCCTTCGGGTCGTCTCCATAGGGCCATGCTACTTATTTCCTATATTATTTTAGTTGGGAACCTCTGTGGATGTATGAGTTGTTAGATATGCCTGGTTAGTTACTTAGCAAAGGGTGGATGGTGAATACAGAAGGAAAGATAACTTCCTTGGACCTAGATGTTATACCTTTGTTTATAAGTTGCACAAAATAGAATGGTTTCCTCACTACTGTAGACATATGATGGTCAAAGTCTAGGTTACTGTCTGTGTCTCCACAAGTCCCTGACTTCTGGGTTAACTCTTAGGGTTATGTTGTCAATATGATCATTACAGGGGTGGATGACTTCCCATAGGATACCATTATGTATTTCTTGGCATTTAGTTTTTATCCACGGCTCTGACACCAGTTGTTTGTCAGTGTCAGCCCTTCCTGGAGAACATTTGGTGCGGTGGGGGATTTGGTGACCGTTCCTAATTTGCAGTCATCTGCAAATTTAGTCAGCCAGAGACCATTGACATTGGCCTTGTAAATGCGAAAAATAATCTCTCCCAGGATTGATCCCTGAGGGACTCCTCTTGTGAATGGCTACTTTGTAGAGGTGAACTCCCCTATTCTAACTTCCTAGGTCCGGTCTGTGAGCCAGCTGGCTATTAGGTGGGTGACATAAAGATTTATACCCAACCTCCTGAGTTTGTCAACAATGCCTGAGTGGGGTATTGCGCCACTTGGCTTGGCCAAGTCAAGGTAGGCAGTGTGAACCATTTTGCTCTCATCCATTGCTTTGATGACCTTCTCAAAGACATCTGTCAGGTTGAGTAGGCATGACCTGCCTTTGACTAAACTAGATTGGGTTAGGTTCAGTGTCTGGAGGTTTCCTATGTCATTATTTATCATTTCCATGGCTTTGCATTTGGAACTAGTCAAACTTGTGGGTCTGTAGATGGCCCAACATTGTGACTACTGCTGCTCTCCATTCAGGAGGCATGGAGCTGTTTGAGGGCTCCAGTTAAATAGCAGTTCCATGCGGCCTTATAGGTCATGTTTCATGCTATTTAGAAGTCATCCTGAGTTATTGCCTGGGTGCATTGATGCCGTGTTCTTTGCTCAGAGAGAGCAATAAGGATCTGTTCTCTAGTGATAGCAGGGGGAGTTATATTTGATAGTATTTGCTGAGGGAAGGTTGAGGGGTTATACTTGATGGTATTTACTGAGGGAATGTTTTAACTTTTTAGAATTAAAAGTTTACTATTGGAATTAGTTTTAGAATAGCATTTTCCATTTCAAGTATTTCTTAGATATTTAAGTTACTACTGTTTAAACATTAGTATGGCATGGATGGGTGGGCAGGTGTGTGTGTGTGTGTGTGTGTGTGTGTGTGTGTGTGTGTGTGTGTGTGTGTGTGTGTGTGCGTGCACATGTGTGTGCGTGTGTGTGTGTGTGTGTGTGTGTGTGCATGTGTGTGTGTGCGCGGCTTTTTTCATACCTCAGTTACCCTTCAGTATAGCTGATAAAAGCTTTAAAACATTCTCAAAAATCTGGCTACAAAATTTTTCCACAAGACCCCCCCCCCCCACACTCCCTTTATTTCTCCTGCTTTACAGCAGCACATTTGGACACAGACTGTGAAGCTTGTGCTTCTTTCTGCCCCAAAACCCCTTCAAACTATCAGGGGAAGTTCATTTTAAAGGGTCTTCTTCACTTGCAAAGTTTCTCAATAAAACCTTGACATCCCCTTTTCCATCAACACCTAAAGGGAAGGAAAAAGAACTCTCTAAAGTGAAAGGAGCCTGATATATATATATATATATATATATATATATATATATATATATATATATATATATATATATATATATATATATATATATCCTTGCCGCTCCTTGTCTTCCACACTCTAAACATCTTGATTCCTATTACTTTATTTGTTCTATGTATTTTCTTGGCAATATTTTTAACCCCTGCTGTGACCAAAAGTCTATCTGCATATATTTCCATCCTATTTATACTTCCTGTTTTCATGTAGAAATGCCAATCACAGTTGTGTTGTCCTAAAATAATTCCTCAAATCCTTGGATTGTTATCATCCCACAAAAAATGTCTTCACGTCATATATGAAGGCCTGCCACCTATTTATTATTAAGGATACTATAAATGTCTTTAGGACCTGTATTTTATTATCTGTGCCTCAGGAAATTATTTAACATGTTTTCAACATTCTCCGATTCATATTTTTAATTTCTATCCATTTTTTCTGGGAGAGTCTTTGCTCTCTCTGTTATCCACACCACCAAGTATTATAACCTAAAATTGCCCCATAAGAATAGATATTGTTGCACCATTTCTTCCATAGGGACATAGTTTGTTAGGATAACCTTAGTCTTCTCTTCATTGACTCTACTAGAAATCTCAACAAATGTTCTTAGTATTAGGAAAAAGGTCAGGTATGGTCTCATCTGGGTTGGTTAAATACAAAACTATTTTGTCAGCAAACAGGGCTAGTTTTCTTAATTACTGGACGTAACAAAATATTGTATAATACTCTGTGGTGGTGGTGCTGTGGTAGCGTTGTCACCTCACAGTACGACGTTGTCCCGTTCGATTCTCAGCTAGAGCGTCTTCTGTGTGGAGACATGCGTGAATGGGTATACCTACATTGAAGGTTGTGCGTCAGGGCCGGCAACTCAGCACGTAAAAATCTACTGCCAATCATTAGCGGACCGGAGTTCCGCTGTGGCAACCCCTAACTGAGAAAAGCCGAAAGACACAACAACTCTGTCTTATTTTCTGGGCTAGTTGTTTCAAATATATTGCATGTAGTAAGAGAGACAAGGGGATATCCCCTGTCTTGTTCCTTTACTCAGGGTGAATCCCTTCACCAAATTTCCATTTCATCTTAGTTCTATCTTTGCTCCTTGATGCAGATTAGTTAATATTTCTATTAATTGCTCTTGGAGGCTAAATCTCGTAATACTCCCCACAGGTATTCCCAATGTACCCTCTCAAAGGCCTTCTCTGCATCTGAAGTTAGTAGGAGCAACAAGGTCTCCATAATTTCATCTTCCTCATGGAACAATTGGATTCTGGATACATTATCACATTGTCTACCTTCAATAACTACACAATGATCTGGTTTAATAAGCTTGTTCTTAATATTAGACAGTCTACTTCTATGGACATGAGTTTTGTAATCATGATTTAAAACTGATTTTGGTCCATAGACAGAAGGCCATGGCTGGATTGGTAAGACTACCTTCATGACTTTGGATTTTTTTCATGGTAGTTGGGACCCTGTTAAATAGAATTACCTAGGTTTCAACAGTCTCTTTCTCCCTTCTCACTACTGATATTCCAAGCAAGTTACCTGTTGGCTGGGAGAGTACCCTTTATTTTATTTTCTCTACAGTGTGCCTGAGCTTCTTGTTCAGTTTTTGATGCAGATTTAGTCCTGCCATAATTTTGTCTACCTTCAGTCTCCAGACCCCATTTACACTCTGTCTGCTGTATAAGTTCTCATAATAGTTGCTGAATATCTGAACAATTTGATCAGGGTCAAGATTTATGTGACCTGTAGTCTCATCCCTCATTTTAGCAACCCTCACTCCACCTTCTGGCATTTCATTTAACATACCAACATCATCTGCGGTTTACAAGAATTCTAAAACTAAAAAATGTTTAACCAGGACACGCTTTAACTCACATAATTCTACCACATAATTGTCTCATATTTTCTTTGCAGTTTCCATTTTGCTCTCTAGGGCAGTATCTCCTAGCCCCCTCCCCCAGTCTTGCATGGTTTTCAAATTTTTTTACATTTTCTTTGTATGTTGTATATTCCTCTGCTAAAACCCATTTTAATGTCCATCTTTACCTTCTCTCATTGTGCTACAATCTGATCTTCTCTCCCTGTATTCATAAGCAAACCCATTAGTAATGCCTTTATATATCATTCATGCTTTTTCACCCATAACCAATATGTTGTGAATCTTCAGTGTTCCCGCTTCCAGCAACTATTTCCCAGTCGTATTTATATACTTTACTGCTGTGTAATCTGACAATAGTACTGGATGTATCGCAAAATCTTCTGTTAAATACGTATGTTCCTGTGTTAAACCAGTCTAATATTACCCATACTCTGTCTTCATAAGTAGAACATGTAGTTATGACAACCTGCAAAGGACATTGCTGGATCTTTTAACCCATGTATTTTTAGTAGTCTTTTCAGAACTCTCCCTTCCTGGGAGACCACTTCCTTCCTTGTCCAGTCTCAAGCTATTAGTAATACTTGATTATGAAAGCCTATTATGTCATTCATTATGTTGCTCACCTCCTTGATGCTTATTTTTAGTTGTAGATGAACAATTGCCATAGTAATCCTTCTTCGTTGCCAATCTCCTCTAAGAACAACATTTTGCCCTTCCCTTCTTAACTTCTGCTTACAGTGTACAATCCGCTTTCTACTAAAATTGCTATTTCTCTTTTGCTTGCCCTCTGGAACTCTGCCATATATATTTCCTTAATGTTTTGTAATAATAAGGCTGTGATGCTCATTTACTTAAGTGTATCTGTTAAAACATAGTTATGTGGTTTCATCATCCTAGCATGTGCCATTATATTTAGTGGCTTTTACGACATTTTAAGATTCATTACAGTAAATTAATCTTATCTTATCCCGTGTTCTGTTACCTAATTCTTTCTGTTTGTCTTTTACTTGGCAACTTGCGTAGCATTCTGTCTTATTGACTTAACCATCCTTAAACAATTAAATGAACAGAAAAGTAGTACATCTCTAACTGTTCACAGTTGTACCCAATAGATAAAATTTTCCTTTGTACATGTTTTGAGGCATGCTCATTTGGTGTTTAATGCCCATAAGCCAGAAAATGCAATCACTCATGTTTGACCCACTCCTCACATTAGCCGTAGTAGACACTTTCTTTGTCATTGTGTGCTGCTAATACTTGCCTGTCCTTTCTAAAAACATCTTCATTTTAAATATTTGCTTAATCAAATATGTTATAACCCCAACTCCACTTTGTCTAGACAGCAGTTACTAAGCTACATTGTTAGGCTCCAAATTCCTTCTAGCACTTGAAGTCTCAGACTCATATTTATTGTTGCTAATCTTTTGGAGACTTTCAGTTCCCCAGACATTTTTAGAAAGCTCTGCTCATTCCTCTTGTGACACCTTCTTGGGGTTTAATGAAATTCACTACAAAATGCACAATGCCTTCCTTCAATCCCACCAATGCTTGAATGCTTGAATCAGTGCACTCCCTCATTTTGAAAGAGCTTCTCTGCAACCAGAAATTGCTGTTACTGTTTAACCCACTGAAATATTATCAGTGTAAATTATTATTAACATAATTGCACTAAAAAGAAAAAACAATTAATCAACAGTTAGCCTACATACTTCAGTAGGATGCCATTCACATCACTTGCAGAGTATTTTTTTTTAAAAAAAAAAAAAAAAGAAAGATCAGTGTCCATCGGATTATATTTTCTACTGCAAAACCTGCAGACAAAAGTACCTCTTTCAGTTGGTAGTTCTGACTTTTTTATTAAAATTGTCTGAGGGTTTTATGCTCATATATACATGAGGTAAACACTCTGTGTGCTCTGAGACAATCTCCTCTTTTAAACCTGTACATTTCTTTTCATGTACGCTATACAGTTTCTCTCATCTTTTCCAGCTAGGGTATTAGAGAAATGCAAGATGTTCATTGTGTTACACTGCTGCAGTCATCACACTTGAGTTATCCTGCCGTCAGGTGGTCCCGCAGTCGGCCCGAGTTCCAAAGTCTTGGTCCAGCGTCGGTTGTTGTCGCTTCTTCCCTGACGTCAGTGCGCCAGGGGTATATAAGATGCATCCGACACCATTTTCTTCAGTCTTTCTTGCCACGCGGTGCCCGAAGCAGAAGCAGCTCGCAAGTGCCGGTCGGCCGACTCCTGAGATTTTCAAATTGAATTTCAGACCGAAGTCTTCATAAAGCTAAGTACCCCATTGGGGAACCTTTTCTTGCCTCAGTCCGATGTCAGAAAAAGTTAACAATTGCATTTCTTCTGGGAAGCAAATACCTCATAAGGACTTTCATTCTTATTCTATTCCTTGCCTAGGCCCAGACCACAAAGTCACAGGTTGTCAGTTTTGTGCTAGGTTTAATAAACGAACTGTTAAATGTCGGTTTGATTTGATTCTAAAATTCTTTTCTATTCCTTGCCTAGGCCCAGACCACAAAGTCACAGGTTGTCAGTTTTGTGCTAGGTTTAATAAACGAACTGTTAAATGTCGGTTTGATTTCGCCCAACATTATTTTGGTAGGGAATTTAATTATACCATGCTGTCGGACCAACCGATGACCAGAATGCATAAAAAACGCAAAGATAAGGACAGGCAGCCAAAATCCAAACCAGACTCTGAGGCCTCTGTTAGGCCAGTCGCCGGTTCTCCGGTTTTCAGTGAGGCACCTACGCAGCCCCTGACGACCGCTGATTTAGAACCCCAGGTGACATCCGATTCACAAGCGGAGATTGCTAGGCCTCCACAACCTTTACCTTTAGGCCCTTCCGACTCCATGCCTGAAGGAGATTCCGGTGCAGTTGAAATGCCTTCAGTTGCAGAAGGTGTCTTCAGACCGACTACACTCACTATTAAATCCTATGCAAAACTGAAAACTCCTTTAAAAACAAAGAAGACTGTACAGCAGTCTCCAGTACAAGGCCCCATGCCTAATAAAAAGATGCTTAAGATGGCTGAAGACTTAATTACCCTAATCAGGGGTTCCCATCCCCCTCCTGATAAAAGGCCAAGGCAGGAGGAGGACTATGCTTCCTCTGACCAGGTTTCAGTTTTCTCAGACTCTTCTGAGGAACAGGAATATTCCTTTCCCCCTTATGAAGATTCTGATGCTGAAGAGTCTATCCCTTATGCATCCCCCCCAGAAGACTACTCTTTTGGGGAAACCTTACATACTATGAGGGAACAATTCCAATGGGAAGGCCAGGATTACTCTGATTCTAAGAAAAGACTCCGAGAGTTCCTTTTACTACCCCAGCACAGACCACTTGCTATTCCACCTGTTTTAGATATTGCAGATGATGTTTATTCAGAATCTAGCCTTAACCCAGATTCACTACCTCCAGCACCAGCCAAACCAGACAGATACTACAGAGTCCCTGACTCACACAAATTCCTGTATAAAAGCCCTGTTGCTGACCCAGAAACCATTTCCCAGGGTCCCAAAGGGGTTAAGGCCTCTATTGCTAAAAATCCTGTGCCCTCTGAAAGGGATTCTAGAGCACTAGACAGATGGGGAAAGAAAGTATATACCTCAGCTACTCTAGCTATGAGGGCCTTAAATTGTCAGTTTCACATGCTGAAATATCAACAATATCTGATGTCTCAATTAAAACAAAAAAATGCTCGCACATACAGACCAGCCAGATTACAAGGAAATGTAAGATTTGTTGCATTCAGCTGAACAAGTGGGAAAACATATTTTGCAATGTGGATTTCATTCCTTGGAAGCTTCTTGTAGAGCAGCAGTGACAGGGTCTGTCATATCTTGGCATGCTTGGTTAAAAGAACAAACTTTACCTGATCATGTTAAAGCAAAGTTATTGGATGCACCTTTACAGCAGGATGTTTTATTTGGTGTAAAAGCAGAAGAAGTTTTAAAGAAAATGGAGGATAAGGCAAAATCTATGCAGATGGTCAAGGATTTCGTACAGGTTCAACCCCCTCGTTTCAGCAGAAATTGGCCAACCAAAAACTGGTCCTTTCCAGCTTCTGCCAGACCACAGAGGGGCAGATACAGACACCCAAGAGGCAGAGGCCAGCCACAAGGCTCTTACCAGCCTCGACAATGGAGTGCCACAACCCAAAAAAGGAGGAGAAGACAGGTCTCAAACTACCAGAAGACAAATACAATGACTTACCCCTCAGACTACCAAGCAAAACCCTCTTGGCAGCTCCCTTGGAGGGGAAAACTAGCACTTTTTGCATACAATTGGCACATCATCACAAAAGACAAATGGGTCCTAAATATTGTATCTCAAGGATACAGATTCCACTTTCACACTTTGCCAAGGATAAAAGGAATGCCAAACCTGCCACCAAATCAATGGGCAGAGGCTCAAAAGCAAATTTCAGCTCTCATGGACATGAGAGCCATTCAACAGGTTCCTACACAGGAGCAAGGACAAGGATTTTACTCAAGACTGTTTCTAGTTACCCGAATGGACAAAGCCTGGAGACCCATTCTGGACCTCTCAATTCTAAACACATACCTGGAAGTACCCAAATTCAAGATGATAACACTGCAGCAACTTCTTCCCATGCTGGGCAAGAAGACTTGGCTAGTAACGTTGGACCTCAAGGAGGCAAACCTTCATGTCCCTATCAGACAAAATTGCAGAAGATACCTCCAATTTATTGCAGGTTCAACCCATTACCAATTCTCTGCCCTGCCCTTTGGCTTATCTACTGCGCCCGGGGTGCCTGGCACCAGTAATTGCATACTGCAGACAAAGAGGGATTCAAATATATCCATACCTGGATGACTGCCTTATTCAAGCAGAAAGCAAGGACATTCTATTAAAGCATCTGGCGTTTGTCAAAAACCTACTAAGTTGCCTAGGGCACACAATAAATGAAAAGAAGTCAAAACTAGTGCCCTCACAAAACATAATATTCCTGGGTGCCAGCTTAAATACAATGGCCCAGATGGCTTATCTCACGCCAGACAAGCAAGGACAACTGACTCAATACTTCAAAATGATGGCAACAAAGACCCAACTCCCTACAAGAGAAATTCTGCAGGCCTTGGGATTCATGGCATCTTGCATACTACTAATACCATTTGCAAAACTGCATATGAGGAAATTACAATGGTATCTGAAAAGCGTATGGACCCAACACAGCCACAGCTTGGAAACAATAATTCCACTCATTCCCTGCCTTCAACAGGAGTTTCTCTGGTGGGCTCAGGCATGTCACCTCAACAAGGGTCAGCCTTTTACCTTACCCACAGCCAGGCAAACTATAACAACAGATGCATCGGATTATGCCTGGGGAGCACACATGGCAGGACAGTGTATTCAGGGCAAATGGTCTGCAAACCAAAGGCATTTACATATCAATCAAAAAGAGATGCTAGCTGTACAAAATGCCCTAACAGCTTTCAAGGACCTCCTACATCCAGGAAACTCCTAATAAAGACTGACAACACCACAGTGATGTGGTACATAAACAAGCAAGGGGGCACACACTCCTATCCCCTATGCAGACGAGCAATGACCTTGTGGAACACAGCACAGACCTACCAAGTTCAACTACAAGCACAATTCCTGCCAGGAAAGAAAAACACACTGGCAGACGATCTAAGCAGAAACATCACAGATCCTCACGAGTGGAAACTAGATCCACAAGTATTCACAATGATAACTCAAAAATGGGGGAGCCCAGACATAGAGCTGTTTTCTTCCCCCCAAAACTATTAACTATGGAAATTCTTCACAAGGACATACCGCACACTAGCTTGGAAAGTGGGCGCCCTCTCATTCATTTGGAAAATATTGACAGTGTATGCCTTTCCCCCACTGCCTCTTCTGGCAAAGGTGCTGCTGAAAGCCAGATTAGAGAGGCCACAAATGATACTCATTGCTCCAGACTGGCCATGCCAACAGTGGTATCCAATACTAAGGAACATGGCTCAAGGCCCACCATGGATTTACCTACAATTCCTCACCTGCTCACTCAGCAAAACAATCAGATTCTACACAGCCAGCTCAAGACTTTAAATTTGGCTGCATGGCAAATTGCCTAAACAACCAGTCAACACTTCTCTCTAAAGCTGGGATGGACGTCATTCTGGAGGCCAGGAGGCCCAGCACCAGGAAAGTCTATTCAGACAAATGGAAAAGATTCTGCACCTGGAACCAAGCTAAAGGCCAAAATCCCCTTGTCCCAAATACCCCTCAGGTTCTTTAATATTTAACTGAGATGTTGCACAAAGGACTTTCCTTCTCATCTATTAAGATCCACACCTCAGCTATTTCAGCTCAATACAACACGGATCCTCCTATATTTTCACATCCATTACTAAGACAGTTCCTCAGAGGGGCTAAGAACATAAGACTGCCCCGGAGAGCACCAACACCAACTTGGGATCTCAACTTTGTTTTGGAAAAGCTTACACTTCCGCCCTTTGAACCAGCTTTCACAGATGATCTACATTTCCTATCATGGAAAACTGCCCTGCTACTAGCAATAACTTCAGCATGAAGAGTCTCAGAACTACAGGCCCTAATGGCAGTGGAGCCTTTCATCATTTTTCATCAAGATAGAGTCTCTTTACGGACTAACCCTTCCTTTATGCCAAAGGTGGTATCCAGTGTGGCCCTAAACCAAACCGTTCATTTACCCACCTTTTATCCAAACCCCCAGAACAAAGGGGAAAGGCTCCTATACTCTTTGGACATTCACAGGCAATTATGTTACTACTTGGATAAAACTAAGGCTTTCAGAAAAACTGACCAGCTCTTTGTATCCTATGCTGCAGGATCTCAAGGAAAAGCTATCTCAAAACAGACCATTTCAAAATGGATAGGACATTGTATCCATTTCTGCTACACACACCATGGGAAATCTGTGCCTGGTAACATCAGGCCCCATTCCACCAGGGCTACAGCAACATCAACAGCCTTCCTCAGAGGGGTAGTAACCAAGGATATTTTGTAGGCTGCAACTTGGACTTCAGTGCACACCTTCACCAAGCACTGTCACTTACCTCTATATTCTAAAACCAGAGCTGGCTTTGCCACTGCAGTTCTGCAGGGCCTACTAGCCTCTCCAAACCCTGTTTAGTTCCACCACCCATCCTTAGCTTTGGGATTCAACCCAAGTGTGATGACTGCAGCAGTGTAACATGATGAAAATAGTACAGTTTTGTACCTACCATAAATGTAGATGTTCGAGTGTTCACACTGCTGCAGTCCAGGTTACCTTCCCTCCATCCCCTCTGAACTAGCTGGACTTATCTATACCTTTCTACCCTATACAACCTCTGTGGTGTATTTGCTTGTGATTGAAGGTATTGTTTTATTTTTATATGTATATTTTTATATAGCAATATGTATTGCCTACCTATTGGGGGCACCTGACATCTGGGGCAAGAAAAACTGAAGAAAATGGCGTAGGATGAATCTTTTATACCCCTGGCACACTGACGTCAGGGAAGAAGCGACAGCAACCGATGCCGGACCAAGACTTTGGAACTCTGGCCAACTGTGGGACCGCCTGATGGCAGGATAACCCAAGTGTGATGACTGCAGCAGTGTGAACACTCGAACATCTACATTTATGGTAGGTACAAAACTGTACTTTTTCTCTTATTATATACTTATTAATTGTATAACACCTTGTATCTTTTGTATTACTTCTGACTTGATTTTTGATATTTAATAAGGTATGTGTGTATTAACTTCTGATTTTTTGCCTTTTATGTCTGTACAGGGAGCCTTTCTCCCTGGGACTCCATTGAAAAAGGGTTTATCTCTGCCCAGTGGATATTCCCGGTTAACAAACTGCAAATAAATAAAATTAAAAAAAAAAAAAAAAAAAAACTCCAAATGTTGCAGCACTTGGGCTTTTACTGAGTCCGCTGCTGCCACTGTTCTGCCAGCAACCTTTTAAATTTCCTTCTGCTTTTCTACTCGTTCCAGTAAAGACAAGAAATGGTTTCAGGGGCATCGTGATGATGCTCCTTTCTGTCTCTTCTCCTGTTGCTTCCATTAGATCTTTGTAACTATCTTAATCATCATTACTAACTTTTCCTTGCAGGTAATTATCCACTTCTATCTGTGTCTGGTTCAGCTCTAGGAAAGTCTTAGTTCCTTGAGGAAAAAAAATGATTTTTAGAATGGCAGGATACAGCAATTTGAATTTAAGTTTTGCTTTTCTGCATCTTCTGCCGATCGAAATACATTTGCTTTGTTTATTTCATGTCACTAAGGATACAAAAAAAAAAAATCATTGTCCGCATACATACTATGGCCATCTACCCCCCAGTTCTTTTCTTCAAACTCACAGTTTGGACAACAGTACCTCTTTCAGTTGGTAGTTCTGACTTTATTTATTAAAATTGTCTGAGAGATTTTCTTCTCATATCTATGTGGGGTAAACACTATGTGTGCTCTGTTGAGACAAATCTGTTTTAAACCTGTATATTTCTTTTCATGTATGCTACACAGTTTCTCTCTTCTTTTCCAGCCAGGGTATTAGAGAAATGCAAGTTTTCTCTTACAGCCCTGCCTTTAGATTTGGCTAGCTTTTCAATCAATTTTTCCTGGAATTTTTCTTTTCTATTTTGTTGCTGTGTTCCTGTTGCAATTTTTGCAACTCCACCATGGTTCCCATGTGTCAATTCAGCACTACTTCCGTCTTCTCTGTGCTATTATCATTGGCTTTCCATAATCCAGCAATGTGTGACTCTTTTTTGCAGGTTCTTCAAACATTTGGTCTATTTTCCAATTCATTTGCTCCATTTTTTGCCTGTCTTTAGTTGCTTTCTGACTTTGTATTGCATTGATGTCCTGTTCCACGTGCTAGTTGACTAGATTCTGACTGTGCCTTATTTTTCGCTTATTTTCCTTGCTTTACATTTTTTTTCTTTCCTTTGGGCCACATTCAGTTTTTCTACTTTATACTTTACTGTTTCCCCAAAAAGTCATCACACAATGCAGGTAATTGTAGCTATTTCAGTCTAATAATGGGGAGAAACTGCATTCACATGTAGCCAACTCATGCCTCTGGGCAAATTAGATGAGAGAAAAGAAAGAACAGCAAAGTCTAATAGAAGTTTGGTGTGGCCAAGATGGTGAGCAGTTAACAGCACTGTTTCTTTTAGGTCTGCTTCATTTTAACATCTGTGACAGGATGTTTAGTAAAAAACTTAAATAGAACATTTCAAAACATGATGGATTTATAGTTGAACATCTGCTAAAAGATTTTCTACAAAAAATAAGTTTGAAACTCTTTTAATTACTTCTTCCTATCAAGAAAACTAGAAAGAACTACTTGTCTCAGAATGAGCCACTCTAAGCCCAGTGTATAGGACAATATGGTGAAAAAAGACATACAGGCTGTTCTAAGTAACATCAGAGTTAATCTGTGAAGACAGACAAATTAGAAAGCAAAATGGACACTTTTAAAGAGGAATGTAAAAAACAAGCTGAAGTTCTGAGTGGATCTCTTAAACAACAATCATCACAAATCTCAAGTATAGAAGAGGTGATGTCTGATTTGGTTGGAAGATTACTTGAAAATGAAAATAACCCTGAATTTTTTCTGAAGTAAATCAACTTATTCTGAGGAAAAACTGAAGACTTTGAGAACAGATCTAGAAGGAATAACATCAAGATTTAAGGGATTCCTGGAAAAGAAGAGGGAGATGGTATGATTTGATTCCTTAATACCTGGCTGCCTAAAACTTAGAACTTGCCTGAAGCTTTTACCTTTGGCATCAAAAGGGAATATAGATCACTTTCAAACTCGCCTTTTAAAAAAAAAAAACACCTTCACCAAGGTCAGTGATCATAACATTTTTCTCAAGTCAAGATATAGATGGTCGTAAAAGCTGCATAGACCATAGGAAGTTACTAGGCTATTGGCCTTGAGGCCTTTACAGGCCTGGCTAAGAATTTAGCCCATGTTCCAACAAGTCAGCACTGGATGTCCCTGTCGAACAGGGACACAGATGGAATCCCATGGGTGTATTTTCTGTTCCCCATCCAGTTATCTAGGTTGCACTTAAGGGATAATGAGGTACATTGCTTCATGTGGAGAGGGAGTCAGTTCCACAAAAGGGGGAGTCTCTGGGACACAAATCTGTCCCGCCAACAAGACCTGTTGATGTCACAGACCAGGTTGAGGTCAAGCATGTGGGTTACTCGAGTGGAGCTTGACTTGCGGGCTATGCTGCAGTCCCAACAAGGTGGGGTCTGAGATTGCTTTGTATGTCAGACAGAAGTCTCCTCTGAGGAGTCTGTATGAGACTGAGTAGAGGGACAAGGCTTTTAGCCAATCTGTGTAGGGTAGATATTTCAGGCCCTGGATTCTCCTGGTGAGGAGCTCCTGTGGTCTCTCTAGCTGCTGTATATGCATTGTGAGGTACATGCCAAAAGGGGCGTTGTACTCAGTAATGTGTCTTATAAGGGAAGAATACAGGGATGTCATGACCTCCTTGTTCCTGGATGAGATACCCTTCCTAATGAGGTGGGTCATGTAGAAAGTCCTCCGTACAACGGAGGCAATATGGTGGTCAAAAGTCTGGTTGCTGTCAACCTGGGTGCCCAAGTCCCTCACGACTGATTGTGTGCTTAGGACCTTGTTGTTAATGTGATCATTTGTGGGGATGTCACTCTCCCCAAAGGGAATGATGATGCATTTTTTGGCATTTAGTTTGAGGCCATGAATCTGGCACTAGTCATTTGTTTAGGTGAAACCATTTTGGAGGATGTCCACATCACTAGGGGAATTGATGACAGTGCCCAGCTTGCAGTTATCTGTACACTTGGTCAGCCATAGCCCACTGGTTTTGGGCTGTACCTCAGAAAAGTATATCCCAAACAACAGAGGCCCCAAGACCAATCCCCGGGGTACACCGCTCATTACAGCTCTACTGCTTCAGGTGGCTTCCCCTATTTTGACTAGGTGGGTTTTATCAGTGAGCCAGTGTACTACTCATCTGGTAATGTATGGATTTTTTTGCCTAGTTGAGAGAGTTTATCTGTTTTACCTGAGTGGGGAATAGTATCAAAGGCTATGACCAGGTCAAGGTAGGCAGTGTGCACTGATTTCCCCTCATCAATGGCTTTGGTGACTGTCTTAAAGAAATCGACCAGGTTTAATAGGCATGACCTCCCCTTGAAACCACACTGTGTGGGATTGAGTGTTTGGAGATTTCCAATGTCCTTGTTAATGAGGTCCACGATAATCCGTTCCATGGCCTTGTAGGTCAGGCTAGTTAGGCTGATGGGTCTATAAGTTCCTGGACTGGTGGATGCTCCACTTTGTGCAAAGGGAGGACAGTGTCACCTCCACTTAACTGGGAAGAAGCCAGTACACAAGCTTTGGTTGAATAGGGTCCCTAAAGATGCTGCATGTTCCTGCCTGAGTTAATGTAAGATGCAGGCTGGGATGTTATCAGGTCCCATGGAGGCTGTATTTTTTGCCTTTGAGAGGGCAGTGATGACTTGCTACTAGAGATAAGGGGAGGTCAGGAGGTGCTGGGGATGTCCTGATTTACTGTTGAAGTTTTCACTGAACCTGTATGCCTGGAGGTTGGCTATATCTACAGCGTTTGTGTATGTGGTGTCCTTGACCACCAGTTCTGAGCAGATCTGAGTGCTTCCTTTGAGATTGCAGACATATATGAAAAAGGCCTTATGATTGTCTTTAGTAGATGTGGCCAGTTTGGATTCAAAGTTTGCTTTGGAGGATTTCAGTAATGCTCTTATTTGCTTGTTCAGGCTAAGGAAAGATTGCTTCCATTTAGGCATCTGCTCCTTCTTGGTCCTGGACAGCAATGTTTTCCTTTTATTATGGAGTTTATGTATTGCAGACTGATTATTCAGTTAAAACTAAAGAAAGTACTATAAGATTTGACATTGGCTGTTTAAAGTGATGTCAAAGAGAAAAGCATGTGTGCCACTTGTTAAAAGCTTAAAGAAAAACAATATTAAAGCACAAGTCTTGTTTCCAACAAAAATAAGGATTCACCTTCCAGAAGGAAAGAAGATTTTTAACATCTTGGAAGATGCAGTGGACTTTATGCAGAAAAATAAAATCCTAGAAAAAACAGAAGAAATGGACTGGAATCTATTAACTTCTTTGATGAGAAATGTAACAAGAGATGGTTGATTAATAAAAGACAAAAACAGTAAAAAAATGAAGGACAAATAAAAATCTGTGTATTTTATTGTTATGAACTCGTATTATTAAGTGCATGAATACTTATGTAAAAGTGCTGAAAACTGCGTTTTACAAGTTAAAGTATTACTTTCTTTCCCTAATACAAATGGTCACTAGTTCCCTTTTTAAGAGATTAGAGTTTTATTGTTTTCGCTATATATATGACATTAAAGCAACTTATTTTCATACTAAGTTAAAAAGGTTAAACTATTCATTTTATTAAAAGTTAGTCATTGTTATGATGCAACTTATGTTAGGTGGTACACTTTCTGATATCTTGACATTTCTGGGAAATGTATTGAATATAATGTAAGATGCAACAAATTACACTAAAGAAACATGTTAAGTTACATTCTGGTTTCTTAAAATGATCCAGTAGTGTGCTAGTTAGTGATAGTATACTTGACATGTGATAACACCCAGGAAAGACATGCTATGTTATAAGCAAAGTATAAAAAAATACAGATTTTTACATATATGAAAGTTATTATTGGAATAATATCAAATAATCAGAGTAACATTCACCCTTTTACAAGTTAAAGCTAGATCACATATAACTGTCATTCGTTTAATACAAGTTTATATGCTATGTGTCTCCTTTAAAAAGTGACACTCTGCTTTATATTAAACATATGCAAATAGTGCTTAATGAAACATTAAATGTTATTTCTTTAAATACAGTAGCTTTTTAGTGGTTAACATACTTTGAAGTGTTTTGGTTGTTTTTTTTAGTGTTTTGTAGGGGGTTGAGGGATTGATGTGTATGAAGTATAGAGGTGGCTTGGATTCACTTGGGGTCATTTTTATGTGAATTGTAACTGATGGACTGTTCATTTTCAAGACCTTGTCATGAAAACCAGCTTGAAACGACTTTGAGTCATGATCACTTTTGAGATGCTCCGGGAGTTCTAAAACTTCTAAGAATTGTCCAGGTTATCTCTTCCTGTCTTAAAGTAAATAATCATATTTTGAATCATATGCTGAGATGGCATTGAGTACAAGTTAAATAATAAGCAAAAGACAGTGAATTGCATTCTAAACCACTGTCAATTATTACATAGTTCTGAATGCTTACAGTATACCAAAAGGATAGTGTATAGACTAGCATGTAGAAAGATGCTTCTGATAAAAAAATAGGATTGTGTTTCTCTGTTATTGGCTCTTTTAATGATAACAAAACTTAATATCTCAGAACAATTTATTATGGAAAGTTTGAATCGTAAAAGGGAAGATTTTTCAGATGTTTGTTCAAATACTATCATGCATAACATTTAAGGAAAAATATAGAATTGATTCTAACAGTAGTACTTGATTAAAGAATATTATATCAGGGTAAATATAAAAGTTCTATTTTATGCTTTTCTACACTAGGATCATAGCTAAAATATAAAAACTAGGAATATAGTTGTAGTACAAGAAATATACAAACAGAAATAGAAAGAGATCAAAATAAGTAACAGTATATAGTTAAAGAATGCAAATATCTATGCAAGAGTGGAAGGTTGATGTAGTTGTTAAGGTGTTCATCTTATAGGCACAAGGTGCAGGGTTTGATTTTCACATGGGGTAATTTGTTGGGTTTGGAATGGCCTTATAAGGACAGTTAGCCTGGTACTAATTTATGAACTTATGATCCTGTGAAGAAAAAAGTATAAATCATCTGACTTACAAATTAATAAATATGAAAATAACAACTGACTTCCTCCCTATTGCAGACCAGGGAGATAATGTTTGGTACAGGGAAAGATGATTGTAGAGCTATTCAGTTTTTCAACTTATAATAAAGATTCTGAACACCTGTTTAACTTTTCTTATTCATAATAACTCACCGATGTTTTTTTAAGATGATGCATGCTAACATTCTGAGACACATTAATATGAATCAGAAGCATGAGCTAAGCATTGTTAGCCTAATGGAGAGTTTGAGAGGTAGTTTTTGTCTTTTTCAACAAACTAGGAATATGTTATTCCATGGAAGAATGTTTTAGGGTTGTATCATTAGGTATTGTTTTGTTTCAAAAGTTTTGTCTGAAGCAGAAGATTTCATATAGTTATATATGTAAAGTATATAATAATTTCTTTACATAAATGTGGGGCCGGATTCACGAAACCTCCGTGTAAGACTTAATATGTCTTACTCGGAGGCTGCAGTTGAACGGTATGACATCAGCATGCCATGCATATTCATGAGGGCATGCTGAATCATACCTAGGCTAACACGGTCCATGTAGGAAAGTAGGGGGTGTGTCCGAATGCCGAGTACTGCAAAGGGACACGCCCCCAGAAGAGTCAGAGGCCTGAAAGTAAACACCCACGAGCGAGTCCTTAGAAATGTCAAGGAACACAACACCACACATCCCCACAGACTAAACCCTACTGAAAATGTGTAAAACGTAAAAATAGCAGTTTCATTTTTTTTTTTTTTTTTATAATTTCAAAAATGTTTGCCCGAATTTGCGCTCGTTTGCACGGGTATGCCCTTCGCTCAGCCACAGTTAGCAGACATTGAAAAGCATATAAGATCTACATATGCAAATTAAGCCAAGTAGCAATAGCGTAGCAGTAGAGACTTTGGCCAAAGAAGAGGTAGTCACGGTTCGAGCCCCCACAGCATCATTCACCATTTCTGTCTAAATAAGTATGAAACAATCCCCTGACATATACATATGCATATATATATATATAAGTAAAATGTTATGAAATGGGCCATGTATTTGTGAAGAAATCTGACAGAATAATTTATAAAAAAAAGGATTATAATTGCCCATAGCTGAGCAACGCTTTAGCAAGCTGAATATGAGTGCCCATAGGTGAGCAGCACTTTAACAAGCTTAATATGAGTACTTGGAGGTGAGCAGCACTTTAACAAGCTTAATATGAGTGCCCGGAGGTGAGCAGCGCTTTAACAAGCTTAATAGGAGTGCACGGAGGTGAGCAGTGCTTTAACAAGCTTAATATGAGTGCCCGTAGCTCAGCAGTGCTTCACCCAGTGTAATATGAGTGCTCATAGCTAAATAACGCGTTACCCAGTGTAAGCCATTTGCACGGAGCTGCGCAGCGCGCCAACCAGCTTACCGGCGGGCAACATGTGGGAAAGCTGTATAAAAGCCGCCTTTGCACAGGCACACCTCCTAGCCTGTCTAGACAGTAGTAAAATAAAAAAGCAATGCCAAGGGTCGAACCCGGGATACTGTGCACCATAGTCAAAGTACTGAACCATGAACCCATGACAGTTGTACTGAGAAATACAGTATTAGCATATATATAGGAATGAATAAAAATAGAACCATGACAAAGTAGGTTTGCTTTAAGCTGATAAATATCCAAAATGGCCAATCACAGATAACTGCGGGAAAACCGGCATATATAAGCCTCATAGGTGGGAATACACACCATAACTGATTGTGGTACCCATTTGCAGTCAGGATGGCAGGTGCAGGAGAGGGAAAACGCTTTAGAGCACAAAGGTGGGGTGTTGAGGAATCAAAATATATGGTTTGGCTCCTAGTCCATGATCATGAAGCACAACTCATGCAGGGCCAGGTTCAATGGGGAGCGTACAAGGCAAGGGCGTGGAACCGGTTGGCACATGATCTCACCAGTGCCACAGCCATTCCAAGGACTGGTGAACAGGTCCTTCACCACCATGCGGACCTGAAGCGATGTAAGGAGGACCAACTGAACCATTGGATCCAGGAGGCCCGCCAAATGCCCAATGCCCCACTACTAAGTATCCATGTAATTACGTATGTAAGAAATGCTATCCTAGCCTATAGTATGGAGAGGTATGTTCCAATATTCCTTCATTTATATTACAGCTACAGGTGTTCGTTCCGCGAATCGGCGAGCCTATGCTGATAGGCTGCTGAGGTTATGCCACCAGGCAGGTTAGTAATTATTTAGCTGGTATTGTTATAGAATATAAGTATGACAGATTGTAAAAGAGTGCAGTGTTGTAACCCAGTAATAAAGGTGAAATAAGCCTACAATAAAGATTCTGCTAGTATTGTAAGATTAGATAAGTGATGCAGCCTGGAAAAGAGTGTATTGCAATCCAGTAATAAAGATTAAACCAGTCTAAAATAGATTTTCCACCTGTATTGTAATATCAGATAACTGCTTCGGCCTGAAAATGAGTGGTAATCAATCAACAAAGGATAGACAAGTGTTGAATACATCCTTGTAAATTCTGCCATATGAAATAAGTGAGTCACCTGGAAAGGATTGTTGTAACCCAGTAATAAATGTTAATAAAGCCTAGAATTAAGTACCATTCTGAAATGTAAATATAAAATAAGTGAGAGAGTGTGAGAAAGACAGTTTGAAGCTACCAAGAAAGCTGTAATAAGTCTGGAGTAAAGGTATACTGCAGTCACTACATAATGAAATGAATGAGACAGCCACAACCAAAGAGTGTAATGTCTTAAAGTACAGAACCTGGACTGTGTCCATCCCACAATTTGGATATGTTGCTGTATCCTTGCATTATGGAGATAGTATGGTTGTATGAAATGCTGAACATCCACAGTTGTCTAGACCCATATAAATCAAATGTAGCGGGATGCTGTATCTGAACACAGCCAGATATGAACATATATGAATAAAAATGGAATGTATATTAATGTAGCAGCAACATCCCCATCACCAACATTCCTAAGGTTACATACAGGAAACTGTACTAATACATGTAGGGGATATATATCTGCATCTACTAGGAATGTACAGTATATGTATAGGTAGTGTAAGTTGTTAATGTAATATTTCTTCACCCTACCCTATTTTCACAAATGATGCCATTCCACACCAAACTGGGTATGTGTATTCACAATTAATTCCTATGGACATTTGTCCTGTTGGTTCATACCTATCTGCATGTACGTTGATGCATGTGCCCTGTTCACATATCCAAACCTGATGGCCTGTTGCCACCAATCAACCATGCATGCTGTTGGCATGTGCACTGTTGTTCTAAATATGCATGTGTTATGCTTGCTGCTCAATGTTCGGAATTCATGGGTGTTTGGTTAATGGGAATACTGATGCATGCTGTTACAACTAATTTTGAATGGTGGTGTTTGTTACTAACCCAAAATGCCATAAAATACTGCTAAACATAGAACAACAGGGAAGGTGGGTTCCAGCAGACCCACCTCTCCCACCTCAGCTGGCGAGTGCACCTGGCACCAGTGCCCAGGCCGGGACCTCCTCCTCCGGTGGCCCTGTGCCACCTTCGGGTGGAAGCACTGCAGGGGATGGGGCTCATCCCCCCTCTGCAAGCGTGGCCGGAGGAGAGCCTCCACTCGCCCTTCATAGGGTCCGGTCTGTGGTGCGTAGTGAGATCAGGCGTTCTGTGACTGATCCCCTATGCCAGCTCGAGGCGAGAGTGGCGCAACTCACAGGTGTGCCTGCCCATCCTATCCAGCCCCCAGCACAGGCCGGCCTGGGCTGTGAAGGCGCTGTGGTAACTGCCCATGGGTGGGGATCTCAGTTCCACTGTTGCCATCTGTGGGCTCATGGGCTCGCGATATCCAAACATCCGTCCCCGTCAGTTGTGTTTCCCCCCCACATGTGTCATACTCTGCCCCTGTATGTGTCTTGTTTGTCTTGTCTGTTAACCTCCCCAACCTACCTCCCCAAGTATACCTACTTCCTGTACCTCACATTCCACTCTCACCTGAAAAAAAAAAAAAGGGCACTCTGTTCCCACAAAAAAATTACGCCCCATACATAGCTGCCCAATTCGCACACATGTCCGCTGGACATGTAAACTGATAATTCTGATTGGCAGTACAACATATTTTGTTGTCCTCACCCCTCTCTCAGGGGTGGAAGGTTTCAAATTTCACACCAAATTTCAAACATATGCACAGCTGTTGCTGATAAAGAAATGGGCAGCTATGGACCTTCCCTACATCCTTCCTGCACATCCCGAGCTTGTTTTCCTACTGTCCTACCCTCTTTGTGCCCCCTTTTTCACCACTTTCCTATTTCCCCATTTTCTTTTCTTTAAAAGAAAATAGCGCGGGTGTTAGCTGGAGTAAGCACTTTTTAGCGGGTGTGCACTTGTGTGCGCTTAGCTAAGCGTAGCTAAGTGTCGTGCAAACTCGCGCAAACCCGCTTACAACTGCTTAAAAGTGCCTTAGTCACTCTGTATGACAAGGCCTGTAGTCTGCTCATCAGCAAAATAAAATATCCCTGTCAGTCTCGAACCCCGGACCTTGGACACACTAGTCTGCATGAATTATCACTGAGCCACAGCAGATATACAAGAACTTGGTGCTGAAAGAAATATATCATGAAATACAAGGAGCGAATGTAAAGGGAAAATAGGAAGGCCATTACACAAAGCTTGTTCTGTGTATCTTTACTGGCAATTCTTGTGGAATTGCATTACATTAGTGTGAGAAGAGAAACAGCCATGCTAGTAGGTAATAATGTTACAGTAGCACCTTACAAACCCCACACAGTATCAGAGCAGGATAAACACCACCATATTTGAATAGGTAAGAGGCCAGACCTCCCAACTGTGACTGATTTACACGGATGTCCCTGATTTGCAAACAACTGTTACCTGTGCCCCACTGACTCCCTGTGAAGTGTACTAACCGTAGGCAGAAAGGTGGGGAATCCCACATAATGGTACCTGTCAATAAGTTAAAGTAGACACTACTTGCATGTCAGAAACGGTGTAGTAATACATATGTTCAAAATACCCCACAGTCACAACTGCAGAATATCTGAAATATGTCACGGGTGTATCCCACTGATATGTACCTTTCCCTGAGGCTGGTCAAATATATACCTGAGAGTATCTGAGGCCTGCAAGTGTCAGAAACACACAGGCATATCAGCCTGGCTGCTGTTACATACTCTGCGAATAACTGTAGAATTACTTCCACAAGCATGCCCTTATGTAGGAGTACAACACAGAAATATCAAAGGATGTAGCCATCTAACATACTAATGACAGTATAGCAGTTCACAAGCACTGCATGTGCCTGATATTCATAACTGTTAGTACAATATACTTAGTTGTCCTCACCCCTCTCTCAGGGGTGGAAGGTTTCAAATGTCACAGCAAATGTCAAACATATGTACAGCTATTGCAGTTAAAGAAATGTGCAGCTATGGACCTTCCCTACACCCAACATGCACATTCCTAGCTGGTGTCCCACTGACTTCCTGCTTTCAACTGTTTAAAAGTGCCTTATTCACTCTGTATGACAAGGCCCTAGTACTGCTCAGCAGCAAAATAAAATACCCCTGTAAGTGTCAAACCCCAGACCTTGGGCTCACCAGACTGCATGAAGTGCCACCAAGCCACAGCAAACATATAAGAACTTAGTGCTGAAAGAAATATATCATGCATTACAAGGAGTGAATGTAAATGGAAAATACAAAAGCCATAGCAACACATTGCAAGAACTACTGTTGTATGCCAGTTAATCCAAAAATCCCACAGATAAGTACATACTCCCATGTAAACAGTGTTAGCATTAGCAGGTGTGAGTTAACATACACACTGAGAAGAGTGAACTGGAAGAAGCAACAGTCAGGTTTCAGTACAACATGCATACCAACCTTCTGACTCACACAACAGTGTCCACAGCAAACCAGCATGGTCCCCACCTTGCAAAACTGAAGGCTTACGCCTACCTAACCTATCATTTTATAGCAGTGTCCTGAAATCACAGTGAGAACTGCAATTAACACACAACAGGCTGCATGCAATTACTAAATGCTGGCCACCAATTGGTGCAGAGGCCATCACATGCACAAGTGCAGATACCTACAAAAAGCAGCCTGTACTACCAGTCCACACATGCAATAATATCATTGCAGCAACTGGAGGAGAGAGAGAGAGAGATAGAGATAGAGACAGAGACAAAAATAAAAAATAAAAAGCAAGCCAGCCAGCAAGCCAGCCAGCAAACCAGCCAGCAGATAAAAACTGTCAGAGACAAAGGTAATGTAAACTACATAATCTAATAATCTACATACTGTGAACCCTCCATATGTGTTAGCAGTCTGTATCTATATGTATATGCAGATGTGCATAGGGCAAGGGACATACTGCAACTGTTAGTGAAGGCTGGACATACATATGTAGTTGATGGTTGCTATGTGCACATATCAATGTAGGTTGTAGTGTGTGGCATTGAAAACAGCATGCAGTGCAGGTATATGTCATGTGGTGGTGAACTTCTGTGGGACTGAGTCAGTGAGGCCTGCTACAGCTATACGGCCTGAGGACATCATAATGCATTATGCACAACACTGTGCAATATCATTACAGAATGGTAAGTCTCACAACTGTTTCAGAAGTGATATTCCCACCATGAAAGGCGGGCAGTCTATGTGCCTACATGTGCATGTATATGTACAGCAATGGATGCTTAGAAGTGTGTGTGTGTGTGTGTGTATATATATATATATATATATATATATATATCAAGAGAGAGTGAGAGAGGGGGACAAGGGGGCAGATGTACTGCAACAGGTGGCTGGTGACCAAGGCATGGACTGAACACCATTGTTGATACTGTAGTACCATACCCCATTCCAAAACATGTTACCCACTAACTACCACATAGGTGATTGCCCGCCTACCACTGGAGGTGTCAGAAGGGAACATGGGACACAGGTGTACAATAGCCTGCCCTTTGATATCTACAGTGGCACACTAGTCTTGTAATCCCTGTACATGGTACGTGTCATCACAAAAGGTGTGTCAGCTAGGGAAATGTATGTCAGTGTACCCCTCAATACCTCACAATGTCCTATGCAGTATGTACCTCCCATGAGAACTACATCAAGTGGAAAGGCCACAGACATACCTAACAAAGACTGATAATGCCCTCAAACACATTCCCTATGCAGACTGACTCTCAAAACCACAGCTAGAGTGCCTTGCATACTTCCTACACAGAGGTTACCACTGCTGGACATACACAGTTATGTCACACCCATACCAGTTGGCCAACCACCATGGCAACACCTCCCAATCTGTCCAGCCTACATGACCTAGGGCCCTAATCCTTGTCACCACATTAAACAGCACATGCTAGGGGTACAGGTTTCTATACACAAATATGCCATACCCTGGAGTAAACCACCCAGCATTAACAAACAAGGCTTCTTATTAGTAGATGTCATACATACCCCTGATGAATGTTATGGCGATAGGTAATATGCCCTGTGAGTCACCTCTGTGTAACCGTTTCACAGGAACAAGTAAAATCACATTACATGTGTCCCAAAGGCCCAGGGCCAATAGCATAGTACCTACCTATGACACAATGCACCCATACATGTACTCAGTGCAATACCAACTATGTGATGTTGAATGAGTTTGACACTGATTGTGTGCAAGGTCTGTAAAGGTGTGATAGCTTAGTGTGAGTTTGTGTCTGTCAAGGTAGTTGGTGTCCTTGGTGTGAGGCCAGAGAAAGATGTGTCAGTTATTGGGATGCAAACATAGTAGATTGGCATATGTTGTGCCGTACTTCTCTGTGTACAACTGCAGTGTCCCATCGTAGGCAGAAGCAATACATGTATGCTCAGTAAGTGGTACTGCTGTTGAATCCAGCTCACATATGAACTGTTGTACTACCTGATGTTGTAGGCCTAAACACTACAGCATGGTGTATGTTCACATTCCCTGGTAACACTGTCTGGTGTGTTTCCTGTAGTCTGCACAGATTGCATACCTCATGCATAGGTATCTATAAGTAGGGGCACACAGTACTATAAGGTACACAGTTAATGCTCATCTGTGTTGTCATACATTTGTGTGTTGTATGTATGTGTAATGTGTGTGTAATGATGCCTGTACCACGGCCGCAATCACATGTGTGTTACAGGGTATGTGTGTGTACCTGGCTGCATGTATACTCTGTGACAGCAGTATGCTGGCAATAGTAACAATTGTGCACATATGTCAGGTAGGGGTATGGCATCAAAGACTAGGGTGGATTACCATTGAAACTGTAAATGTGCTCATCCATTAGCTTGATACATACCCCCAGTGTGAGGTTGTGCATTGTATCCCACATAGTGTGCCAAGTGCTTGTGTATACTAGTTTGTTGTATGGAGTGTGGCAGGCACTGTCAGACAGTTGTGGGCTGAGCACTGATGTGTGGTATCGAACATGTGTATCCCCTGATAGACAGACAGATGCTATATATGGCAGTTAAGTGATATCAGTACATTAGAATATTAAGTGTGCCACATGACTTGCTCACATATTTTTCTTTTCCTTCCAGGGTGATGGTGCATCAGCGAAACCCACCTTATACAGCAGCAGAGGATCAGGAGATCCACCAGAGCTTGGTGCAGAATTACTGTGGCTGTTTTCCAGGACCAGCCAGAACCAGCATGAGAGGGCTGCACTGTGGCAAGATCTTGTCCGTCGGGTAAATGACATAGGCATGCATAACCTGACATATGAGCAGGTACGCCATCACTGCAGTGATTTAATTAGACATGTCTGGCAGCGTGCGTCTGATATCCACAGACAACAGCTTGCCACAGGTGGTGGGGTACCTATCCACCCCCCCCTCACCAGTGTGGAGGAGCACCTCCTAAGTGTTGTGGCTCCAGGCCAACAACAGCAACATCCACAAGCATGTCATCATGGAGGCAGGAGCCACCCAGCATGTTGAAATGGAGCGTGCAGGTAACTTGCCATATCTGTAGTTGACTGTTCTCTGTACTGGTAGTTTGTGTGTGTGAGATGTGTACTGTCTGTGTAGCTGTTAACCTGCCTATTCTTCTGCAAGATTGATATTCTAAGCATAATCTGTGCACCTGTTAAAGCCAGCTGTTGTACTACTGTACTTTATCATACTCGCAATATCAATGGCACAGTTGTGGCCACTGGCAATCACTCTCATATTTTTGCAGTTCCCTCTGGAGTGACAGCAAGGCAGCCAATCCATGCTGGTGAGTGTGTCATAACAATACTATTGCTAATGATATGTGCATGTCATATGGAGGTGTAGTCTGTGCACATGTAACACACCTAAGCATAATGCATGCTATGCATGTTTGCTGTGAGACTATGCATATCCCATTATTCTAATAGCTGCCTCACTCACATGCAATACACAGAGCATTACACATATGTGTGGCAACACAGTACTGGACATTGTATAAGCATACCTGATGCACATGTACACAACACACACATTTGGCATACACACTACACCTTAGCCTGCTACACATGTCCAATTATGACACCTGCTGTAAGGCCACCCTTCAGTATCCCACTTGTCATCTATGCAGCACACATAATATACCTGAGGGGCTAGAGACCTATCATGTCTTTATGCAACAGTCTTGAACAAATAATACATTCATGTTAGGCAATGCTCACTATTGGCCGCCTTACAAACCCATGTAACAAGTGGCTGTGTAATTGTGGATGTAGTCATGTTACTGCACATCAGGTACAGCATGCTAGCTGCCTGTCTGGCACACATTATTATTGTTGACTGACCACAAGAAGCATGTTGATCATGGCTCACGTTACTACACCATATCCAGTTCCCCGACCACAAAAGTACACATAGCAGTCATTGCGTAGCACCGTCTTGTGTTTTGTGTGTGTGTGTGTGTGTGTGTGTGTGTGTGTGTGTGTGTGTGTGTGTGTGTGTGTGTGTGTGTGTATGCAGATATATGCACCCACAGCTTGTAACACTTGCACAACATTGTTATGTCCTTGTACACATTGTGTCCCAGGGTGGAGACATTCACTGAACAACTACACACAAGCATCAAGTACACATATACTGTTATTAACAACGGCTGTCTACACTTGCACTGCATGTTCCTGTGCAACACATAATCTGCATGCTGACACGTGTGCAGTGATGTTTTTCCATGTGATACCGTCACCCACCCTAAAACAGTATTGTGTATGTGTTGGATTGCAGGTGTGCCTGTGTTTGTATCTGTTGTACTGAGGAGTGTGCCTGTGTGCCTGTGTGCATGTGAGCCTGTGTGCCTGTGTGCATGTGAGCCTCTGTGCATGTGTGCCTGTGTGCTAATACCGTGTACACATTTGTAAACTGTGTTTCCTATTTTCCTCTCACAGGTTCTGATGTTGCTCTGCTGGAGTGCAGCAGGGAACCTGAAGCCACTGCTGGGGATAGTGATTATGATGATACATGTGTAATGGCACAGGGAGGTGTGACAGGGTCTGTCGTTGGTCAGCCAATTGACACTTCACAGCATTCAACCCCATCAATGCGCACAGTCATCCTGCCGATACATCCATTGTCACCAATGTCCTTAGCTGAGGGACAGCATACAGTGGGCATTGACCAGGGTAGTGTGGTATCATTGGCACATTCATCCCCTCACAGCAGCCATGGCCAGATTCCTGACATGGTACTACACAGGCAGATGTCCAGGGGTTCTCATGGGGGCATCCGTGGTTGTACTGCCCCTGTCAGACGTGCCCACAGAGGTCTTTCAACCTCAGCTATGTTCCGGGCTGTAATGCAGGCACAGGCACGTATGGAATGGTACACCAGACAGGGTCTGAGGGAGCTTAGAGCACATTGCACTGCTATGAATGACACTGTGCATGATGTTGCGTCTGCCATCCGTAACATCAGCGAGGTCATTGATGGGCATTGGGGGGGGGACATTAGATCTCTTCCACAACTACATGTCCAGGAGCCAGGACAGTGCAGGACGGTTGAGGCATCAACGTGGATGTATGCCAGCAACATTATCTGCTGGCAGTCATCGCGGATGACAACAAACCCGCAGCCGCTCCCATAGTGCCAGTACCAGCCCCAGCAATGCTGGGTCTGTGCTGTCATTAGACCATCCGAGAAGACCACGTGCACGTGGCACTGGACAGTCCCAGCAGGGACATGTGTCCAGTCAACAACCCACTGCTTCTGATAACAGTACCCAGTCTGGCTTAGTACCTGATACTCTCCGTAGCACCCCTGCCAGGCACAGGTACCGTGTCCGTTGCCAGAGACAGTGATCTGTATGACCTGGCAGGTACAGTCTGTGGCTGTCCACAAACACCCGTATATGGCAGCCACGTGGTGGAACTGCATGCATACATGCACACGCACATAATGCTAACACCTAGGGCTAACACATACACACACACATTGCAGCAACATTGCCCCATGTTGTACTGTTGTCCCTCACTAACACACACACACACACACACACATACATGTCAATTGGATGTGTCAATGGCAGACTCTGGCAAATCATGTACACACCCTGTGCATATGATGAAACTGTGCCACCTCCTGCCATCTGTAACATTGATGCAAGAACAGGGTAGCATGGTGCTGATGCACAGGGTGACTACATACCACTGTAGTAATATTATCATGTTGTTAACAGGACAGTGTAATTATGTTGTGGGTATATTCGAGCATGCATGATGCATTACCTATGTTTGTCATTGCAGTTTTGTATACACCAGTGTTAATTCCCAAAGTGTACTGTCTGCACATGTGCCACATGGCTGTTGTGTGTACCTGTGCCTGCATGTGTTGGGGTGTGGACAGTACATGTGTGATGTTTGCAGCACTGAGTTGCAGGTGTACATTTGTGAACATGGTTAGCATGGAACATGACATGGTTTGACAGTATGCTGTGGGTGATATGGTTTCCAAATGTCAATGGTCTGCATTCTGGTAGTATACACAGCTTTCATAGCCTGACATTCAGTAGTCATTACATGGTGTTTCCTCAACTGATACACAGATGTAGGAACCTGGTGTCAGTGATATCCCTGCAGTACTACACTATACCAGTAGCCATTCTTACTGAGCCCCATACATCCCTGGGAACAATACTCTTTGGCATATAGCAGTCTCATGTACATGCCAACACACTACAGATATGTCCATCCATGACTGCAAATACATGCAGTGGCCTAAAATGCATTCTACACATGACACACCTAACCACCACAAGGGTATCATATGGACAGGTACCTGTTGTCCAAGCCATGCTGTATTGCTGTAATGCAACTGTGGCATTGGCATCAGCATGTAGTTAACATAGTATTCCAACAGTACCATGTAGGTGGTAGCACCCATCATGTAGAACGGGTAATGGTGTGTATATGTGAACAAGTGTTATCTTGTCTTTCCTGTGATATTCACATTTCCAAAGGCATTCTGCAGTCCCTCTGTGTATCACCTAAGGAAGAAGGTGTTTGTATGCATATTGGCGACAGTTGCCATACACCTACACTGGGTGTCCATCACTCACAGACTTTGCTGTGTTTTAACATGTCTGACATATACTCCAGACATGAACTCTCACCCACATTAATCTATCAGAGCTTTCATGGGTGTGTGTCACATAGTTGGCCTAGGACACAGATCACTGCAGTAGCCTGCATTGTCACCAACATACATGTATGGCCTAGGGTCTGGTAAGCTGCAGCACATGCTGGCAAAGGTAACAACTGTATTCATATGGGGCAGGCTTCACACATAGGAACTATTAAAGGTCACAGGTACATATCTGTATGTGGCACACATATACCTAATGTGTGCATTGAAATTACTGTTATAATAATATGTCATACAATAATAAAAGCAAAACACACAACACATTGGCAAACTGTGTGACAAATGCACACATGGCATTTGTAGGATTCAAACCCCTACCTAACTATGTTATGATACTTGAGAGAGACGCATTAGCATAGCACGCTATTCACATTACTGGATGATTTCCCTTCTCCTACTGTATTTATAGGGCGCTGACATCATCAGTCTTTCCAAAGAGGAATGTACATCTTTTAGTGTGTTATCCCAGTCTTCAAAAAGGCCATTCCTTTCACAGAGAATTGCATACATACACACCCCTGGGATTCAAACCCTACCTAACTATGTTATTTGCATTACTGGATGATTTCCTTCTCCTGCATCAGTCAGTCTTTCCAAAGAGGAATGTACATCTTTTAGTGTGTTATCCAGTCTTCAAAAGGCCATTCCTTTCAAGAATTGCATACATACACCCCCCTTGCCCCCCACCACACACACACAGCGCATTCACCCACACCAAACCCTACCTAACTATGTTATGATACTTGAGAGACATCATCAGTCTTTCCAAAGAGGAATGTACATCTTTTAGTGTGTTATCCCAGTTTTCAAAAAGGCCATTCCTTTCACAGAGAATTGCATACATACACCTCCCCTGCAAAGACCTTTATATAACCCTCCTTATCACATGGGTGTTTGCATGTAGATCATGGGATGTCATTGTGGCCCTCTACTAGTCACTCATCAGGCCCATGTTTGACTACAATGCCCCTTTTTGGGTGTACCTTACCCAACACCTGCAGCAACTACAGTGAACACAACAGTACCTCCCCAAGAGGATCATGGGCTACACACAGATGTCCTCTGCAGCTCAACTAAAGGATCTCCAGCTCTATTCAGTTGCTTAACGCCTACTCAGAGGTGATCTATGCCTGACGTATGCAGCCATTTCAAACCCAGAAGTAATGGACATGCTCCACCTCATAACATCCAAGACCTTTAGAGCTACACACTCCAGGGACTTAAACCTCAGCACAAAAATAAATAGGACATGCTGCAGGGACAGATTCATTACCCAGAGGCTCCCCTCATTCTGGAATTGAATCCCAATTAAAGTTATACATAGCCCCTCGCCAACCCTTTTCCAGGGAAATACAGCTGCATGGATGGGAAATTGCAAATTCACCCCTGGGAATCTCCACTGTGTCCCTGCTTGACAGAGGCACAGCAAACTAGCCTTAAAGGATGCCTTCTGTGACCTACTTTACAGAGGCACAGTAGGCTACTCTACTGGGGAGGTGGACACCAAATACACTCTGCCTAGGCTTATGAATTCCCTAGGGCAGACAGCCTAGTATTGACCTCTGCACCTATGTTTATGTTAGGGATGCACAATATTTGTTGCTGCTACTGTTTGCAGGTCTTTATTGCCATAGCTTTCCCAGTTTCTATGAACAACTTGTCTATCTGCGTAACATGTTTAATCATGACAGGGTTCCAGTATATTAATATATGTGTTTGTTGTCATTTAACTGTGTGCACAGGGTGGATTGCTGGATCGTGGGAAGCTCCTGGCTTAACACATACAACTGCCAGATATGTGTGACTGGCTGCTATACTCAGACATGGCCTAAGTGTGTGAGCATGCCCAGTTCAGGCTTTCCATGGTTTGTTGCCTGACATATTTCTCATTTATCCAAGTGTGTGAGCATGCCCAGTGTGACCTTTGCATATGTTGTGATCTGGAGTCCACTACATTTCTGGTTGTGTGTGAACATGACCAATATTGACATTTATACTGTGTGTGTTGGAAGTCATGTTGTATTCTTACTGCCAGACTCCTTTGTGTCATAACTCAACAGGGATTATGCTGTGCCTGCAGGGTTTCCATGTGATAGTTTGCAAAGACTTGGCAACATTCTCTCATACTGGATGAACACTTCAATACTGTCATGGTGTAGTGGTTCAGTACTTTCATTATGGTGCACAGTATCATGGGTTTGAGTCCCATCACTGCTTTAAATGTTCATACTGAGCAGACCAGACTGGTTAAGGGCCTGTTGGGCAACTATGAGCATGTTGCATTTTGTTCAGCTATGGCCTACTTAAACCAGGTTTGTCCGACATTGCTGTGTATTCACCAACTTGGGTGGACATTGCCAAACATTACTCCATATTGACCACAGTTGTACTAGTTGGTGTGTGTTATTCTGTTCATAGGTTCATACTAGGCTATCTGCCCTAGGGCATTTATAATCCTAGCCAGAGTGTGTTTGGCTTTCAACACACATTTTAAGTGGAGTTTGCCATGACATTTTTCAAGGTTAGTATACTGTGCCTCTGTCTAACAGTGACATAGAAGTGATACCCAGGGTAAACTTACAATCTCCCATCCACTCATCAAGATTCCTGTTGAAGAGAGTCAATGAGGGACTCTGGCTAACCTGGAGTGGGGGTTTACTCAAGAGTGGGGGGAGCCTCTGGGTTATGAATCTGTCACTCCAGCATGTCCTATTTATTTCAGTCCTGAGGTTCAGGTCTCTTGAGCGTGTAGCTTGATGGGATTCTGATTTTCCAAGGTGCAGCATGTCCATTGATTCCAGGTTGGACATGGCTTTATACATCAGACACAGATTGCCTCTGGGCAGGCGGTATGCCACTGAGTGGAGCTGCAGTTTCTTTAACCGGGCAGCGAATGGCATGTGTTTGAGCCCTTTGATCCTCCTGGTGAGGTATTTTTGTGGTCTTTCCAGCTGCTGCAGATGTCTGATAAGGTACATCCCACAAGGGGCATTGTACTCCATTATGGGCCTGATGAGGGATGAGTTAAGAGGCACGATGACCTCCCCTGATGTAGATGTGAATACCTTCATGATTAGGTGGGCTATATGAAATGTTTTTCTAAACACTTTGGCCACATGGTTATCGAATGAGGGATTGCTATCAGCTTGGGTCCCCAGGTCCCTTATCACTTCTTCCATACTTAATGGGTTACCACCTATGTGGTAATTTGTGGGCACTTAGTTTTTGACAAAGGGGAGGACTATACACTGTTTTGCGTTTAGCTTGAGGACATGGCTCTGGCACCAGTTGTCTGTTTCTATGAGGCCCTTTTGTAGGATGCTTGTGTCAGCTGGAGGGTCGATTATGGCTCCCAGTTTGCAGACACCTGCAAACTTGTTCACCAACAGTCCTTCTGTGTTGGTCTGTACCTCTGAGAAATATATACCAAACAAGGGAGGTCCCAGGACTGAGCCTTGTGGGATGCCACTTGTAGCTGGTTTGGGATATGACATGACTCCAGCATTTCTGACCATGTGGGTTCTGTCCTTGAGCCAGTTTGCAACCCATCTAGTGACATAGGGGTTTATATTGAAGCTGGTGATCTTATCTATGATGACCAAGAGGGGTACTGTATGGAAGGCTTTTGCGAGGTCCAGGTAGGCTGTGTGGACCACCTTCCCCTCGTCAATAGCCTTGGTGACTGTTTTAAATGACTCAACCAGGTTTAAGAGGCAGGATCTGCCCTTAACAAAGCCAAACTGGGTAGGATCCAGTGTCTGTAGGTCCCCAATATGTTTATTTCTGAGGTCCATGATGATACTTTCTATAGCTTTGCAGACCAAGCTAGTCAGGCTTCTGGGGCGATAGTTTGCAGTATCCATTGAGGCACCACCTTTGTGGAGAGGGACCACTGTTGCTGTACACTGCTCTTTGGGTACATATCCTGTGGTAAGGCTGAGATTGAACAGTGGTTTTATGTTTGTGTTCAATTCTTCTTAGGGTTCATGTTGGACACAGCTCAGGACACCATCTGGTCCCATTGATGCTGTGTGTTTTGCTTTGAAGAAGCTGGCTGTTACCTGAGCATCTGCGATGTCAGGGGGCCAGCAATCTGCTGGGATAGATATTTGCCCTTTTGGTGGGGAGAAGTTTGCACTGAACCTGTCAGCTCAGATGTTGGCAATGTCTCTGGGTTTGGTGTATTGTTTGTCATTTTGGACTACTTCTGAGCATATCTGGGGATTCCCACACAGGTTCCTACCACAAGTAAAGAATGCCTTGTGATTATCCTTGGTGTCCTGTACAATTTTTATCTCAAAGATAGCCTTAGACGATCTTGTGTGTGGCCATAGTTTTTCAATAATACTGATCAGAGATGCCTTCCCTTTTTAGGATTTTGATCTATCATATAGTAGCTTCCTCCTTGTATGGTTTGTTTATGGCTGGAGTCCACCGGACAGGATGCCTGGCTTTGGAGGATTGGGTCTTGGTTTTATTTGGGATTGCATGAGCCATGCATTCCTGAAGGTGTTCATAGAATGCGTTTATAAAGGGTTATGAGGTCTGGGCCATATTTTCCACAGGCACAGAGGCTGTGAAGGATTCCACCTCAGTTTTGAGGAGTGTAACATTTGCTTTAGTGAATAATTTTCACTGTGTTTTTCTGGCCATGGGCTGGGATCGGGATGTGAATATCCAGAGAGATTACTCTCTGGTCTGATCTTACCAGTCAGGGATACACTTCTGGTCTTGGGCATAGAGTCCCCATGATCAGGTCCAGTATGTTTTCCCCTGTTGTGGGAGTGGTAGCAAGTTGTTCCATAGCATTTTGGTTTATAAATTCTGGGAACCTTTGGGCTAGGGTGTTGGGACTAGGGTAATGCTCCCAGTCTATGTTTGGGTAGTTGAAGTCACCCAATATAATGGTGTTTGGAGAGACCTTCATATTTTCATGTGTTCTCCAGTCAGCCAAGTGTGGTTGCTGGGTTTAGGAGGGTGGTCTGTAGCAGGCTATGAACTGGAAGGCGGTTTTAGCCACTGTTAGTTGCACATGGATAGTCTCCAATGCTTCATGCTGTGCTACCAACCTGGGGGTGTGGGTATCTTTGAAAAATATTGATACTCACCCTCCTTTTGTAGTTTGTTCCATGTTTTGCAGCTGTAAAGCATGGTATGAGGTGTAACCTGTTAATGCTAGGGTGCTCTTGGGAGCCTTGAACCAGGTTTTTGTTACTGCACAGATATCAACATTCTCCATGCTGAGGAGAGTTTGGAGTGCGTGCATCTTGCAGTTTAGACTTCTGGCATTGAGTAGCATTACTTGTGGTTTCTTATCCCTTGTGATACCTATGGAGGTGGGTTTGTGTTTTGAGCCTTACCTAAAAAAGGCACTATGGGGTGACAAGAGCCTTTGGCAATATCCAAAAGGCCACAGGTGATAGGTGAAATCCATCCCTAGCAAAGCATCATGTCTTGTTGAGCATGTCATCCCAGGCTGACAGGCATTGCATCCCCTTTCACTGACACCAATACTTAAGCCAGTTGTTGTAATTGATCATCTTGTCTTCATATTGTGGCCTCATGTTTGGTGAGGGTAGGATGATACTCAAGGTCATCAAGTTTGCATATACTACATGGTGGTAAATGCTGTTTAGCACTACCTTACATTGCTTAACACATGACAATCATGCCTCAGGTGGTGCTGCAGGGCTGCTTATGTCAGATGCACATACTGCACTCCCTATACATGTTTGGAAACAGGTAGTGTCAAGTTAGGCATCCCTTTTACTATATGTGCGAGTCAGAGAGAGGTATAATTTCCAGGGTTCCTACTTAGCCAGTGTATGTGCTATGCATTGCCTCTTTGCTAAGGCATACTGGGCACGCCTCCTTCTGCCTACTGGGGCAGGCTCAGGTTGTTCCTCCTCCGAGTCACGCTCTGCCTGTGATGGCCTTGGCACAGGTGGGGGGCTGTTTGGCCCAGGCCTATACTTGTCCTGCTGCAGCTGTTTTCACAGAATCATATTATGTAGCATAGCACATACCATGACAATTTGGGTACATGTAGTTGGTGAGTATTGCAAGGCTCCACCAGATGTGTCCAGGCACTGGAACTGTGACTTGAGCAACCCAAACACACACTCGATTACATTTCGTGTTTGTGCGTGTGCCTCATTATGGCGTTCCTGTTCAGGTGTGTGCATTTCTGATGGGTGTCATCAGCCACGGCTCCAGTGCATAGCCAGCATCCCTCACTAAGTGACCATGTGGGATGTCCCCATTGGCAAATGTCTGGTACAGCTGTGTCAGATGCCAGAAATGGGAATCATGGTAGCTTCCAGGGCAGCCAGCACACACATTCATTATTATGCCCTGGGCATCACACACGACCTGGCAGTTGATGGAGGGGAAGCCCTTGCGGTTAATGTAGGCCCTGCTCCACTCACCGGCTGGTGCTTTGTTGCGTATATGCATGCAGTCTATTGCACCCACTACCTCAGGGTATTCTGCTATTTGCTGGAAGTGACGCATATTGCTGGCCAATACCTCATGGGAATTGGGGAAATGTACATGATCACCGACATGTGCTGACATGGCATCCAGGAACTGGTGCAGTACCCTGGATGCTGATGCCTGTGATATCCCCATCATATTACCAGTTGGTCTTTGAAAGGTACCTGTTGCTAGTATTCTTAGGCCAACACATACCTTGGTTTCCACTGGGATGGGTTCCCCTCTGTTGGTTCTTTGTGTGAGGTGTGGCCTGCACAGCTCAACAATTTGCTGCAGGAGGTCTCTGTCCACTCTATAGCGCTCCACTATCTCCAGCTCATGTAACCCCTGGTAGGTGACCCTGGGCCTGTACACTCTTCTCCATCTCCTCACTGTGGGTTGTCCGGCAGCATTTGCATTGTCACCACCCTCAACATGTTGCATATGTCGCCTTATAACAGCAATGACAGCCCCTAGCATTTTTTGTCTGAGTGTAGTTTTTTCAGTTTTCACTTCTAGTAGCTTACTCCAGTGTTGCAGTGTCTCTTGAGAGAAACAAACTGCACTGTTGTTTGCAGAGTTTTAAGTGCTGGGCTGGGCTAGTGTTCTGCCTGTGTAATTGCCTGATTCTGATTGTTTGCACCTGCTAGCTCTACTAGTATTCCCTGGTAGCTTCCTACTATTTGTTGTGCTTCCTTTTTCCTTTCTGTTTCCTCGGGGGAGCGACGCACATACAAGCGGAAACACACCCACAGCAGCTTACACGCGCGCACACATGCTTAGACGGACTAAAACTTGCTTATTCGGGTTAAAACGCACACACCAGCACAAACATGCTTACAGGTCTTCCAACAGCCTTATACATGCTTACTCCAGCTTAAACGCATGCACTCACGCTTCCATGCGCGCACTCTGTCTTACTCGAGTTTACAGGCGCACACATATGCGCATACCCGCTCAGCAAGAAATGTTGGTGTTATCCACAGTATACACCTTCCATTTCTTGGCTTTCCCTGGCCTACCTGTTGACACACCTCTTTCCATGACGTCTAACTGACAGCTAACCCATGCCACTGTGCTTCAATGAGCTTCACAACTTTCATACATACCCCCCTTGTGATGTCACCTATCTCCTACTCTGTTCCTCCCCATATCCTACTCCTACACTCCACTGACTGTGCTCATTTGCTATGTAAAAGTGTGATTCACTATCCTAACACTCATTTACATAGGATTGCCTACTAATGCTTTGTTACATGTCTTAGACTGGGCTTCTCCCCTTAGCAACCCCTACTCGGTGGCCATGTTGTCTTCAGCCTGCTATTCCCTTACATTGTCACTTAACAATTTTCATAAATTCCATGTTTGTGGCTTTTATTGTCTTATTTTATAATTTTTATAGCGCACCCCATTTGCATGGTGCTGCGCTACGCTTAAACATTGTAAATCGCCGGAAAAAAAAATATTTTTATTTTAATTTTGCATCTGGGAAACTTTCCAATGGCCGTATATTTGGCCATTGGCATTCTTCCTCAACCATATGCAACCTTTATTTGGAGCTGACAAGGCTCCATTGTGCTATTTGCAAAACGGTACTCAATTGTCAACTGAGTACATTTCTGCAGCTAACACATCTCCTACTCGGACAGGTTTGTGCTTCCTGGATTGCAAATTTACCTCATTTGCATGCCTTTCGGCTGCAAGTGAGGTAATTTGTATATCCCAGCCCTGTCCGTGTAGGAGACGTTTTAGGAGCTGTTTTACACGCCCCTACAGGCTGTTCCTGGATCGCTCGTCGGACATGATGGCTGCATGGAGTCTTACTCTACTTGTAGACTCCGTGCAAGCCATCGTGAATCCGGCCCGTGATTTCATTATACCTGTTTTTAATATAAATGTATGATTTTTAATGCATATTTATTAATGTTAATGGATTGAATAATCCAGTAAACAGGGGGAGTCTGTTCAAATACTTCCATTTACATAAAGCTCAAATAGTATTTCTGCAGGAAACACATTTATTTAATAAAGATGCAAATTAAGAATTATTTGGTTTTAGCAGGTTCTGGCTTTTAAGCTAAAAGAAAAGGTTCCCTCATTTTATGGAAGAACTCACCAATAATGCCTAAACTAAAATGTACCTATGTTGATAAAAATGGTATGTTAAGCATTGTTGTAATCGAGTGGAACAGAAAACTATATAAATTGGTAAACTCTTATTGGATTCCTGTGGTTGGAGCTCAAGATGCAAAAAATTATTTAGACACTATAGTCTATTACATGAAAGGTGAAGTCATGATGGCTGGTGATTTTAATTGTATTTTATCAGACAAAGATTCCACTGCAGAAAGAAAGCTGAGAATCACATCTTCAGCTAAACACTTAATGAATTTTGTAAATCTAATGAATTTAAAGGATATATATGAGCTAAGTAAAACAAACTCACTTCAATTTACCCATTATTCATATAAACATGCAACACAAACAAATATTGGTAAAATTTTTGCCTCAAAGAATTTATCATTACATATCAGAGAAGTTTCAATAACTTCATGTCCATTATCGGACCACAGTGCTATAATCTTTAATATAATTTTAAAAACTGATAACTTAATACATTGCAGGAGATTACCAGTGTACATTGTTAAAATAAAAGGATTCAAGGATTGGTATGTTAAAGAGATCAAAAATTTCCTAGAAATAAATATGAATGGTGTAGTGTCTGACATTGTCCTGTGGGATTCACTAAAGGCTTACTTAAATGGAAAGGTTACAAGCTGGTATATTAGTAAAACAAGAGAATGGGACAAATAATTGAATATACTACAGGCCAAAGTAGACCCACCAAAGTTAAATCTAAAATCAAGTGACATTATCAATCAGTCTGAATTTAAAAACTTAAATACAAAATATGTTGAAATTTTAAATTATAAAGTTTCAGTAAACCTGGAAAAACTTAAACTTCAGACATATTCAGTAAACCCTTTACGTTTGCGTAAACATACTCTTAGATCAAAGAAAATAAATAAACTAAATCATATCAATGAAATTATAACATATGATAAAAAAGCAAGAAGAACAGATATTAAAGGTATTCTTGAGGCTATAAAATGTCTTATAAAAATATAAGTCGTCTTCCCCTTTTGACTGCTCACATTAGGGGTTGCCACAGTGTATCAGTGGTCTGCAGAACAAGTGGCAGTACAGTATTACAGTGTTGAGTTGCCAGCCTGGCACCCAACCTTCTTCAGAAGGCACACACTCACACCTAAGGCCAATTTAGAATGTCCAATCCACCTGAAGCATGTCTTGGGAATGTGGGAGGAAACAGGAGCACCTGGAGGAAACCTACATGAACACAGGGAGGACATGCAGAATCCACACAGAAGGCACCCTAGCCAAGAATTGAACATGAGAACCTCTTGCTGTGAAGTGACAATGCTAACCCCTACAAATAACCTAGATAATGATGACATAGTTGAAATTTTTCTAAGGGAAAATATAAATAATAAAATAACAAGTGAGGTAAAAAAATGATAGACCATTCACGTTAACTGAAATAAAAGATCAAATAAAAAAGTTAAAAAATAATAAAGCACTGGGGTTAGATGATCCTGTACCAGAACTATATAAAATACTACCGGATGATGCAGTTAAAATATTAGATAAGGCACAACTGCTAAAGTTCTCCCATCATGGATATTTTCCCTTATGTGAACTATTTTGAAGCAAGATAAGTGTTCAGCATACAGACCCATTTCAGTTTTAAATGTGGACTATAAGATGTTTGTGTCCATTTTAGCTAATAAGAATCTATGTTTACCTAAACTAATTAGCAATGATCAAACCGGATCTATTTTAAATAGACAAGTACAGGATAATATAATAAGAATACATACATTAATAGACTATGAAAATAAAAATGACGGTCTAGCATTAGCCTCAATTTCGATAAGGCTTTTGGCTCAGTTCATTGGTTGTACCTGTTTAAAACACTTACAAGTGTATAATTTCTCACATGAGCTAATTGCATTAATTTCTAAGGTGTACAGTAACTCGTACTTATGTTAAAATAGTGAAAAATAATGAAAAATAAAAGGCAGCTGTTGCAAGACAAAAGCGACGCTTGGTAGATGGTAAATCCTTTATAAGCAGAAAACTCCAAATCCAGAAAAAATACAGACAATGTTCATCCAAGATAAAGCAGTGCAAGCAAACACAGCAGTATTAAGCGCTTTTGTCTGGTAGATGACTTCCTCAGAATACAAAAATACTGCAATTAGCACCTGTTTAAATACATTGCTTACCCAATCACAAATAACTGACATCATTTCCCCCATTAACAAGGCTGCAAATACTTAATACAAGCCAAATATAAAACAATAATACATGTAAAAAGTTGAAAACATCCCTAAACAGTGTATATATCTAAATAAAAAACATAGATTTTAATTTCAATAGAGAAGATAAAGAAATTCTATCATTTAACCCAGGAGCATGATAGGCATCAAGCCTAATTTGCCATTTGAGTTCTACAAACTCCAAATACTCATTCAAGGGTCCCCCACGAGGTCCCAGATCTACTTGTTCCAATATAAAGAGCAACAGCTGCCTTTTTTATTTTTCATTGTTTGTAAGACTCTACCTGTTTTCCTTATGTTAAAATAGGTTATTTTCTAATTCATTTAAATCACAAAAAGGCACAAAACAAGGCTGTCCATTATCACCTGTACTGTTTGCATTAGCTATATATTCCTTTGCTAATAATATTAGATCCAGTAAGAAAATTAATGGGATCAGAATAAAAGAAGACTTCTAACTAAAGATTCAGCTCTTTGCTGATGATATTTTACTAACAATAGAAAATATAGAAAACTTGTTACAATGTATAAGTTCTATGAGTCAGTTTGAAGAAATTTCAAACTTAAGATTTAATCATAACAAAACACGTAGATTATTAATTAATATTTTTTAAAATTTTACAAAAATATTATAACTTCTATTGGAATAGCAATCAATTGAAGTACTTTGATATAACCACTATGTCAAATAGTAAAGAAATGATGCAAACTTTCAACATGTTCTTGATAAAATTTTAAATTTAGTCACAAATTGGAACAAATTATTTATTACCATGGAAGAATGGTTAATGCTTATTAAGATGATAATTCTCCCTAAAATATTGGCTTACAATATTTAGTACTATGTTCACTCAAAATTTGATGAAGGAGATAAATAATATTCTACTTATTTTTTTTTTTTTTTTGGCATCTTAATGAACCAAGAGTTTCCTTTCATTGGCACAGAAAATGTTGGTATAATGTTGGAACAGGATTCCCTGATATGCACTCATATGCTGCTTCATCAATTGTAAAAGTTGTAGTGTTGTGGATAAAATCATTATATCATTCAAAATGGAAACAAATACATCAATATTATTAGTAAATAATAAATATATCACAACCAGTCATAAACAAATAGTCCCTAATAGTTTTCTCTGGCTATTAAAAGATGTTTGCGTAAATGGAATTGCACCCTCTTCTCAAATTCCATATTTAAGTAACATTATTTCCTCTTTCCAAAGTTCACATATTCTAACAATTGTATTAAAGACTTAATATTGTCTATGTTTCCAACTGCATATACAAATGACTGCTTGGAAACTCGTAACTTTAACAAAATGCTAGTACTGAAACAACAAATAACTTATTTTACTGGCATCAATTCTTAAATAGTACTAATACATTGTGCTGAAAATTTAAGGTCCAAATACAATCAAGTTTCTGGGAATTGTTTAATTTTACAAATATTCAGAGACATTGTGAACATGGAGATAAACAAGATATTTAACCTAGACAAGAACTTGTTCCCCAAATTATTGGAACTCTTAATATCAACATGAAAATGATGTCTGAAGAAGCATTTGGTTTGAATGTGAAGGTGCTCACTTTTGTTTTATTTGCAATAAAGTGTTTTGTACCTTCACTTTGGTGTTACCTCTGGCGTTTGGCTGCATTGGAATTCGTAATATCAATAATGTAATGAAAAATAAATCATATTTGTCACAGATTTATAAAATTTTTAAGTTAGATTTCACATATTTAAACAATTTCTGTTGGAATTGTTACTCAAAAAATAATAATGAAACTTCTCTGAAGAATACAAGAGACAATATTAAAATCTACAGATTAAAAATACATCTTCATTATGTTGGAAAATTTTCACTTGGAAATTCTTACAGAGAGCTTTTGTCACTTCTAACAAAATTACAATTATGTATAAATCAATGAGAATTAAATGCTGGAGATTTTATTCTGAAATAATAGCTGATTGGATGCACATGGTATATGAATGTGAAGTTATCTCCTCTTTTTGAATAGAAATTAATGACTTGATTCAAGCCCTATGGTCAGATAGATGTTGTTGTTTTTCTTTCAGCTTTTTCCTGGTAGGGGGTCATCACAGTGGAACTCTGGTCCGCTAATGATTGGCAGTAGATTTTTATAAAATATTGAGGTGCCAGCTCGACGCCCAACCTTCAACGAAGGTATGCCCATTTACACACGCATGTCTTTCGAACGCTACCCAACCACGGGGAGGACATGCAGACTCCACACAGAAGGCCCTCCCAAGCCAAGCCGAGAATCGAACGGGAGAACCTCTTGCTGTGAGGTAACAATGCTACTGCCATACCACCGTGGCATACTATGGTCAGATAGATGTACTGTTTCTAAATCTTTAATTTTATTTAATGCTTCCATTCCAGAGATGATTCCAAAAACAACCCAAAAAGACAGAAGCCTGTGGTGAATGAAGTCTGAGACAAAACCAAACAAAGTGAACAAAAAAAGTCAAGACTTCTGAAAAGCCCAATTTTTGGTTGTGCAAAGCTTTTAGGTCAGTACCCTTCTTCAGTGCATATAAAAGTAACATCTAACACACTCAATTTATAACACCTCTATCAAATCATGTGGCACAGCCCCTATCTAGTGACTCCATTAATTAAACATTTAAAGCAGTCAGACATTTAAAAAAAAATAAATACAACATTAAAGACAGTATTAATAATAAGAAACTTATTTACATCTCATTTGTTTTCTTATTAAAACAGGTTTTATAGTAATTGCAATATTAATTCCAGGAAAAGAATCAGAGTGCAAGCACAAGATCCAGTTATATTTCCTCAGCTCTAGCACATTACTATTATCTTCTCCTTGCTATTCTTATATACAGGATCAAGTACTCTAAACCTAAAATCATGACTATTATGTTTGGCTAAAGCATTTATAGAAATATTTCTATGTACAGTGGATATAAAAAGCGTATACACCCATGTTAAAATGCCAGGTTTTTGTGATATAAAAAATGAGACCACAGTAAATCATTTCAAAACTTTTCCCACCTTTAATGTGACCTATAACCTGTACAAGTCAATTGAAAAACAAATCTGTTAGGGGAAAAATATAAAAAAATAAATAACGTACAGTAAACTGGTTGTGTAAGTGTGCACACCCTTAAACTAATACTTTGTTGAAGCACCTTTTGATTTAATTACAGCACTTTGCCTTCTTGGGTAGGAGTCTATCAGCATGGCATATCTTGACTTGGCAATATTTGCCCACTCTTCCTTGCAAAAGCACTCCAAATCTGTCAGACTGCAAAGGCATCTCTTGTGCACAGCCCTCTTCAGGTCACCCCACAGATTTTCTATTGGATTTAGGTCTGGGCTCTGGCTGGGCCATTTCAAAAATTTGATTTTCTTCTGGTAAAGCCATTCTTTTGTTTATTTGGATGTATGCTTGGGGTCATTGTCATGTTGAAAGGTGAAATTCCTCTTCATCTTCAGCTTTCTAGCAGACACCTGAAGGTTTTGGGCCAAAAGTGATTGGCATTTGGAACTGTTCATAAATCTCTCCACCTTGACTAAAGCCCCAGTTCCAGCTGAAGAAAAGCAACCCGAAAGCATGATACTGCCACAGGCATGCTTCACCATGGGGATGGTGTTCTTTGGGTGATGCAGTGTTGTTTTTGCACAAAACATACCTTTTGGAATTGTGGCCAAAACGTTCGACCTTGGACTTATTAGACCATAACACATTTTCCCACATGCTTTTGGGAGACTTGATATATTGTTTTGCAAATTTTAACCAGGCCTGGATGTATTTCTACGCAAGAAAAGGCTACCCCATAGCCCAGACATATGGAGAATATGGGAGATTGTTGTCACATGTAGTACACAACGAGTACTTGCCAGAAATTCCTGCAGCTCCTTTAGTGTTGCTGTAGGTCTCTTGGCAGTCTCCCTGACCAGTTTTCGTCTTGTCTTTTCATCAGTTTTGGAGGAATGTTCAGTTCTTTGCAACATCACTGTTGACCCATATTTTCTCCACTTTTTAATGATTGTCTTCACTGTGTTCCATGGTATATCCAATGCTGTGGAAATTTTTTGTACCCTTCTGACTGATACCTTTCAACAATGAGATCCCTTTGATGCTTTGTAAGCTGTCTGCGAACCATGGCTTTTGTTGTAGCAGGCAACTGAGTAAATGTCAGGAAAAATCCTATTAGGACAGCTGAGCTTTATTTGGGGTTAATCAGAGTCTCTTTAATTGATGGCAGGTGTGTACCCAAGAAGACTGAATGCTGTAATTAAATGAAAAGGTGCTTCAACAAATTATTAGTTTAAGGGTGTGCGCACTTATACAACCAGCTTATTGTACGTTTTTATATTTTTTCCCCTAACAGATTTGTTTGTTTTTCAATTGAATTGTACAGGATATAGGTCACATTAAAGGTGGGAAACGTTTTGAAATGATTTATTGTGCTTTCATTTTTTTATATCACAAAAACCTGGCATTTTAACAGGGGTTTGCAAACTTTTTATATCCACTGTATGTCTGAGTAATCTTCTGTTATTCATTCTTTTAATTTATAGCCACATTTACCTACATAAAAATCAGAACACTTACTACACTTAGCAGGCTGTACTATATTAGTGGTATTACATATGGCAAAACAAGTGAAGACTTATATTTGTCCAATTTGTGGATGTATAAAAACATTATCACTAAGTATAAGTTTACAGCAAATGCAGTTAAAGCAGGGGAAGGTCCCATATCTTTTACCTATAGTGTTCTTATTCAAATTTGTAAATAAATCAAAGTCTTTGTAGCAAAGTCTTTTTCTTAAGCTCTGACTATTCCTATAGGCAAAGCTAGGTTTCTTACCAGTAAACTGTCTCAATTCTGGCATAGCTTCTGGGATATTCCAGTTTTTTGAAATTATTCTTTTTACATCATTATATTAAATGTGGTATCATATATCAGATTATTATTATTTCTAGAACTAATTGTTGCTACTGAATTGGCTGTGATAGATCTCACCACCATATCCATGAAAAATGGTTTAGCAAAACCATTCCTGTTATGCGGAACTTCTTGTACTGTTTCTGAAAACATAGCGTCACCATAACCTCTTTCCTTAAAATCTTTAACTGTCTCATCCATTTGTGCTAAACATTTCATTTGATCTCTGCTGAGTCTACTGACTCTAGTAAGCTGTCCTTTAACAACTATACCTGTGAAAACGTGTATGCATACTTTGTGTGTATAGTGATTAGCTTGTATATTTTTCCTAAATATAAAAGTATTAATACCATTCAGTGTTTTTTCTATTTTAACATGTAGAAAATGTATTTCCTTATTTGAATAATGGTATTTGAATCTTAAAAAAACTAGTAGGGCTGTCAAGGTCTTTTACAAACTGAGAAAGTTCAGTGTGTTTTCTATTTTAACATGTAGAAAATGTATTTCTTTATTTGAATATTGGTATTTGAATCTTTAAAAAAACTAGTAGTGCTGTCAAGGTGTTTTACAAACTGAGAAAGTTTGAATGAAAAACTATTCCACACCAAAAAATATCCACGAATCGTTAAATAATATTTTAGAACTGAATTCTATACTGGAATTAAAAATGTATTCATTCTCCCGCTGATTTAAAATGATGTTGTTATAGGTATTGGCAGCTGCCATACCCATAGCAACACCTTCAGTTTGTAAATAATACTGAGTTTCAAAAGTAAAAACATTATTTGTAAGAACTAATTCAAGCAATTGACAAATATAACTAATTTCCCTGCTGTGCATCACTGTATTCATACATAAAAAGTCACGTACAGCTTCAAGACCATAAGAATTAAGAATGACAGTAAAAAATGAGTTACTATCCAAGGTTACATATAGAAATTGTGCATTGGGTAGAATTAAATCACTCATTTAATTTAATTAAAAAAATCACCAGTATCACATACAAAACTCTTAACTGTACATAAATATTGTCCTAAAACATGCTGCAAATAAAATTGAAACAGGCTCAGTCAACCACCCTCCACCTGAGACAATAGGTCTCATTGGTAGGTGGCAATGATTCTTGTGAATTTTTGGTAATCCATATAGAATAGATATAGTTTAATTAATGGAGTCATTTGATAGGGGCCTGTGTCACATGATTTGATAGACGTGTTATAAATTCAGTGTGTTAGATGTTACTTTTATATGCACTAAAGAAGGGTATTGACCCAAAAGCTTTGCACAATAAAAATGTGGGCGTCTTAGAAGTCTCGACTTTTTTTTGCATAATTCCAAAAACCCAAGTGTGCCTCTTCTTTGGTCTATTTTTCCTGTAGCCAGAAAAGTAATTACTTAATTTTGGAAAAGTGAAGTTAACCCTTCTAGTGTTGAATTTATTAGTATGGCAAAATTTGATTGCAGTAGTGAATTGCATACTAAAAGCGTAAGTTCTAATATTGCACATTCATGTAAATCTTGGCTTAAACTTAGACTTGTTTGAAAAATATTAATTGTTGACGTGTATAACTTTGATGTATTGATCAGCTGTGGACTTATGTAAATAGTTATTTTTTTGTTTTATAATTGATTTATCTATTATTTTAAATCCAAATTTAAAAAAAAAATTAAAAAAGAAATAGATTAAAATAGAAGTATGCATTTTTCTTTTCAAGTTAAAAGTGAACTTTATTTTGGATTCCTTGCTGTAAGTAAGTTACACTTGAACTAAAGGACTGTATCCATTCTATTCCTTTTTGTACACTTGTGGTTTTGACAGGTATAGATTGATTAGTACTGACCAAACTACATCTTTTTTCACCCCTGCATTGCACACTGCAAGTGCAATACATTTTTTAGTTAATTACACCACAAAGCAATGGAGAGAAGTGTTGCTGTTTTCTGCATTTAATCCAACCAAGAAAGAGAGAAAATTGGCTTTTCTCCTTTCTTCTGTTCTGTGACTGAATTCTTACCCTTTGCAAATGTTGAAACTCCTCCAAGCTTCAGTGCAGACCAGCACAGACATGTCTCAGCATGCCGTGGCTCTTTCGGAGAGGAATTTGTCTTTTCAGGAAAAAGGCAGACACTGGTAAATCTGATGGATATTGCAGTGAGCACCCACCATTAAAGAGAAAGAGAGTGGGGATTAAAATATTGACGTTTATCTTTCTGCTTTTGATAGAGATGTCACCAATGAGAATTGGACTGTGTTAAACGGGTTTGAAATTTTATCCTCTCACCTTATGGAGAACATCCCTCGTAACCTGCAAGACATTGAAAATCTGTACAAAGACACTTGAAACATGTACATCCAGGCAAAAATCTGGATATATATATATATATATATCATTAGCATAAATTTTGAATAGCAAGTGACTCTTCTTGCTTCCAGTAAGAATGTGAGCTGTTACATAGAACCACATTTAAAAACAGAATAACAAAAGTGATGGAAAAATATAAGCCCATTGTTAGAGGAAGTGTAAACTCTGTAAATTGTAATAAACAGTACTGCAAAATACTACCATATAATATTTATTTTGCTTCAGAAAAGGGGAGATATAGGGTGTGTGTCCTCTTTCCTCTTTCTTTAAATTATTGGAGCCACTAGTATTTTGGTCATGTAGGTTTTTTTTTGTGTGCTTGACAGCTTCAGAAATCACATAAGATGGGGTTAAAATATTTTAAGGCAGGTTAGGTCACATCTGAAAATAAGGACATGCCTATAACAAACAAGATGCACATATCTTTGAACACACAGAAATTGTCAATAACTGAAAAAAATGTGTTTTAGATATGAGAAGATGGGGATGATTACTAAATGATATTTAAGTAGCAGTAGGAATGCTGTAGCTAACAAAAATGTGATTCTTATCCAACATGAAAATGTAAATGCTTTGTTTATCAAAGATGAGACTTCTAGTCAATGTGCAGGTAATGAAAATATCCCAAATAGAATATTAGGTAACTGCTAGAGTAGAACAAATCCTCATATTTCTTTTTGTTATTACTAAATTAACCAGAGCTACAGTGTTGGTTAATGAAAATGAATTAAAGAAGTCGTTAAGAGTCCTATAGGATGGTCGCACTTATTAATGAGCTTCAGACCTAAGACTAATGATAAGAGGAAGGTTAAAATAATTTGTCTTCATAGAGAGCGAAGTATTGTTTAATGCATGTAGAAATTCAAACTGTCTGGGGAAAAGTACTATATCCTGTAGGTATGATACCCAATATAACACACAGTAACATAATCGGTCGTGATGTTCTTTTGTTCAAGACACTTGACACAGAAATTATGGGGTGGGGGGAACCACTGTTTCATAATCTCTGGACTGAATGTATTTCAGGTAAGAATTGGAGGTGGGGAAAATCAACCTGATCCACTGTTAAGGGCACACTGTCCCGAATATACCCATAGTAAAAAAGGGGGGGGTGTGAGCAACAGCAGCCTAGTACATTGTTAAAAACACATTGTTCTAATAAATATAAAGGGATAAGTTTAGAAACAACAAAAGGAGCCAAGTCTGCCTTTGGCTGGAAGGGTTAGAAAAAATAATGTTTTAGCGAAAGCCTATTACTAAGCCTTGCTAGAAAAACATTGTTCTGTTAGTAAATTAAGTTAATGTAGAAGCTGAAAGTGAAGAACGTTTTGCATATTATAATGTAGCTTTGTCAGAAAGCTCTAGTCAAATAAAAGATGTCTGTGTAGAGATAAAGGGAAGGACCCATGGTGATAAAGTCATTAAGAAAAGGAAAGGTACTTGAAAAGTCTTAAGTTTCCCTTTAATGTCAACTGCAGATTAGTCAGCAATGGGGCTCCAAGCAGCAGGTACTTAGAGAAACAGAGGATACTGAGATAAGAGTAAAGGAATTACCAAAACCAAAAACAGTAGACATTCACTGTCATGAGTTGCCTTTTATAAAGGAAAGAGTGAGAGAAGACACTACCTGTATTCATAGTTGAAGAGGCTGTACCTTTCACCTCATGTCAATGTACTGCCAAAGTTTTCCTGATAAGGTAGATTTGCAGGTAAGTAATGTAAATTCTAAGAATGCATAGTGGGCGGAAGAAATATTAAACGGGGCCAGAGCAAATTTATCCAGAGTGGAATGAGAAACAGATGAATAGATGGGCCTTACCTCATACTGATATTTTCAGTTGAAGAATGACTTGTACAAGTTAAAGAAAGACAAAGAAGCGCACATAACTGTAATTTGGGAGGATATTTATGGATGGGCGTGTTTTTTGAGGTATACTATTTAGTAGGCAGAACCCATTAAGCAGATTGATTTACTGTTTATTTCGACTTTCACAAAAATGAAATGGAGTCATCAAGTTAAGAGATATCCCTTTCCAAGAGATTAGCTAAATGGCATTGCTTCTTTGGTAACATGTACGGCAAAACCCTATCTTGCTAGATTACTATTTACTCTACCAGGTCAGCAAATACCATTGTACCTTTTATCAGAATTTTTTTTTCTCAAAGCTTAACAAATTGGCTGTCCAATTTAGAAAAAGAGCAGACAATGGTGCTTCAGTACTTCAGGAAATATTTTAGATCAGCCACCTTTCTACCTTCCTCCTTCCCAAAGTACTATTGTTTGTTTATTGGTTTGGTAACTGTCGTACTGTTTTATTGGCCTTCTTGATCATGTGTTGGACATTTCTTTACATGAAGTATTTTATGTTTGTAAGTAGCTTAATATTTTATGTATAATAAGTATTTTAATATTGTATGTTTTACGTTGGTGTATAGTTATATTTGCACTGTTTGGTACGTCATGCATGACTCTGACCTCTAGTTCTTGCCTTTTAGCTTTCAGAAGGGCAGTTATTGGCACAGTAGGTTAGTCTTCCTTGTAAGGGCAGCATAAAAAGGAATAGAAGTGAAACAGTAGATTTTGCATCTGTACTTGCTAGATTGTACTGTAAATGTCATGGCTCAAGAATGTAATCTATGTATTGGAGGACATCTGATCATCGAAGGGTCTGACTGATGACTGATGTCCAGACTTCCATTTCATTTATATGAACCATGCAGCAGTAATCCATTACACTAGAGGATCGATGATCCAAACCAATTGGAGCTTAGGGTAGTTTGGATAATCAAACATATACGAGTGCAAACACTGTTAGCAAATTACAGTACTCAGAGATGCACCATACACATTTCTTTGTCAATTACAGTCATTTTAACCCAGAAGTCATGATGTTACAGGTAATGAAACAAAAAAAACATTGACAAACAAGTACAGGCATTTTCCCTATTTTTTCCTAGGAGTCACTTCATATATATGTTATCCACTGAATAAAATCATTAAAAATGCAAAAGCAGGTCATAAAATCCACCACTAACAGTATCATGTCTTGACACGACTCCACACCATGTTTTAATGCTCATGCAGTTGCAATAATATTCTGACTTTTTTTCTTTTTTAACAATGTCATCCCTCTACTCTAATCAAGCAGTTTTACTTCCCTTCTAGATTCTCTAAAAAGCACTAATTAATCATCATGTGGAAAACCACAAGGCCAAGCCATAACTTCCTTATAATTAACCCTATGAAGTTCTTGTTAGTAGCTTATACTAGAAGGCATATTTCGCAATGAGAAAAAAACATGTACAAAACCATGAAAGGCAAGGTTAGCAAGCCACAACACAAAAGGAGCTTTTAATACCGCTAGTAATCAAATCAATCATGAGTGTAATGATTGCCTACACTGCCAAAAGCCATGATCTTGGATTAAATTTGCTGCCTAGTGTCACAAACCTAACTTTAAATTCCATGCGGTAGGAAAGATGCGCATACAGATGGAATGATGCATGCACAGACACAACTCTAGGAAGGTTGAGTTTGAATAACTTGACGTCTCGGGTAACTGACGTTCAAATAATCATCTCTCTACTGTATTAGTACATGTAGTGTTACAGTGATAAATAATTTTAGTGTCTGTATGTTAATGATGAAAATGTATGTATCACACAACTTTCAATTTTGTATGTTAATGATGAAGATGCTGTTATAGTAAAAGAAGAAGAAGAAAAATGTTACCATGTCTTAGTTTAAGGTCCTTTGCACTAAAAATTGTAAATGCGACTATTGTGCTCTATATCAGCATAATGCTGTTGGCTATTTCTTATTTGTTTGCTGATAAATGTTTTATAGTCTTTCAGTAGTTGCTCAGTTTATGCCACATGATTGTTTAATGTAGTACTTCAGCTGAAACCTTGACATTTTCTCTAGCTATTTATTTTTGCACAAAGTTTGCATGTGCTGATTTCTTGTGTCTTCTACTTCACATTACTCCTACTTAGCTTATTGACTATGTCTCTGCTGATTGTGTCCGTAAAGAGCAGACAGTTTTTTGCAGTGTGCTATGAGACAATCCGGTGAGAATCTCAAGATGTTAGCCCTTATCCCTTTTTAGTGCCTTCGTGACTCCTACATGTTCTTTACCTGATATGGCACAGAACCTCATGCAAAATCCTGACTGTCCCAGGCTTCTACTTAGCTACAGTTGGTTGTTTATTAAGATGGTAAATGAAAAAAAATGTAAATCCTTATTGCCAGAATATCTGCACTGTACTGCTTTGTGAACTGAAAAAAAAACATCTTTTGTACTGTTAGATACATACAGTTGTTAACTGCATTGTCTCACTTCATTCTTCATTTTCTAAACTATTGTACCTCCTTTCTCTTGTATTCTGTTACTCCTGGGTTGTGGCTGAATGGGGCCACTTTGGGTCAGACCACTGTCCTAGTCAGCAAAGTAACAGTTAAAAAGACATTGAAAACCCTGCTGTTTGGTTAACAGTCAGATATATTTGAAGGTGGTATGTTCCAGTGGTGGAGCAGCATGCTGTGTAATTTATGTAACAAAAGAAATGTAATTGTTAATGTAGAAAGTCAGAAGGAAAACCCTTTTGAACACAAGAAGGAAATAAAGTTAGTAAAATAATAACAAAATATTGAAGATTAGCATTTCAGTGTTAGAAGGCCACTTACATGGAGTATTAAATGGTTTACTACTACTGTTTAAATAGTTCAGTGCTTAATTTTGTTTACTGCAAATTAAAATTTTGAGATATATTACTTGTTCTGCATATTCACTTCCAGGTTGGGTGTACAACTCAGAAGGACTATTATACATTTGTCTGGTCAACAGTTCCTGCTGGTTATGTTGCAGGCTCATCTGCAAATTGTTGTGTGCAGTTTCAAGGTTAGTGTATTCCTTTAAGTGTTCATCTACTTCTGGTTTTAAATACTAAAGCTTTTTAAACATCTGAAAATATGTTTGATAGATGGCATGTGGTCTTCGTGCTTGACTGTTGTCACATTTTTTTCTGTAAGGTTGACAATCTGCTGAAATGGAATTATGTTCTGCACTTCAAGAATCACTGTCTCCTATGTGGGCACTTGGGTGGAAGTGTGTGACAGTTGAGAGGGTGTGAGATGCTGCATCTAAGATTCTACTTTATTTTTTGGAAATCTTCATGAAAGTATCTACATAGGATAAGTTTCTAATCTGTATGACTTTGAGGTTAAAGGTGCAGTGTTAACATCGATTTAGTACATAACTAGTCTGGTACCATCCATCCCTGCTTATTTTCTGCAACTTTTTAAACAGATAGTGCACATTGTTTTCTCACTGCAGGTGGTATTTTTGCTTGATACTCAGATTTCCTTTCCTCTGTGTCACACTTTAATTAAGTGCATGTTCTGTCACCTGATGTGTCATTGCTCTAAGTTTCTGCTTCCCATTTTATTTAATCATTTCTGTACCAGATGTGTAGGCCAGTTGTGTGGGAATTTTCAACTGGAGTCTGACCCACCAGGGCAAAGGCTGTTGACATAGAAAATTTTAAGGGTATGCACTCAACCAAAGCAACACATAGTGGAAAGCTGTAAAGACAATGGGAAAACCTGCAAACCTCACAGAAAGTAATCATACATCAACATCAAACCCCAGACCCTGGAGCTAAGAAGAAGAAATATTAACTACTTTACCACCATGCTGCCTGTACCTGCAAGTCTTTTGATTGCATGACTGTATCAAAGTATAGGCGGAAGATCTTTGATTTATTATAGCCTTTTAAGTGCTACAGCTAGACTTTTTTTTTTATCTTATTTTTGCTTTCCTTGGATGGAATGACAGTCAGCTTAGTATCAATGCCCATCCATCCCCAACCCTCCTCTAGAATAATTGGCTAACCTTCCCCCACCACCAGACTGGGACTACAAATATAGGATCACAGCAGAGCAATCATTCATCTTTAGGGGGAAGAAGTTTGATCAAGGTGTCCTGACCTGGTGTCCTCTGTTGCTAACTACAGAATTTGTTTTGACTGACCTTTTTTCTCCAAGGGTATGGCATGAATTTATATGAATTTATATAAGCACACTCATGTGAGTGTTCCTGCCAATGATGTATTTACATCTGTTCTCCCTATCAGTGTGACACTTGCGCTGTTCTCCACCCTCTGCAAAAGAGCACAACAATGCCAAAAGACATGCATAGACACACACACACACACACACACACACACACACACACACACACACCCACACACAATGTAGATAAGCTTGACTGTAGGCTGCTCAAGCTCATTTACAGCCAGCCAGCCTGTTAGCTTCCCAGGCCACTAATTGATGCTGAGTCAACAGTGCTGCAGGTGGGTGGCCTCCCCCTAGGTTGGCACTGCAGGAAGACTTCTGCAAATGCTTCCCGCTCTCTCTCCTTCTGCATTTTGTTTTCCTTAACACATCTGTTCAGACACCGCTGATCTTTTTACATTTATTTTCACCACCCTTGTTCCAGCATTTTTTCCAAATTTCCCTTTTAAAGTTATTTTCCCATGTTGGCATTAAATCATACTGTCTTTAGCTGGTAGTCTTGTCTCTGATTTTGTTTCTGTGCTTCTTCTTCAGTCGGTTACCACCTTTCTACTCCTAGATGATACACAGCATCTGTATATTACGGTTTCCATTCTGTCTTCCAGTGTGTATATACTGTTAGCAATCTAAATTTCTGCTTGCACTTACCGTCATTCATTACATTTGTCTTTTTGGTTACCATCCCATTGCATATTATCATCTAGTTTTATGTCCCTGTCCCCTCTGACCTGCATACAAGAACACATCATAAAAGGCAGGGGTGTGTTCATAAGGAGTAATGAATGGAAGGATGGCATTTTTGTTTCTATACTCAAAAGTCCTGGCAGTAGTTACTTTTGACATTTATGTAGTGTGCTTAAGACAGGAATAGTGAATAATTATAATCTGGTTTGTCATAGTTTGTGGTGCCTCTTGCATTATATTCAAGTGTAATGATCTTGTTTGTCATAGTTTGGGGTGGCTGTTGCATTATGCCCAAATCACTGGAGTAGTCCCAGCAGCAGGCATAGGTCTTTGGCATCAAATTTCAAGCACTCAACTAGCACCACATTTTTGGACATCAACTGCGGTACAAGGCAAGCTATGCCAAGAGTGGTAAGCCATATGTTTGCTACCTTACTGGTCTTGAATTATCAATCATTTGGACATTTTCTTTCTTTCTTTCTTTTTTACTTAGGGAACTCTGTACGTGCATTCTGTAGTCATCTGTACATGTGTTATGACATAATAGTTCATGCATTTAATAGTTTCTGCATTTACTGTACTGCAAAGTACATTTATGGTTTTCATTAATATTGTGTTCTAACTTTTGTAGAATGGTGTGATACAACTCAATTGTTACTTGATTGATGACCTGTATTACTTGTGTGAGCCTTCACTGATTTATGTTGTGTAGTCTGGTAAACAAATGCAAATGGACAACACTAAATCATGTTTTTATTTTATTTTAATCTGATTCAACTGTTGAGGTTTCGGATCCAACTCTGATCTGGTCTTGGCACCTCCAGATGTGTGGATCCAGGGCACTCCCTCATTTACTGCCTGCACTTGTACTGTTCAAGGCCTCTGATCTCAATAATTTCTTCAATAAGTCAATCAAAATGTTTATACATTTTCAAAATTTTTTCTCTTCTACAATTAGTGCTTTGCATCTTTTTCCTTTCCTACACAACTTTTCTTAGGATTCTGTTAAAAAAAAAAAAAAAAAAAAAAAAAGACTTGGATATTGCTGTCTTTATGATGGGTTATTTTATATGTGTAAATAAATACAGTTTTATATATATATATATATATATATATATATATATATATATATATATATATATATATATACGTTATATTACATATGTTTTTATATATGTTTATGTATATACAGTGGATATAAAAAGTGTACACATCCCTGTTAAAATGCCAGGTTTTGTGATATAAAAAAATGAGACCACAATAAATAATTTAAAAACTTTTCCCGCCTTTAATGTGACCTATAACCTGTACAATTCTATTGAAAAACAAACAAATCTGTTGGGGGGGGAAATAAAAAAAATAAAAAGCATACAATAAGCTGGTTGCATAATTGTGTGCACACCCTTAAACTAATACTTTGTTGAAGCACCTTTTGATTTAATTACAGCACTCAGTCTTCTTGGGTACACACCTGCCATCACTCAAAGAGACTGATTAATTCCAAATAAAGTTCAGCTGTCCTAGTAGGATTTTCCTGACATTTACTCAGTTGCCTGCTACAGTAAAAGTCATGGTTTGCAGAGAGCTTACAAAGCATCAAAGGGATCTCATTGTTGAAAGGTATCAGTCAGGAGAAGGGTACAAAAAATTTCCACAGCATTGGCTATACCATGGAACACAGTGAAGACAGTCATCAAAAAGTGAAGAAAATATGGGACAACAGTGACATTGCAAAAACTGGACATCCCTCCATAACTGATGAAAAGACGAGACAAAAACTGGTCAGGGAGGCTGCCAAAAGACCTACAGCAACACTGAAGGAGCTGCAGGAATTTCTGGCAAGTACTGGTTGTGTACCACATGCAACAACACTGATGGAGCTGCAGGAATTTCTGGCAAGTACTGGTTGTGTACTACATGCAAAAACAATCTCCCATATTCTCTGCAGAAAAACATCCAGGTCCAGCTGAAATATGCAAAACAATACATCAAGTCTCCCAAAAGTATGTAGGAAAATGTGTTATTGTCTGATGAGACAAAGGTTGAACTTTCTGGCCATAGGTTCATAGGTAGGTACTAGGCTATTGGCCCTAGGGCCTATATAAGCCTAGCCAAACGGTACCCTGGCTTTTGCCACCCAAAAAAATTATTTTCCTGTGCCCCTGTCAAGCAGAGCCACAGAAGTGATCCCTGGGGTGAATTTCCTATCTCCCATCCAATCATCAAGATTTTTCTTGAAGAGTGCTAATGAGGAGCTTTGTTTAATATAGATAGGTAGTTTGTTCCAGAGTAAGGGAAGTCTCTGGGAACAGGAATCTATCCCACCAGTATGTTCTGTTTATTGTTGTGACAAGGTTTAGGTCCCTAGAGCATGTAGCTCAGAGGGATTGGGATTTCTTTACGTGGAGCATGTCCAACATCTCTGGGTTTGACATAGCTTTGTATGTTAGGCAGAGATCGCCTCTGAGTAGGCGATATGTGACAGAGTAAAGCTGGAGTTTTTTGAGACTGTCTGCGGAGGGCATCTGTTTGAGGCTGGTAATCCTCTTTGTGAGGTATTTCTGTGGCCTTTCCAGTTGTAGATGTCTTGTGAGGTACATACCAAAAGGGGTGTTGTACTCTATAATGGGTCTAATGAGTGATGAGTAGAGGGGAACAATTACCTCTTTTTCCTGGATGAGAAACCTTTTGTGATGAGGTGTGCCACATAGAAGGATTTCCTGACTACTGTGGCGATGTGATTATCAAAGGAGAGACTACTGCCCACCTGTGTCCCAAGGTCTCTTATCACACTTTCGGTATTAGAGTACTGCCTATGTGGTAGTTCATGGGTACAGAGTTTTTACCAAAAGGGATGACAATGCACTTTTTGGCATTGAGCTTGAGGCCATGGCTTTGACACCAGGTGTCTTGTCTCAGTGAGGCCCTTTTGTAGGATGTCCACATCGGTAGGAGTTTTGATTATGGCTCCTAGTTTAGTCATCTGCGAACTTTGTTAGCCAAAGACGTTCTGTGTTAGCCTGTACTTCAGAGAAGTAGATACCAAACAAGAGAGGACTTAGGACTGAACCCTGTGATACTTCACTTGTCACTGGTCTGAAGATGGATTTAGAGTCTGCTACTTTCACAGTGTGGGTTCTGTCAGTGAGCCAATTGGCAACCCATCTTGTGACGTAGGGATTTATACCTAGTTTAGTGAGTTTGTCTATAATTCCAAAGTGGGGGATGGTGTTGAAAGCCTTGGCAAGATCTATATAGGCTGTGTGAACCACCTTACCCTCATCTATGGCTTTGGTGACCGCTTCAAAGAAGTCTATCAGGTTTAGGAGACAAGATCTGCCTTTTACAAACCCGGACTGGGTGGGGTCCAGCGTCTGGAGATTACCAATGTCATTGTTTATAAGTTCCATGATGATACGCTCCATAGCCTTGCATACCAGGCTCATCAGGCTAATGGGGTTGTAGTTCCTGGGGTCCGTGGTGGCTCCTCCTTTGTGGAGTGGGCTAACCATTGCTGTGTGCCATTCAGTAGGCACAAAGCGTGAGGTGAGGCTATGATTGAACATGGTACTTAGGTGGGGTGCCAGTTCATTTTGTAGTTCATGTAGAACGCAGCCTGGGATGTTGTCCGGTCCCATGGATGCTGTGTTCTTGGCTTTGAAGAGTGTGTTTTTTACATGTGCAGCCATGATTACAGGTACTTTACATTCTTCCGGTATAGAGATGGGCCCTTTAAGGGATGAGAGAGGGGTAAAGTTAGCACTGAACCTATCTTCCAGGATGTTGGCAATATCAGTTGGTTCTGTATATTTAGTGCCATTGTGCTGTAACTCACAGCAGATCTGAGTGTTGCCATTGAGATTCTTGACATAGCTATAGAATGCTTTGTGGTTGTCTTTAGAATCAGTGGCGATTTTCTTTTCGTAACTAGATTTGGAGGACTTTATGAGGGATCTCAGCTTTTTACTGAGGCTGACCACAGAGTTCCTCCAATCATGGGATTTTACTCGTTTTTGCAACAGTTTCTTTCTTCTGTTGTAGAGTTTGTTTATAGCAGGAGACCACCAGATTGGCTTCCATTTTTTGGAGGATAGCATCTTGGTTCTGTTAGGGATTGCATGATCCATGCACTCGTGTAAGTGCTTATAAAGTGCAATTGTATAGGATTCAGCAGTCGTACCTCTATTGTCCGTCAACATGGGTGTCATGAAGTTTTCCACTTATGTCTTAAGAATCGTGAAGTTGACTTTGGAGAAATTTTTTACGGTGGTTATCCTAATGGGGGGGTGGGGGTGGGATGTGGATGTCTAGGGTGATTTGCTTGTGGTCGGATCTGACCAATGAGGAATTGACCTCTGGTGTGGAATGCTCATGTTGGTGATGACCAGGTCTAGAATATTGCTGCCCCTGGTGGGGGTGTGGATAAGTTGATCCAAGGCATTGGAATTTATGAATTCTAGAAAATGTTGAGCACAAGAGTTGGTACATGAGTAGTTTTCCCAGTTAATGCCGGGGTAGTTGAAATCACCCATTAATAGGTTGTTAGGTTGTACCCTAATATTTTCCAGTGTATCAAGAAATGAGGAGTGGGAATCCTGGGGCATGGTGGGGGATCTGTAGCAAGCTACAATTTGCATTGTGGTCTTTCCCAGAGTTAGTTGCACTTGGATAATCTCAGATACATTATGCTGAGCAACTAGCCTGGAGGTGTGGATATCCTTAATGAATATGGACACCCCACCGCCTTTAGTGCTTCGGTCCAGGTTAGGTGTCCGAAAGGTGTGGTATGAATTATAGCCTGGTAATGCAAGGGTGCTCTCTGGAGCCCTGAACCAGGTCTCTGCCTCTGCACAGATGTCTGTGTTCTCCATTTTAAGGAGTGCGTCGAGTGAGTGCATTTTGAGGTTTAGACTTCTAGCATTAAGTAGCATTACCCTCAGATTTTGCTTGCTTGTACCTGTTATGTGGTGAATTTGTCATTTGAATCTTGCCTAAAACAGGCAGTATAGGGGTGGCAAGAGCCTTAGCCAGTATCCGGAATCCCAAGGGCGACAGGTGCAGGCCGTCTCTGGCAAAGCATCGTGGTTTGTCGATCATGTCTTCCCAGGCAAACAGATACTGGATCCCCTTAGAATGACACCAGAAGCTTAGCCATTTGTTGAAGTCAATCATTTTGTCCTTGTACTGTGGTATTATTCTGGGTGATGGCAGGATGCTTCTCAGGGCTAGGGTTATACCTGCCTGGGCTACAAGATCAGAAAGCTCCTCCATGTCTCTTTTCATGTAGTCCAGGGAGGTACATCTCTGGTCATTCACACCAACATGTTCAATAACAGAGTCATATTTGTACTTGCTGTGGAGTGACCTGAGCGCATGCGTTATGTGGCGGATCCTGGCACCTGACAGGCAGCTGACAATAACTTTCTCCTTGTTTAGCCTGGTGAGTGGAAAAGCAGTGTGCCTGACTATAGAGTAACCTATGACTAGAGTGCTGGGTATGTTGTTATGCTTTATGGGCTGTGGTTGAGTAGTTTGTGGGTATGTGTCATTTGGGTTGTGTTGGGGGTGGAGGTTGCTTGTGTTTCTGTTTTGAAGGTCCCTGTTGCTTGGGTAGATTTTTTTTCAGAGCCTCTGCGAATGTAGGTGTGTGTTTTGTGTTTGTTTTGGTGGTGCAGGTTTTGAGGGACTATGTGATGAGTGTGGTGTGGTGTGGTGCAAGTGTTTACCTTCTCCTCTTGACTGTCTAGTCCAGTCTTGGGTGAAGAGAGCTTTGCTTCCAGTTTGGTTATATAAGTGTATCTCTCACAGGTTGTAGTGTTGGGTGGTAGGAGGAGAGGGATGTCTGTGTACATGATGCAATTGCTGCATTGCCCCCAAGATGCCCAGATTCATCAGGTGGACAGGAGAAAACACCGGGAGCTGACCCTTATACATGCCTGGATAGGTGTTTATTTATTATGTACTAGAAACTGTTTTCCTCTAGACAAGTGAGAAAAGTTGAGTGCTGTAGTAATTTGTAGCTTATTTAGTGCTTACAATGAGTTCTGAACAAGTGCTGAGCTCAAAGAAACAGATATGAGTACTGAAACAAGAAAACTGGCTAGTTCTAAGAAACAAAATTAAGCTAGAAGGCTTCCCACCAACACAGAAAGGATTAGGGGTTCAGAAGCTTGCAAACAGTCCTGGATAGCAAATCTGTATCTGGACTAGACATCTTATAGGAAAGGCAGGAAACAAGCTTAGAAAATATTTATTTATTTATTTATTTTTTGTGGAAAGGGGAAAGGAGGAGCAGAAGCTAACTGGGTTGGCCTTCTCAAATGTTCTCCCTGGAATAGGTAGAATGAGGTAATGACACTAGACTGGGAGGAGTGTCCCAGATCAAATTTACAGTAGATGAACCCATGACCCTGTGCACTACAGTCAGAGAAACATACCACTATGCCAGATCAGCACAACTCCAAAAGATATGTTTGGCGCAAAAACAACACTTTGCATCACCAAAAGAATACCATCCCCACGGTGAAGCATGGGGGTGGCTGTATCATGCTTTGGAGTTGCTTTTCTTCATCTGGAACTGGGGCTTTAGTCAAGGTGGATGGAATTATGAACAGTTCCAAATACCAGTCACTTTTGTCCCAAAACCTTCAGGTGTCTGCTAGAAAGATGAAGATGAATTTCACCTTTCGACACTGCATACATCCAAATCAACAAAAGAATGGGTTCACCAGAAGAAAATTAAAGTTTTGGAATGGCCCAGCCAGAGCCCAGACCTACATCCAGTGGAAAATCTATGGGGAGACCTGAAGAGGGCTGTGCATAAGAGATGCCTTCACAGTCTGACAGATTTGGATTGCTTTTGCAAGGAAGAGTGAGCAAATATTGCCAAGTCAAAATGTGCCATGCTTGATAGACTGCTACCCAAAAAGCCTGAATGCTGTAATTAAATCAAAAGGTGCTTCGACAAAGTATTATTTTAAGGGTGTGCACACTTATGCAACCAGCTTATTGTACATTTTTTATTTTTTATATTTTTTCCCCTAATAAATTTGTTTTTCAGTTGTACAGCTTATAGGTCAAATTAAAGGTGGGAAAAGTTTTGAAATTATTTATTGTGGCCTCCTTTTTTTATATCACAAAAACGTGGCATTTTAACAGGGGTGTGTACACTTTTTATATTCACTGTATTTGTGTATATGTATATATGTGTGTGTGTGTGTGTATATATATATATATATATATATATATATATATATATATATATATATAGATGTGTGTGTGTATGTATATATATATATATATGTATAGATATACAGATTTATATATAGATGTATGTATAATTTATCTTTATATAGTTATCTGTATGTATATATATATATATATATATATATATATATATAATATATATATATATATATATGTTTTATATATTATATAAGTATTTACGTACATATATATTCATATATGTTGAGTTGCTTCAGTTGTCTTTGGTTAGACGGATGTAATTCGCAGAGCATGTCTATAATAAACACCGACTACCCATGTCCATGTGAGAGATGGATGCCATCCCTGCGGTGAATTTGTTGTCTCCCATCCATTTGTTCAAGTTACATTTGAATGGGCTCAGTGCAAAGCTTTGCTTCACGTGAATTGGAAGTTTATTCCAGAGTAGCTGCAATCTCTGAGAGATATTTCTGTCTGCCAACATGTTCTGATAATGTCACAGGCTAGGTTGAGATTCCTAGAGCGAGTGACTCTTGTGTCATTTGACTTGCAGATGTTCAGCATATCCATCAGGGCACGGTCAGAGACTGCCCTTTGGGCCAGGCACAAGTCTGGTTTCAGCAGGCTGTACGATACAGAGCACATTGACAAGACATGATTTGGAGGCCCTCTATTTTCTTGTTGAGAACCTCTGTGGTCTCTCAAGCTGCTGGTAAGGTACATTCAGAGGGAAGCATTGTACTGTATTAATGGTCTGATGAGGGTCGAGTACAGTGGAGTTGTAACATCCTTAGACCTAGCTCCGATACCCTTACTTATGAGCTGCACAACATAGAATACTTTCCTTACCACAGTGGAAACATGGTCAAAATTCAGATTGCCATCTACCTGTGTTCCCAGATCTCACACCACTGGGTTTGAACTTAGGGGGTGCTGTCTGTATTGCAATTAGCAGGGAATTACGCTTTGCCAAATGGGATAATAATGTACTTTTTTGCGTTTAGTTTTAGACTGTGGCTTTGGCACCAGTCATTTGTATGTGTTAGCCCCTCCTGTAATATGTCAGTATCATTAGGGGACTCAATGATTGCACCCAATTTGCAATTATCAGCAAACTTTGTAAGCCAAAGGCTTTCTACTTTAGCCTGGACTTCCAAAAAATAGATTCCAAACAGTAAAGGGCCCAGCACAGATCCTTGTGGTATGCTACTGGTGACAGGTCTGGTAGGGGTGGAGTCACCAACTTTGACAGTATGTGTTCTGTTGGTGAGCCAACTGGCTACCTATCTAGCGTTGTAAGGTTTAATCCTCAGCTGGGAGTGTTTCTCAATGATGCCTGAGTGGGGAATTGCGTCAAAAGCCTTAGCTAGGTCAAGATAGGCAGTATTCGCTGTCTTCCCTTCATACAGGGTTTTGACCTTCTCAAAGAAGTCTGCTAGGTTTAATAAGCATGATCTACACTTAACAAAGCCAAACTGGGTTGGGTCAAGAGTTTGAAGGTCACCTATGCCCTTGTTAATAAGGTCCATAATGATTCTTTCCATGGACTTGCAGATGAGGCTTGGTAACACTTTTGTGTCTATATTTCCCAGGGTTGGTTGATGGCTACCTTTGTGCAAGGGGATTACTGTTGCTGTTCCCCACTCTGCTGGAGCCAAGCCAATTATCATGCTGTGGTTAAAGAGAATGCCAAATGGGTTCACTAGATCCTGTTTTAGATTTCTTAATAAGCAACCTGGGCTGTTATCTTCTCCCATTGTTTTTGACCATGGAGAATGCAGGTATGACCTGATCTCTAGAGAAACTAGACCGAGGACTGGTGTCAGGTATGCTTGGAGGTATGGCTAGTGGGGACAGGGGGTGATGTTTGCACCATATCTGTCAGCTAGTAGGTTGGCAAGTTCCTCTGGTATAGTATGAGTGGTACCATCTACTACCAGTTTGTCACATAGCTGGGCATTCCCTTTTCGATTTTAGACATAGTGAAAGAATGCCTTATGATTATCCTTAGCAAGGGATGCTATTTTACCTTCATAATTAGCTTCAATGGACCTTACAAGATTTCTGAGTTGCTTGTTCAAGCTGTGGAAAGTATTCTAACTCTGCTGAGTCACTTCCCTCTTGTTCTTAGTGATCAGTTTCTTCCTTTTGTTATATAATCTGTTTATACTTCAGGTCCACCAGGGTGGCTTTGGTTTTAATTCAGTCAGGCATAGCTGAGTCTATACAGTTGCTTAAGGGTTTATACAGAGCATTTGTGTACACCTCTTCTTAGCGGTCATTGTTGTCTGTGATTTGAGGGGTGTAAAACATTTTATACCATTGGTTAGCAGGCTATAGTTTGCTTTGGAAAAGTTTTTTAGTTTTTTTTTGCTTCTGTAGTGGTGACAGGTTCATTAGTTACTTTGAATGAGATTCCTTTATGGTCTGACCTTACTAGGGAGGGCATCACACAGTGGAGAGTGCAGTGACCCCCCCCCCATGTTGATGAGTACTGTGTCTAGGACATTTGAGCCCCTTATGGGGGTACAGACTATCTGTTCCAGAGCATTTGTATTGACAAAGTCCAGGAACCTCTGGGCGAGCATGTTCGTGCTGATGTATGTCACCCACTTGATGGGAGGATAGTTGAAATTTCCCATGACTAAGGTGTTGGGCTGCATGGTGAATGACTCCAGCAAGTCTAGGTAGGTGATGTGCTTTTCTTGGTTCATTGTGGTGGTACCTATAGCTACCAATTATGTGATAGGATATTTTGCCTATAGTTAATTGGACATGGAGTAGTTTGAGAGAGTTGCACTGTTTGACTAGTCTCTCCGTGTACTTGACTTTAATGAAGATGGATACACATCCACGTCTGGTTCTTTCATGCTTATTTTGAGGTCTGAACGTGTGGAAGGAATAGTAGCCTTGCACAGCTGGGGTACTCTCCATGGCTTTGAAACATGTCTCAGTAACTGTACAGATGTCAGCATCTTCCAAGGTGAAGAGTGCTTCCATGGAGGGCAGTTTCATGTTTAGACTCCTAGCATTAAGCAGCAGATCCTTGAGTGGATTTTTTTTTATGTCTGAAATGTTTGGTTTTGACATTGCCTAAAAAAGGCACTATGCGGAAGGCAAGTGCCTATGACAGTATCTGAAAGCCTAGAGGAGAGACGTGCAGACCATCTCTGGCAAAGCAGTGTGGCCTGTCGACCATGTCTTCCCAGGCTGACAAATAGTGGATACCTCTGGAATGACACCACAAGATAAGCCAGTTGTTGAAGCCAATCATTTTTTGTTTATATTATGGCATCATCTTGGTTGAAGGTAGAATGCTGATTAGTGCTAGAGTCATACCTGCCTAGGACACACAGTTTGAGAGTTCAGTCATGCCTGTCTTCATATAGTTCAGAAAGGTACATCTCAATTTATTCACCCCAACATGGACTACAACAGAGTCATAACGGTACTTGTTGTCAAGTGACTTGAGTGCATATGTGATTTGATGGATCCTGGCATCTGACACGCAGCTGTGACCTTCTCCTTGTCCAGCCTGGTGAGGGGGACATCTGTGTGTCTCACTGTGGAGTCATCTATGACCAAGACATTAGTTCTTGAGGTGATTTGCCTTAAGGGTTTGTTTGTTGAGACACTGGTGTATGTTTTATTATGTGTAGTGGTTTCTTTTGGCATAGCGGTGTGTGCAAGTGGTTTACATTAGGGAGGTCTCTGATCATTTTGTGTGAAAGGTGAGGTGTGTGCTAACAATCTGTTTGATGTCTGGTCTGTTGTTATATGAGAGAATGGATTCCAATTTCATAGCGTGATTACATCTCTCACGTAGGGTATTTGTTTTAGGAGTAAGTGATTGTCAGTATACATGAGGCAAATACTACATTACCTTAACATGCCCATGTCAGTCAGGCTGACTGGTGAAAAGATGGGAAACTGTCCATCCACTATAGTAGGTGTTTTATCGTATGTACTATTAGGGAAGGGACTGGGCTAGTTTGACCAGCTTTTGTGCTAGGACTAACAAAGGTGCTTGTTCTCTTGAAGGCTGTTGATGGTTAGACTGCTCAGTATGCCTGTAGTACAATAGGGAAGCTTGGGAGGGTTCCACTGACAAATGTCTAGGAAAAATTTGAGTTTCAAGGTGTTTGTGCCTATACAGGGCACCCCTAACCCCTGTTGTATGGTGTGCTGCAAAGCGCAAATGCGAGTCTTAAATACAAGTGAAAACAAGACACTATTAAGCTAATCTACCAATAGGAAAGCACACAGTGAACTTTCTTCCAGCAATCCTCATCTCAGACAAGGCTAGATCCACACTCTTCTGCCACATGGGTATAGGGGAGCCCTTATTAATGTAAGATGGCTGGTTTACTGCTGAAGTGTATCAGTAATAGGCTAGATTCAGCAGGTCTAAATCTATTCTATAATATCTAGGTACCAGAGCAGTGCAAATCGAGTGCAAGGAAGTACAAAAAAATACTTGGCGCCCTTTTGTGCATTTCCCAGCTCAGATAGACTAGGTAAACACCTACTGCCACCAGATGAACAATCCCAGCCCTCCCAATACAAAAGCACAATAAAGGAGTATCTGGAGTGAATTGGTACCACAAACAAACTTAAACGGTATAAGTTTAGATCTGATGTCAATTTTCATTCATTTCTCAACTAATGGGTTCTGATCTGATCCTTGGATCAGACTTGGCAGTTACACTAGCTCTTGGCCTCCAAAAACTCTCGAGCTCCTTCCCTACCCATAATGCACCAACCTCTAACATCTCTCAGATCTCATTTTTCTGCTTTCACATCTAAATATGGTCAACTTCAGCTCTCCAGTGTAGAGTGGGAGATAACTTTTTTTTTTATTTCTTATCTAAAAACTACTTATTTATGACTACTTATTTAATTTTTAATTTTAGTTTTAAGTTGTTACTGCTGTTGTCCTTTTCTCTTCATTGGTAGGCCTAGCCTTCAAGTGTAGAATGAGAGATAAGTCTTTTTTGATATTTCTTTGTCTAAAAACTACTTATTTATGACAACTTATTTAATCTTTAATTTTATTTTTAAGTCATTACTGCTGTTGTCCTTCTCTCATACACCTTTAAGTGTACTCTTTCCTACCATCATTGGTAGGCCCAGCCTTCAAGTGTAGAGTGAGAGATGAGTCTTTTTTGATATTTCTTTATCTATAAACTACTTATTTAATCTTTAATTTTAAGTCATTATTGCCGTTGTCCTTTGCTCATACACCTTTAAGTGTAGGCTTTCCTACCATCGTTGGTAGGCCTAGCTTTCCTTCCGTACTCCCTTTATACTTGGTGTATACCTCTTTCCTTACAGTAGTCCTTCTCTTTCTGGATGAAAAAAAAAAGGTTTAGTTTAGTACTTTTGTTATTACTATAGTTTTTTCTTTTCAGAATGTCTGAAAAAGGTCCTTCAGGATTTAAAAAGTGTGATGTGTGGGCACAAGTTGCCTTATTATGCCCACAGACTTTGTGTATATTGCTTGAGCCTGAATTATTTACAGTAGGATTGCAGTATCTGTCATGGGTTCAACCCCCAAGCAGTAGGTGACAGGAAAAACAAATTGATTTGAAAGGCTTGCTGCCAACTTTCTTCTATGAAACCATTACTGGGGCTCAATCCCCCAAACACAAAGCTAGGGACTCTACAGAAAATCTAAACACTCTGAGTCTTCAGCCTCTTCTTCCTCAGAACCTAAAAAGAAGAAAGAAAAATCAGATCCAAAATTACTCACGGTCTGACCCTCATTAGATCTGATCAAGCCTGTTCTGGATCCTACATCCTCGGATCCAAAACCTTTACCAAGGACAACTTATTATTCTCATCTGAATCCAGTCCTATCCAGAGTGCCTTCTCCCTTTTTAGAGAGGCACTCTAAATCATCATGTCTCTTCTCATTCCTCCAGGCGTTTCATGGAAGCAGATGTGGAGAGGATTATGAGAAATTGCTTCACTATGCAATTTCAGATGGGAGTTTTCACAGCTCCTACCCTTTAGGGTAAGGAAGTCTAATCATCTACTACTCCACCCATTATAGCTCCTTCTGTAATCCAACCTGTTGTCTTAAAGTCCTTGGATCTGAGTGTTCTGGGTCTATCAGGTTTGGATCTGAAAAAAGCACCATTTTTGGGTCTGAATACTGCTCTGAGTGCACTGGCTCTGAAATCTTCTGAGCAGGATGACTATAGGAGCCGAAGCATCCCTGTTGAATCTGAGAAGTTGTTGGAGTCCTCTCCAGGGTTTTTGGAGCAATCTCTTCCTCTTGGATCCTTGGCACTGGACATTTCGGCTCCAGATTTTGCCTTAGGTGGATTATTCCCAGGGTGGAGGGAGGTGACGAGTCAGAAGTTCTTGGCTCTGCTGTCTTCCTTCTCTTAAGAGCAATCTGCCTTTGAGGTAGTGAATAGAGTGTTCTTGCTCCAGCAGGTCAGATGGGTCCTTCCCATCAGATCAATCCTCTACTTTTCAGATTACTTTACACTGTAAACCTCAACATTCTACCCCACAGGGACTGCCAGCTCAAAGCTTCCAGACTTCCCAGCAGGGTATCCTAATCCCTCCTGATACTTCACTGGACCACCCCACTGAAGAAGTCCTAGGAGGAGAAAGTGCAAAAGTAGGCACTTGAATTCTCCTCAGGAGTCAGTCACTGAGGATATGAATTTCAGTGAAGGAAAGGGTCCCCCAAATCACCACACAATGTCATCTCATTTGGAGATATTCTTGAGATCTTTAAGCAAGAAGGGGGGGGTCTTTCCAAGACCCTTCGGAGGAATCAGTATTTCTGGAAGCCTTTGGAGCTGGTCTATCTACCTCCGGGGTTACTACATCCACTGATCAGCTCATTGAGTTGGCCTCTAGGTGTGCATGGTAGGAACCTGATAAATTTGAGCCAGTCCCCAAGAGACCAAACCGGAGTCTGGCTCCACCAATAAGCAGAGAATTTTGGGGTAAAGGGGTGACAGTAGATGCCATGGTCATGGCAGCAGCTACAAAAAAGGAACTTGCGGAACAGAATTCCACTGTCTATCCTCCTAACAGAGAGTCTAGGGCTATTGATATATTTGGGAAGCATGTTTTATGCTTCAGCGACTTTTGCTCTCAGATCATTGAGCTATCTGGCACATTTTACAAGGCTTCAAAGATATTTGATTAAAGAGCTATTGAAATCTCTTTCTGGAACTGAAACTGCTAAGGCTTGATTTTTCGGTAGTCTGTCAGCTGTCTATCCTACAAGCTATATCTATTTCGTCCATGAGGCTCATCTCGCATGCTGCAGAATGCACCTCAAGGGCCACGGATTCAGGTATTTCCATCAGGAGGCATGGCTGGATGTGCCTGTGTGATTTTTGTGGAGCCCTTCAAGTCCTTGTTTGTCAATGCTCCTTTCGACAGCACTTCTTTTTTGGCCCCACAGTGAAAGATACACTCTCCAAGTTTGAGAAAAATGGAAAGACCCTCTTTGCAGTAGGTGTGTGTTTTTCAACCCCTTAAAGGACCTCTTACAGGAATCAGCATTGAGGTTGAAAAATATAGTTCAGAAAGTCCCAGGGTCTTTTCCAGGACACACATGGAAATAATTCATCCAGAGACAGAGGGGGGAGCTGTAATGTAAGGTGATACCCCTGTGGCAGAGGAGGCCCACAAAACCAGGGGTCTAAAGATTCCTCTTCCAACAGATGCTTTCAGCGCTCCTGAAAAGAAGTCCGACTGCCATCTCTGGAGGCAGTTGGGGGTGATTTATCTGTGCACTAGGGAGCCTGGCTAGATATAACAAAAGACAGTTGGGAACAGAAAATTATTTTCAGAGGTTATATAATTCCCTTTTCCCTACCTCCTGCATTATCAAGAACATTTTCCAATGTTCCACCCAATCAGAGGAAAGCAGCAGAACTAGAAATCCAAAAGCTGCTAAGAAAAAGACTAATCCAGGTGGTCCCACCAGACCAAGTAGAGTCCGGAACTTGCTCAAGATTCTTTTTATTGCCAAAGAAATCAGTGGACTGGAAACCAATTTTGGATCTCGGTGTACTTGAACAAGTCAATTTGACACACAAAGTTCCGGATGGTCAGGGTTCAGTCTATTCTGCCCTTTCTGGGTAAGGATGACTAGATTTGCTTGATAGATCTTCAGGATGCAAACTATCAGATAAAGATGAACAGACAATCCAGAAGGTACTTACACTTCCGGCTGGGAGACAGATCAGTTCAGAGCACTGTCCTTTGGCCTCACCACAACCACAGAGATGATCTACTCCATGATTGGCCCCCCCAGTCTTCTGTATGCTTATCTTCTGACTCCCATAATTCCCAAATTCCTGCAGAAAGCAGCTTGGTTGAAAGTCATCTTCTTTGCAACTTACTGTCCTCGACATATTTGGTTTCCCTTTCTTTGGCCTCATCTAATGTATCCACCTTGGATTCTGGATCCAATTTCAGACCTCCTATCTCACCAGATAGGCATGTTTCACTGGATATCTCAAACCTCAAACTAACAGTGTGGTTTCTCCAGTTCCTTTAATAGCCAGATAACCAATGCTCTCTTCCTCTGTCCATTCCATACTTTTATCTTCCCATAAACTTTCTACTGGGAAACTCTACAGCAGTAAATGGAAAAGGTTAATTTGTTGAGCAGAGCAAAATCAGATAGACCCCTTCACAGTTCCAATTCAATCTGTTCTGGAATTTTTGGTGAGTTTATTTAATGAGGGTGCTACTTCATCAACTATTAAAGTCCAGTTGGCAGCAATGTCTAACTTTCATGCAAGATTTCAAAATTCTTCCCTGGCTTCCTCTAAACTATGCAAGGCCGTTTTGAGAGGTACTTGTAGAATAGTGTGTGTTTGTTGTACCTTTAAGAAGCATTTCCAAGGACAGCACATGCATATAAATAGTAAGCACATGCTAGCTTCAGTGTCATTTTGAGAGTGCAGCCAGAGAGTGAGCATGTATGACTGTGTTAGCTAGTTTGTTTACAAGTTTATCTAAGTTAGTTATTAAGCCTCAAGCCTGATGTGTTTCTACATAATAAAGCTGCTTGAACAGAACTCACAGATGTTCATCTGTTTTGTCCTGATCAGACGAGCGACATGGTGTCAGAACTGGGATTCCAGAGACTGCTTTTCAGAGCCACGAGGTGCATAGTTAACAGTGAAGGTAAACTAAGTGAACCGGGTACAAAAAAGGGCTAGAAACGAACTAAAGGTAATGAAAACTTGCACAAATGATTTATTTTATTAAAAAGATAAAACCGAGAATTACAAGGGCACAGAACACATTGTTAAGCAAACGAGAGGCACAAAAAGTGTATAAATTAAACAAAATGTTTGAAATTAAGATATTTCATAAAACGATTATCAGAAAAGCACATAAGGGGTTTGGAATTACCTCGGAATAATAAAACGAACATGTTTAAATTAAAACAAGCATGTTTAAAGTAAAACAAGCACAAGAAAAGCATAACGGGCATAAAAAAGATTAAACGAGCAAAACGAAAATAATAAAGGGCAATAAGGGCACTTAAAGCATAAATAATGCAAGGTGACTGCATGTTTTTGGCAGGATACTGTGTTTTGGCATAAACTATTGATGTAATGGGATCCTATCTCGCCTACATTCACAACATATGGGTTCACTCGGCAACTAATACACTAGCACGAAGTCTCTCATTGGCTGGGCTACTCCCTATCCCAGGATGCACTACACCTGCTTCCCCAGATCTCGTTTGCCGCTTAACAAGCTGGACGTGGTCTCGACTTGGCTGGAGCTAAGTGGTTATTTTTACCTTATTGGTCCTTGACCTAGGGAATTTTTGTCCATATTAACCAAACAGCTGTTTTAACAGCTATTTCTTGCTATTTCTGATTGTTTTTTTGTTGAGTGCTTGTTTCCAGAAATTTAATTTGTTCAGTCGGGCAAGGCCCGTTTAAGTTAGAGGGCCTTTGCCCTACCTTTGAGTGCTAATTGTTTTTTATTTACTTTTGGTTAGTTGTTTTTCGGGCAAAGCCCGTTTAAATTAGAGGGCTTTGGGCCGTTTAACTTGTTTAAATTGTTGTGAAGTAAACTTTCATCAGTACTCGCGCCAGTGTGTCTCGCGCTTTTCACTTGGCGCTTTTTGTGTATAGTGCTATACTTGTTGTGGTAGACTAGTTTTTCCTTAGAGTTTGTACTTGTTGTGGCTTGTATCATGTCTAAGGAACAAAAGTCAGGTTTTAAAAAATGCACTCGGTGCAAATACAAAATGTCCATTACAGACAGTCATTCAGTTTGTGTTTATTGTTTGGGGCCGAAACATCTGCAAGAGACTTGTAGCGTCTGTCATGCGTTCTCATCTAGAGTTCTTCAAGAACGCAAGAACAAATTAATATTGAAAGGACTTATCAAGCCTTCTTTTGAGGAAGCCTTAGATCTTCCTGTTGCTTCCAAAAAGAAAAGATCGTCGGCTCCGACAAGTCCGTCGGAGCCGACTTCCAAAAAGACAAAATTGACCTCTTCTTCCTCGGCTCCACTGACTTCGGGGCTGAGGGTCGAAGAGTCTGCCTCGATACCTCCTACCTCGGCTCCATTGTCTTCGGAGCCGCAAGTTGGAGTATCGAGAGGTGAATCACCTCCATCGGTTCCAATGGCTTCGGAGCCGGTGGAAGTGTGCAGCTCAGACTCTTCCCTCTCGGCTTCGAAGAAGGCTCCTTCGGTGCCGATGGTGGTCCATGCGGTGGTGGAGTCGCCGATAGCATTGGAGCCGTTTGAGCCGGTCCCTTCTCTCGGAGCCGAGAGGAAAGTCTTCTCGATTGTCTACCTCCTCTAAATCATCGAGACTTTCAGATTCGGACCTGGATAGGGTTTTACAGAGGCTATTCCAATCTCCAGTGTTTACTAAATTGGTCTCGGCTCCAGCACAGTTAGCTTCGAGCTGATCCCCTCCAACACATTCGATTCCTCCTCCAACCTCCTCGGAGCCGTTGGAGTCGGTGGTGGTGGAGCAAAGCGAGCCATACAGTCGAGCAGAGACCCTCGAGGTCTCTCGGTTCCGACTGTGCTTCCTGTCCTCCGGTTCAGGGTTTGGTACTGCGACCTCTTCAGCCGGGCCCGAGGGAACACTTTGGGACTGGGTGCTTGTGCCTAGTCTTCCTCTCGGAGCATCGGCTGCTGGAATTCCCAGTGCCATCGTGGCCTCTAGACCAGTGACCTCCTTGGATTCTGGAGGTCCGGCCTTTGAGGCCATGAGGAGCGTGCTGGCCATGCCTTTGCCGGTTCAGCAAGATTCTACCTCACCGTCCCTAGATTTGGAGACTGGTGCCTCTGTTGTGTTGCAGCCCCCCGGCAGTGGGGCCCCAGGGCCTGAGGATACCCCCATTTCTTCCGGTGGTCCCTCTGAAACTGCTTCGGACGAACCCCCACGGAAGAAATTGTGTAAGAGGAAGCACGTAGACTCCCAAGATGAGTCTGTTACATCGGATACTGACCTCGATGACGCAGAAGGGTCCCCCAAATCATCTTCGGATGATATCTCCTTCTCAGATATCTTGGAGATTCTGAGACAGAGAGGTGACTGGCAAGCCAAAACCCCTTCAGCTGAGGAGTCAGTCTTCCTCAAGGCCTTTGGGGCCCAGCCTTCCGCCTCCTGGGTGTCTCCGCCCTCGATGAACTCCTTGATTTGGTTTCTCAAGGTGGGAACACCCTGATTCTGTGGAACCGGTGCCTCGAGGCCCAATAAATTTTGTCAGCCCCCAGAAGGAGTTTCTCACAAAGGGTGTGCCTGTAGATGCTTTGGTGGTGGCTTCTGCCACACAGCAGAACGTGGCAGAGGCTTCGACGTCTATTCATCCTCCTAATAAGGATTCTAGGAGCATGGATAGGTGGAAGCATACCCTCTCTTCAGCGGCCTTTACCTTACGGTCGCTGAACTACTTATGTCATTTTACGAGGCTCCAAAGGGATCTTCTCAAAGAGCTAAATGACTCTCTTGTTGGTAATCTACCTGAGGCGCTGGCCCACTGTTGGCGCACAGATGACTACCCTCTTTTCTATTGTTAACTCGTCCATGAGGCTCATTTCATATGCAGCGAAGGGCGTAGAGCAGCGGAACAGGCGTTGCCCTCAGGAGACAAGCCTGGTCACGCTTGTGTTCTTTGAGGCCTTCAAGTCTTCCTTCGACGCCTTTGATGGGTCATCTTTGTTTGGACCCAAGGTGAAGGACACACTAACTCGGTGCGAGCAGGAGGGCAAGACTTTGACTGCCGTTGGGGCCCGATTTTCTGCTCCTTCTAGGCCTTACCCCAAGGCTGGGAGACGAGGGAAAATGTGGTTAAAAAATCCCAGAAGTCTTTCCCTACTCCACCCAGTGATTCCCCCTCCAGAGGCAGGGGGGGGATTTTGGAAGACGCCGCCCCAGAGGTGGCAGAGGCCCCCGTAACTCTGGAGACCGCGATTCCTTTCGTGGTTCTTCATACAACCAGCGTTCCTGAGTTGTTGCCCGACTGTGCAACTCCGAGCCAGTCGGGGTCGCTTATGCGCACCCACAAGCTTGGGAATCCATAACAAGCGATCAGTGGGTGCTTCGCGTATTACCGGAGGATATATCAACCCATTCAACAAACCCCACCCTTCTTTAAGGGAAATCCCGGACGTACCACCCAGTCAGCGGGATCAGGCAGAATTAGAGGTTTCAAAGCTGCTAGAAAAAGAGCCATCCAGCCTGTCCCCATCGACCAGATCGGATCAGGAACTTACTCAAAATTATTTTTGGTACCAAAAGACAGGGGACTTCAGGCCCATTTTGGACCTCAGTTCATTGAATCGTTTCAGAAGAAGTCCAAATTCAATGGTCACTCTTCAATCTATTCTTCCTTTGCTGGAAAAAGATGCATGGATGTGCTCCATAGATCTCCAGGACGCTTACTATCACATTCCCATAGCTCAAGAGTCCAGGAGACATTTACGCTTCGCCTGAGTCAGTCATTTCCAATTCCAAGCACTGCCCTTTGGTCTCACCACAGCCCCCAGGGTGTTCACCAAGTGTCTGGCAGTGGTAACTGCTCACCTGAGAAGTCTGGGATTCCAGGTGTTTCCTTATCTAGACGACTGGCTCCTTACTGCCACCTCCGAGCATCTACTACTCCAAGCTCAGAGCCACGTTCACCTTGGGCAGTTTCTTGGGGATCACGTTCAATTTGCAAAAATCTGTACTACAGCCATCTCAGCGTATTACTTTCATAGGCGCAGACTTAGACACAAAAGAATGCGCCTTTTACCGGCAGCAAGAATTCAGGTCTTACAAGATCAAGTCAAATCCTGTCTCCCCTACAAAGAGCCCCGCCCATCGGATCCTACAACTGTTGGGCTCGATGGCGTCGACCATACTTTTAGTTCCCTTGGCCAGACTTCACATGCGAATTTTACAATGGCTACTGTCGGTTCAATGGTCTTATCAGGAACTTCCCTTGAACCACTTAATCATAATCACGGAAAGTTGCCGTCGAGATCTGCATTGGTGGCTTCTCCAATCAAATCTCGACCAGGGGCGACCCTTTATACCTCAATGTCCCGTTGCCACTGTGACTATGGACGCCTCCCAGGTAGGGTGGGGGGGGTCATTACCTGGACAGGTCGGTCCAAGGCACATGGCAGATCCAGGAAACGCATTTGCATATCAATGTCCTGGAGATGAGAGCGGTACTATTGGTACTCCAAGCTCTCCATCACGCTCTCCCACAGGGCCCGATTACTATCCTATCCGACAACATGTCGGTGGTATGGTACATAAACAAGCAAGGTGGAACCAGGTCTTACCCACTATGCAGAGAAGCCATGAGACTTTGGCACTGGTAGCTACCAACCGCTTTCTAATGGCAACGCACATACCGGGGAAGTCCAATGTGATTGCGGACAGATTAAGCAGGACCATTCTTTTACCCCACGAGTGGTCCCTCAACCAGAGTATAGCAGCGAAAATCTTCGACAGATGGGGTCTTCCTTGCTGCAACCTGTTTGCCAGCCCTCACAATGCGAAATGCAGAGAGTTCTTCACACTGTTTCCTTCTCAGGGACAGATTCCCAGGGACGCTCTGACTCACATTTGGCCCCGGTCTTCTATGCCTTCCTCCGTTCCCCTCCTACCGAGGGTGATACAGAAGGCCATTTACATGGAGAGCGAGATGATTTTGATTGCTCCGCACTGGCCTCGTCAAGTTTGGTTTCCTTTCCTACAGAGGCATGCGATAGAAGGTCCATGGTTTCTGGATCCCGTGCCAGACCTGTTGACTCATCAGTCAGGACGGCTTCATCCGTCTCTCAGGTCCCTGAAGTTGGCAGCATGGTTACTCCACTTCCATCCTTAGTCCGAGACAATGCTCTTTCGCCGGACGTGGTCCACATACTGTCTTCTTCTCATAAACCTTCCACCATCAAACTTTATTCCAGTAAATGGAAAAGGTTTGCTTTCTGGGCTCAAGAACGGGTATAGATCCTCTCACTGCACCAGTATCGGAGGTTCTGAATTTTCTGGCCTCCCTTTTCAGTCGGGCTCTTCAGTTTCTACCATTAAGGTTCAGTTAGCGGCGATCTCTAATTTTCATGCTTCATTTGAACCTTCATTGATGTCTCACAAACTTTGTAAGGCTTTCCTTAAAGGGGCTTGGCTCCTTAGGCCTCCTTTATCTCATCCTGTCCCCTTGGGATTTGAATATGGTTCTTGCTGCCCTAACTGCCCGTCCTTTCGAACCAGCTGCTACTTGTGATTTAAAATTTCTGTCTTGGAAAACGGCCTTTTAGTAGCCATAACATCTGCTAGGCGGTTTCAGAACTTCAAGCTCTTTGTTCTGATCCTCCCTATTTGATTTTTCACAAGCATAGAGTTTCATTGAAATTAAACCCTGCATTTATACCAAAAGTGGCCTCCTCTTTCTGTATGCAACAAACTATAGAACTCCCTGTCTTTTTCCCAGAATTCTCTAATAACGCAGAATATACTTTGCATCAATTGGATGTACATAGACAACTGCGTTTTTATTTGAATAGAACCGCTCAAACGAAATCAAATCAATTGTTTGTTTCCTTTGCAGTGAACAAATTGGGTCAACCAGTATCATAAACCTCCATATCTAAATGGATTAAAGATTGTATCATTTTTATTTATTCACAGGCTAACAAAGACCTTCCCTTTTCAGTCAAGGCTCATTCTACCAGGGCAATGGCTACTTCCGTAGCTTCCCACACCAAGTTATCAATAGATGATATTTGTGCTGGGGCAACCTGGACTTCTCCGCACTTTCATTTCTCATTACAAATTGGATGTGGTTTCTCGAGGCAGAGCTTCCTTTGGTTCCACAGTTCTCAGGAGTGTGTTCCAATGAGCCACCCGGGATGTAGGTGCTAGGGACGCTGTCCCATATGTTGTGAATGTAGGCGAGATAGGATCCCATTACATCTTTTAGTTATGTACTTACCATAACTTCGGATGTATGGGATCCATCTCACCTACATTCATAAGTACCCACCCTCCTTCCCCCTTCCATTCGGATTTAGAGGAGCTGTAGTCTCTTTTTTTTTCTTGGAGATCTTTCTTGAAGAACTTTAGTTGGTTATAGTGACTACTAGTTTTTCTGTGTTTGCATGGGTGTATGAAAGCGAACAAACAAGATCTGGGGAAGCAGGTGTAGTGCATCCTGGGATAGGGAGTAGCCCAGCCAATGAGAGACTTCGTGCTAGTGTATTAGTTGCCGAGTCGGAGCCGATGGATCGGCTCCGAACCCATATGTTGTGAATGTAGGCGAGATGGATCCCATACATCCAAAGTTATGGTAAGTACATAACTAAAAGTTTTGCATTTATTGAAGCTTTTCAGGGCATAACTAGAGTTATTATAAGTATCTCAAAGAGTGTAAAAATGCTTACAGTGTGTGTTTATTACTGTGCATTTATTCTAAAGAGTTTATTGTGTGCAAAGTGCAACTATTTTGTGAAGTGCAGTCAAAATATAGCCATTTTGAAAAATGTATTGTGTTGGGTGTGTCTGTTCACTGAGTACTGCCATTACAGAGTGTTTCTTGCTCTGTACAGTTATTTAGCAAAGTACAGCCATTTTGGGAAAGTTTCAGTGTGCTGTGTACTGTTTATTCCCAAAGTGCAAGTTACTTCGAAATGTTTTTTACTCTGAGCTTCTTCTGCCCAGTTTATTCTCACAGTGCAATCAGTTTGAAATGTTTCTTACACTGATAAGAGGTGATTTCTTAGAGTTCAGTCATTTCAAGAGTATTCTTGTGCCTAGGAGACTTATTTCACAACGTTCAGTTATTCAGAGGCTTGTTGTGCTATTGGGCATAATTACAAGTACTGGCATAAATTTCTGAATTATGTATATGTGTGCATGTTCATATAATTAGAAGTGGACTTGGGTTGCATTGTATTTTACTATAATTTGTTGGCATGGCAGGTGGATTTTGAAAACCATCACCACTTGTATTTGATCAAAGTATTGCACAGAATTGGAGAATATTTGAGCAAGAGTACAACATTTTTGTACAAGCAGCTTTTTCTTTCAAAGATGCATGCACCAGGAAATTCATTTTGCTAAACTTAGCTGGGTCAGAGGCCACTAAAAGAGAGCATTCATTTGTGTATGCACCAACAGTATATAAAGGAGAAGGGGAAAACTGTCATATTATACAGGCTGAATCAAGGGAAGACCCTGAGTGTTCAAAATGCAAATTCAGGGAATTCTGCAACCTCCAGACAAATGTTACATTAGAGAGGCATTTGTTTTGCACAAGAGATCAAAAATCAAGATAAACTTTTGCAGCTTATATTACTGACCTGAGAAACAAAGCTAAAATACGTAGGTTTGGTGATTTAAAAGATGATTTAATAAAAGGACAGGCTTGTATGTGGTATTAATAGCGCTGCATTGAGAAAGATTTTGCTTTGTGACCATGATTTAATGCTGAGCAAAGCTATAGAGATTTTTCAAATCCATGAAGTTACAGAAAGGCACACAAGTATGCTTGCCAGTGATAATAGTATGGTTTCAACAGGCTGCAGAGCAAATGTAGACAGCATGCAACACGTGATTAGCAGAAGGAGGCCTAAGCACACGGCAGCTATAACCCTGGTGGGTGTGGCAGGTAAAACCCGTAGTTTTTCAGCAAGTTATAAGACTGATTTAGTGAAAATTTCATGCTCAGTGCAGTACAAGGGCGAGTCAGTAAAACCCAAGTCAAGCTTTATTGTTAACTGTTGCAGTTGTGCCAATCATTAGTCTAAAAGAGACAAGTTCTTAGCATTTGGTCAGCAATGCTACAAGTGTAAAAATGGAACCATTTTCAAACATTTTGCAAATCAAGTAAACCTCACACAGTTATAAAAAAAGAGTCACTTAAAAAGCAAGTTGATCATATAGAGAGCTGCAACTCTACTTTCTACGCAGATTGTGTATCAGTAATTGGTGAAAAGGTTGATGCACTAAATCTGTTGGCAAAGAATGAAGTGTTTTGTACTGTCCAAATCAATGGTAAATCCACCTAGCGCAAAGTAGACACTTGTTCAAAGAGCAATGTTATGTCAGCAGACACATTTGCTAAGGTGAGAGCTAGTGAGCAACTTAATGTGGCCAGTTTTGCAAAACCTGTTGTTTATGGAGGTGAAGAAATATAAACTGAAGGCTCAGTAGTGCTTTCATGTTATTTGGCTAGAGACTGCTACAGCTTATTATTCTGTGTAGTCTTAAGACCTGTGCAATCATTATTGGGTCTCAGAGGCTTTTTGAGAATGAATCTGCTTTCCTTTACCAAAGAAGTTCATCACATAAGCACATCTCAGTTCAAATTTTACTGAAGCTGTTTTCTGAGATTATGCTGATGTTTTCGATGACAAGTTAGGCAAAGTTCCAGTTGTGTATTCTATGAAGTTCGACCCAGAGATCAGTCCAGTGGTCAGACCAGTAAGAAAAATTCTGATAAGCTATGCAAAATAGTCAAAAGTCAAAGCTCAGTTGGATAAAATGGTGCCACAAGGTGAAATTGTCCAGTTACAGAACCTACTGAATGGGTGTTGTCTATGGTAGCAGCCCACAAAAAAGGTTCGGACAAAATCAGAATATGCATTGACCCAAGAGATTTGAACAAAGCAATAAAAAGACTGAATCATTGTATGTGTACAGTCGAGGAAGTCACAGCCCTAATACTAAATGCCACTGCTTTTTCTGTCTTGGATTCAAAAAGTTCATTTTGGCAAGTGATGCTTGATCACAAATCTTCACTACTGACTGCTTTCAGTATCCCATTTGGAAGATATAGATTCCTCAGGATGCCATTTGCAATAAATTCTGCAAGTGAAGTTTTTCAGCATGCAATGGAGCAAATTTTTTTCAGGTTATCCTTGTGCCATAATAGTAGATGATTTATTGGTTGGAGGCAGTGGTGAAGCACAGCATGACAGAAACCTTAAGAAAGTTCTAGACAGAGCATGTGAAGTGAACTTGAAGCTCAGTCCTCTGAAATGCAAATTCAGACTACCAGAAGTTACATATGTAGGTCATTTATCTACTAACACTGGCTTGTAACCAGATCCGCCCAAGCAAGCAGGCATTCTAGAGATGCCAGCACCGGATAATGTTCAGGCTCTGCAACGTTTTCTTGGTATGGTCAACTATTTAGGCAAATTTATACCAGACTTCAGTGAGCTGGCAGTGCCTTTGAGAGAGCTGACACGCAAAAATGTTACACGGTCTTAGCTGGAATAGCACCACAGAGCATTTGAAGACCTTAAGCAGAAAATTGCCACCCCACCTACATTAAGATACTATGATGTCAATAAACCAGTAACTCTTTCCTGTGATGCTTCAAAATTTGGTCTTTGCACAGTTATTCTTCAAGAAGGCAGACCAGTAGTTTCTGCATCTAGAACCATTACCCAAACTGAAATGCAGTATGCTGAAATTAAGAAATAACTTTTGGCAATAGTGTTTGCAAACTCAAAGTTTCATATATATTTATGTAAATTTTAAATTTTAATGTCACTGTTAATGATCATTAGACTGTACACTTCCTAGATTTTATTATTATTGTAGAATGCAGATTTTTTTTTTTACTGTAAAATGCTGCATAAAGCTGTATGCCTTCTTTGCTTTGTATGCTAATATGTTTTTCATTGTTACTGGCGTTTTTCTTCTCAGGCCTCCACTGAAAATGGGCTCTTTTTAGGCCCAGTGGACTTCCTCGGCCATCAAACTGAAATAAATAAATTAATTAATGGTTGTGCTATTCAGATTGAAACTGATCACCAACCTCTAGTCACTATTTTAAAGAAGCCTATGCATTCATCGCCAGCGAGATTACAAAGAATGTTGTTGTTGTTGTCTTTCGGCTTTTCCCGGTTAGGGGTCGCTACAGCGGAACTCCGGTCTGCTAATGATTGGCAGTAGATTTTTACGAACACCGAGGTGCCAGCTCGATGTTCAACCTTCAACGAAGGCACACCCATTTACGCATGTCTTTCGAACACCCAGCCAACCGCGGGGAGGGCATGCAGACTCCGCACAGAAGGCGCTCCCCGCACTCCAGCTGAGAATCGAACGGGAGAACCACTTGCTGTGAGGCAACAATGCTACCACTGCACCACCGCGGAAGTCTAGCGAGATTACAAAGAATGATGCTCAAATTGCAAAAGTACAAAATGGTTTATACAAAACGCAGACTTCATTATCTGGCTGATACCTTATCCAGATCACCCAGAAATACAGCAGAACAGCTTAATGCAGAACATGTTGACTTTGATGTCATGGAAGTGCGTGATTTTTCTACCACGAGACTTGATGAGCTGAGAGATCATAGAAAGACTGATCCAGTTTTGCAAAAGCTCAACTACTTCATTAATGTTGGATGGCCATCAAAGCAATCTACTGTACCCCTTGAAGTGCAAACTTATTTATTTTCAAAGGTCCTAAAATTGTTCCTGCTTCCTTACAATATGAATATATCCAGATTTTGCATTGTGGTTACCCAGGTTCGGAATCTACCAAAAGAAGGGCAAGAGGACTGGTATTTTGGCCTTCTCTAGCAAAAAATATTGATAACATACTTTCTTCTTGTTCAGTATGCAGTAGTACTAAACTGCATGTGCAAAAAGAACCATTTCAGCTAAGTGAAGTTCCTGAACTACCTTGGTCAACAGTAGTCACTGATATATTTGAGTGGAATAATCAGCATTACTTAGTGTTGGTCGACTCTTATTTAAAGTGGTTTGAAATCAATTTACTACCTAACCTAACATCTACTGCTGTTTATCACCAAGTTGAAACATCATTTTTCAGTCCATGGTAGTCCACACAAAGTTATTTCTGACAATGGTACCCAATTTACCAGTCCGGTGTTTCAGAAATTTGCAAAAGAGTGGGTCTTTGTACATGTTACTAGTAGTCCAGAATACGCACAGTCAAATGGACTAGCTGAATGTGCAGTACAGAGTGCAAAGCAACTACTAGAGAAGTCAGTGTGATAATACTGATGCCTTTTTGAATTTACTCAGTCTCAGAAACATACCCTGTGACGATATACTTGGCTCACCTGCTCAGAGACTGCTATCTAGGCAAACCAAAACAACCTTGCCTATCAGTTCCAGTTTGTTGAGGCCTAAAGCTAAGAAAAGCAAAATAGCCCAACTATTCAGAAAGTGTTCTTTTCAGAAGTCCATCTATGACAAATTAAGCAGATTTCTTCGTCCATTGAAAGAAGGAGACAGTGAGGATACAAACGGTGAAGGGTTTTGATCGGCTTTGTCAAGTAATGGGTATATGTGCTGAGCTGAGATCCTACTTCATGGAATCTGAAAGTGTGGAATACAGGAGAAATTTCAGACATCTTCTTCCTGCATCAGAATCAATATCGCAGGATTTTTCCTGTGATACAGACTCTAGATCTCAGAGCATTCCAGACAATGTTCCTGTTGCAGAACATGTCTTAACTTCTACTGCCATTCCTGATGATGTTCCTACTTTCCCCAAAACCAAACATTCAGCAGAGGCGATCTCAGTTGCTAGACCTAGTTCAAATTTCTATGTCACATGATTTAGTCTTATTTCCAGACCTAATGTGAAGTACACGGCAACCTGGACATAATTGTCTATATGTATTTAGTTCTGTATAACTGCATGTCATAGAATTATTTTGTATCAATTGCATGTCAATTAATGTCGTCAGTAATGCATGACTCATTTCTCAAAGAGGGAGGATGCAGAATAGTGTGTGTGTGTGTTGTACCTGTAAGCAGCGATTCCAAGGATAGCACGTGCATATAAATAGCAAGCACGTGCTAGCTTCAGTGCCTTTTTGAGAGTGCAGCCAGAGAGTGAGCATCATGTATGAGTGTGATAACAAGTTTGTTTGCATGTTGCTCACTTGCTCACATGCTCACTTACCACTCCCCCTTAGTAATCCCACCTATCCATAACACCGACCTTAATTGTACATCCCCTCCCATTAAGTACTATCATTCCACTTGCTTATCATCCCCCCCCTTCCTCCTATTCCTAAGCTAATACTGTTGCTCTTCCCATCAACTCCTTCAAACTTATACTCTAATCTTAACCCTACCTTCACTCTGACTGTTCCTTTTCTCCACTACTCACCATGTCTTTTAAAACCAACAAAACATCTTCCTTGGCCCCTATAATAAAACAGAAACCTGCCAAGCTATTTCCCATGTTCATTTTTACCCTGGCACTCACACTACCCTATCTCCTAACCTCCTATGAATTAAATTATAAATACGACCTCAATACCTCTTCCAAACAAACTGCCTCTAATTTAACTTCCCCAAAGTTCACACATTCAAACATTACCTCTACCTCTTCCTACCTCTTAGCCAAATATCACAGACTATCCCATATTAAATCTAATAATCTCATGCTAAAAAAACTAAAATATTTAATGATGATTACCTGTAAGCCACACTTAAACTACAACCCCTCTACCCTGGAAGATGGCGATATACATCCTAACCCAGGACCCTCTACTATTGCCTCTGAAGATACACCTATTATCTCAAATTCTTCCCTTCATTTACCAACCTTAAATGCTCACTCCTTACTCATAGGACACCTTAATATCAGAAGTGTTAACAACAAAGTCACCCATCTCCACTCGCTTCTTGATTATTACTCTTTCGACATCCTATGTTTAACTGAAACCTGGTTAAAACCCCTCACCAGAAATACAGAAATCATCCCACCAGGCTATAACATTATAAGACAAGACCACAATACTTGCAAAGGAGGGGGAGTTGCACTCATATTTAAGACTGATCTTAATCTATCCTTAGCACCTTATGCACCCCCAGATAACACCAAAACTGAACTCCTTATATCAAAGTTACAGCTGAACCCAAATAAAGCCATATATATTATCGGTACTTATCCACCTCCTGGAAATAACTCCATAAATATAGAAAATCTCCTTAGCTGGGCATCATCCACCCTCCCACAAGAAACTGTAATACTTGGAGACTTTAACCTCGACTGGTCATCAGTTAATACTGATAACCCAGTCTCTCATATTAATCTCCATGGCTTTACACAGACTATAAATTCCTCCACTAGAATTAATAAACCTAACAATAAAGAAAGTATACTAGATTGGATTCTTGTTAATAAACCACAGCTACAATAGCAAACCGGCACTTTGCCAGATGACATTAGCGACCACTACTTAACCTATATCATAAGAAAGAAGAATATTGCTACTAATGTCCCTTCCATCCGAACCTCTCGTAGTACTAAAAAGTTTAACCCCATCCTATTTAACAATTAACTAAATGCCTGTAACTGGATACTTCTACAAATTCTTCCTCTAGAAGAAGCAGTTCAATATTTTAACACCACATTCCTATCCATCCTAGATAATCATGCACCAAAAAGAACTATCAGAGTCAAAACTAAATCCGCCCCCTGGTTATCTAAGGAAACAAGGCAAAAAATGTTACTTAGAAACAAATCCTGGATAAAATGGAGAACTAGTAAATCTCCCTCTGATCAACAGACCTTCAGACACTTAAGAAATAGTACTAAAAAAGCTATTATCTCAGACAAAAAAAAACTACTATAGTAACCTCCAACAAGTTAATCATAACAATCCCCAAAAATTCTGGGCAACCTTGAATAGACTTCTTCACCCCGGACAAACTACCACCCCCTCTCCCTCTGGATCCGAAAAAAATTCTTCCCATGAAACTGCCAATGCTTTCAATTCCTTCTTCACTAATACTATCAATTCTCTGGCCTCTCAGCTTTCCTTTGACAATTCTAGCATCCCGGCTCAAGCAGATTCTATGAAACCTACTTTCACTTTACAACCTATCTCTACCACCTTCATCCAAAAATGCATCCAAAAACTTAAACCTTGTACCCCATCAGCTGATCAACTTCCATCTGAATACCTCCAAAAAGCAGCTAAGGTTATAGCCTATCCCATATCCATCCTTATCAATAGAACTATTAATGAAGGTTCCATACCTGACATCTGGAAGATCTCACACATTATACCCCTACACAAAGGAGGTAACTCCAATGAATACTCTAATTACAGGCCTATAGCACTCTTATCTCCCCTAGCAAAAATCATGGAAAAATGTGTTCACTACCAACTAATGAACTACTTAACTAAAAATAACATTCTAACTCCCTGTCAACACGGCTTCAGGCCATTCCACAGTACTACCACTGCTCTTCTTTCCTTTACTGACTTTATAAACACAAACCGTAATAATAACATTCTTTCCTCTGCACTCTTTATTGACCTGTCCAAAGCCTTTGACATGGTCAACCACCCCCTTCTCATAAAAATCCTAGAATCTCTTGCTTTAGAACCTAATGCTATCCTTTGGTTTACTTCCTATCTCACTAACAGGAAACAGGCAGTACTCTGGGAAAACAAACTCTCCTCTCTCCTTCCAATTTCTCTCGGTGTCCCACAAGGCTCTATTCTTGGGCCTCTCCTTTTCTCCGTTTTTATATACGACCTTCAAGGAGCTATTGGACAAGCTACATGCATACAATATGCTGATGACTCCACTCTTATTTGCTCAGCTACAAACATTCCAGAACTTCAAACTATTACTCAAAATGTATTCCACACAGTAGAAGCATGGTTCCTAAACGCTGCCTACTCTTAAATGCTAAAAACAAAACTCCTCCTCTTTAAACCTACTGCTAGGTCCCCCACTTTAGATTTCTCCATCTCATCTATTAATGGCACCCTCATATCAGATGACTCCACTACCAAACTGTTAGGAGTCATGATCGACAACAACCTTACCTATGATTATCACATCAATAATACCATTAAAACCGTAAACAGAAAACTGGGCTCCCTCTACAGAATTATAACATTCCTAACCCCGGCAGCCAAAGCTACTCTTGCCTACTCTCACCTTATTTCAACTCTTCTCTATGCCTCACCAATTTACACTAATCTGAAGAAAAACAATCTCTCAAAATTGGCTAACACTTATAACAGTATTGCTAGATTTGTAACTGGCAATCAATTTAGAACTCACCACTGCCTGAACCTTCAGCAACTTCACTGGCTAGAATTAGAAAATATGCTGCTTCTCTCCCAACTTTCCTTTGTCCAAAGAGCTCTCTATCTACCTAATAACACTCCTGCACTTTCCAAACTTCTTGCCCCCTACTCTAACCTGAACTCACTTCGTTCCTCCACTAAACTTCTTGTAACTTTAACTAAATCAAACAACCTTGCTGGTGACTCCCTTTTCTCTAACACCCTTGGTAAACACTGGAATCAACTTCCTACTGAACTTACTTCTATTCCAAATCCTATTCTGTTCAAACAAAACTCAGAACTTCCCTTAAAAATCAATGGTTATGTCCCTGTTGTAACCCCGACTAGATCTCCCTATATTCCCCTCTACTCCTCCCCCTTCCTCTCCTTCTTCCTTCTTTTCTTCTACTAGCTTTATTATCTTCACTTTATAAGTGCTAGCTCTCTAGTTCTCCCTCTCCATCTTTAGATGCCTTTCTTTTACTGAAAGTATATTTTTTACTAATCTACTCTCTCTATTTATTCTGTATATTTTCCTCTTTCTCTTCTACTCTCCCTTATATAATCTTCCTATAAAACAATGTGAAATAAGTTTAATTTTTATTTTGTGAGTGAGAATGATGAATCATATTATGTCATGTTAATAGTAATGCCTGTGATGTCTTCCTGCATATTTGCATATTCCCACCTCCTTCTCCATTGATATTTAAATGTGTTATATTATGAAACTGTTTATCTCTATGTGGAGCTTTTCTCCCCGGGCCTCTACTGAAAATGGAAATATATCCAGTTAGACTAGCCCGGTTAACAAATGTAAAATAAATAAAATAAAATAAATGTTTATCTAAGTTAAAGTTGTTAATCTTCAATCCTGATGTGTTTCTACATAATAAAGGTGCTTGAACAGAAAAAAAAAACACAGATGTTCATCTGTTTTATCCTAACTAGACGAGTGATAGTACTCTTCTGCTAAGACCCCCTTATAAACACCCCATGCCATAGTGAGATTTGGTATTGCAAGCCTTAATTAGTTCCCCCTTTGAACCGGCACCTAAATGTGATCTTAAATTCCTGACCTGGAAAACTATCTTTTAAGTTGCAATTACATCTGCTAGAAGAATTTCAGGACTTCAAGCATTATCTTCTAAGCCTCCATATTTAATTTTTCATAATGATAGGGTCATGTTACAAACCAGGGCTTACAGCCTTCCTAAGGTGGTGTCAGAGTACAACATCAACCAATCCATTAACTTGCCAGTATTCTTTCCAAAATTTTCAAATAAAGGGGAATATGTGCTGCACTTGTTGGAAGTTCATAGACAGTTAATTTCTACCTACACAGAACAAAAAAGATGAGAAAGACAGATCAATTATTTATTTTCTCTGCACTTAAATTGGGCGAATCCGTTACAAAGGTAACTCTAGCAAGATGATTGACAGATTTCATTTAATTTATCTGTAACAAATTGAATCTCCCTTTACCAAAGCCTTTAAAGGCTCACTCAACCAGATCTGTGGCAACTTCTTCTGTGTTGCAGTCTAGAGCTTCTATGGACAATAAATGTGCAGCTTCAACTTGGTCAAATCTTTATACTTTTGCCACTCATTACAAAGTAGATCTGAATTTGAGGGAAAGACAGCCTTTGGCTCAACCGTATCCTTCCTTAAAGTCCACCCAGGATTTTAGGTAGTTGGGGACTTTGTCCCATTAGTTGAGGAATGAATGAAAATTGACAACATCAGATAAAGAAGTTATGTGCTCACCATAACATTCCATCTGTGTTGTCCATTTTCATTCTTCCTCAACTCCCTACCCACCAAACCCCACCATCTTTAATGACTGACTTCTGGAGGAACAAGAGGCTTTAAGGACACCACTGTCCTTTATCTTGTGCTCCAGTTATGGCATATCATAATAGTTTTCCTGTCACGCAGCAAACAAGATCTGAGAGATATTAGGGGTTGGTGCATTTTGGGTAGGGAAGGAGCATGAGAGTTTTTGGAGGCCACAAACTGGTACAATGGCCGAGTTAAATCTGAGGATTGGATCTGAACCCATTAGTTGAGGAAGAATGAAAATGGACAACACAGACATAATGTTATGGTGTACATACACTTGTTTTTTGATGTGGTTGTAATTGACAGTTTGTCGATTCCATTCTCTATTTAGTGGTCTAATATTTAGAATTGTGTTTTACTGTTTGTTGCTGTTATTTTTCAAGAGAAGTATAAAATTATGTCTTTCAGAAGCTTTAAGAAATGTTCAAAATGTGGTGATCCTCCCTTCCTCTGTGTATGCTGACTGTGAGGCCTGTGCTTCCTTTGCTCACAAAGCTCTTCAGGGTTGGAGGGACAAGCTAGTCCTAAAAGGTCTTTTACCTGATCATTTGGGTTCATCTCATTCAGCTGAATCTCCTATTCCTTCCAAGGTTGGAGAGAGGTTAAAACAGGAGGAAAAAGAGAAGGAAGGAGAAAAAAAACACTAGAGAAAGCAATACTCCTGAAAAATGGTCCCGTGTCCCTACAGTTCTCTGGGCTGTAACACCAAAGATTGTGAAATAATTGGATCCAAAGTCTAGTCTAATCTCCTTCACTTCCAGTCTTTTTCTTGCTGATCCTGTTACTCCTGATTACAGACACTGATTTTGCAAGATAAGCGTCAGTTGAAGTGTTCTGCATTAGCCTCTTCATCTAGATCAGTCTGTTTTTACAGCAACATCACCAAAGCCAATGTCAAAAGGATGAGGAGAGTCTTCGAATGCAGATGCAGATGGGGGTTCTCTAGGCTTCATCTCACTAGGATGGTCTGAGAACAGGTCCCATGATCCTTCCACTAATGACTCCTATGACAATCCAGTCCATGGATCTGAACATCTCTGAACACCTAGATTGGCAACAGCAGTACTCACCACTTCATATCTTACTTTACCCCACTCTCTTTCGATTCTGACCTTGTTGGATCTGGATAAAAGTCTGAGCTGGAGCCCCAAGGAATTGTTCAACTCTAAAACTCTTGGGTCCTTCTTTTCCTTTCTGGACATCTTCTCTCAACAGCATAACTCTAAAAGCTGCTGTGGAAATGGGGTTGGTCAGCCTTGGTGGAGCTCTCAGTTTCTGCCCATCAAGAGACCCCCCTTGGCTTGGTTTTTCAGGCCTTCAGGTGTTTCTGGCCACAAGAGAATGGGTGCTTCCATCTTGCTCAGATCCAGCCAAGTCTCGCTCTTTTTCTGCTTCAATGTCTACACCTCCTTGCCAACATGGGCAGTCTGCTATTATCGTGGCAGTGACCACTAAGAAAGAACTCTTTGAAGAAAGTACTTCTGTCCATTCCCCTAATAGGGAATGTAAGTGTTTGGACAATTTTGTAAAAGGGACTTGTGCTTCAGTGACCTTTTCCTTTAGAGTACTGAACTACTTGGCTCATGTTACATGTTTTCAGAGAGAACTGACCAAGGAGCTTACCAGTTCTCTCTGTCTCTCTCAGGTAATTTGCAAAGAGTATCCAAAAATGTGGAGTCCCAGCTGTTTTCTTTAAACTTACTCTCCAGTGTTTCCATGCATCAACTGTCCAATCCAGCTGATGGAACAGCTAGAGCAGCATGTACCTTGAAGCTGTTGTGTGATTTTGCAGAAGGCTTTAAGACATCTTTCCTTAATGTCCCTTTTGATAATGACACTGTGTTTAGACCTAATGTTAAAGAGACCACCGGGATTGAGCAGGACAGTAAGACCCTGCTTGCCATGGGAAGCTGCTTCTCAACTCCTCAAATGAACTTTTTCAGGAAACAATGAGTAGAGAAAAATATTTGTTTCAGGAAATCACAGGGTTTTAATGAAGACAGTGCCTTGGACACCCCTTCTGTGGAGGGGGAGTGGTTTTAATGGAAGTTGCCCTCTGGGCAGAGGCAGCCTGCAGAACCAAGGATTTTGTGGATCCTTTTCAGAGAAATCTTTTCAGCTCTCTTGAAGGATTGTCCAACTGCCGCACTCTGGGGTTGCATATTTCTACACCTTCTGACCTGACATACCATCATTTTGGACTCATGGGTGTTGCAGATAATCACCAGAGGATACACAATTCCTTTTCTTTCCCCTTCGCAACAAATAAAAAGTATTCCCCTAGTACCAGCTCATCAAATGGAATCTGCCACTGCAGAAGTCAAAAAGCTGTCAGAAAAAAAGAGCCATCCAACAGGTCTGATAGACCAAAAAAAATCTGGTAATGACTCCAGGATCTTTGTAGTTCCAAAAAAGAAAGGAGACTTAAGACCAGTTATCAACCCAAGCCATTTAAATTAGCTTATGAAGCAAGTAAAATTCCAGATGGTCATTGTTCAGTCCATTCTACCCATACTCTGGAAGGATGACTGAATATGCTCAATAGATCTCCAATATGCTTATTACTAGGTAAAGATAAATGAGCATTTAAGGATATTAATCAATTTCAGGCTAGGAGCCACTCATTCTCATTTCAGAGCACTATCCTTTGGACTCACAATGACCCCCCAATGTTTATCAAATGTGTGGCAGTAGTGACAGCCTATCTCAGACAGCAGACATTCCAGGTGTTTATTTCTTTGACCTCACTTCCTATGTCCTTCCTGGATACTGACTCACTGCCCAATTCTCCTGTCCCATCCATCAGGGTATCCTCTCCTGGATCCAAAGACCTTGAAACTGACCAGTTGGTTCTGCATATTTTAACAATATCCAGAGATACCAGGTTTTCAGTCAAAGTAGTACACATCCCAACAGCTTCACAGAAATCTAACACCAGGAATTTATATCAAAGCAAATGGAAAAGGTCTTCTTTATGGGATGTAGAAAAGGCATTAGACCATTTTTATAACCATCTTTCTTCTTTGTTAGATTTTTTTATCAGAGCTGTTTCACAAAGGTTCCAGTTTCTCCACCTGTCAGTTAGCAGCTATTTAAAAGTTTCACATTGGCCACAATCATACTGTGATGATAGGAGGTATTGCCAGCCATGCCAAGAGAAGTAGGGCAATGGATGTGTGACATGTGCCAGCACAGCTAGATGTAAGTTTGTAAGTAATTGTATGTCATTTGTATATCAAACTGATTTGTACAGATGCTGTTGCTAAAAATGTATTTGTGAGGTTTGTTTGTATTAAAATGTATCAACAGTGGACCCTGCTGGAAGGAAAAGAAATGTATGTGCATTGTTGTAATGGTTTAAATGTATACATTGTAAAAACATATACTGGAAGTGAAAAGGTTAATCTTAATCCACTTGACTTTGCAAAATATTCTTGAAATTAAATTACTTTATGGGTTAAGGCATAAAGATGTTATCTCACAGTTCTGTTTGCAGCCAGGGACAAAATGTCTAGGAAACCAAGTATTAGGATGCCTTCTGTATTATCTCTAGCAGGAAGCTAATTGCTACTGTGGAAGGAGACAGGTTTAAAATTGTTTTATGACTTCCAGGAGCAGCAGCAAATATCAGCAATGCTTTTGTGTGTGCATTAACACATAGGTGCTAAAATCCTGGCAGCTTTTAGTGTTTGTGATAGTATGGGAACCAGAAGTCAGATGACCAGATGTATGTGATGTCATTCTGTACAGAAATAATGTTTTATATTAGAGGAGACTGAAGTCTCAGGGACAGTCTGTTCTTGGAAACCTGACTAGAAAGACCCTTACCCACATAATCTTGCTTTGTGATAGTAAGTAACTTAACTAGAGAATAGTAATTCACTTTAGACTAATCAGAAAAATATAGTGAGAATAGAAATTTGTTTTTCTATAACTGCATGAAACTTTTCATTGGTGTTATTTTTAATATCTGCTGTGACTGACATTTTGGTGTTTTCTGTAAATAGTTATTTAGTATTTTCTTGTATTCCGTGGTGGTGCAGTGGTAACGTTGATGCCTCACAGCAAGAGGTTCTCCCATTCATTTCTCGGCTTGGGTTGGGAGTGCCTTCTGTGTGGAGTCTGCATGTCCTCCCCACGGTCGAGTGTGCATTCGAAAGGCATGCTTTGAATGGGCGTGCCTTCGTTGAAGGTTGGGCATCGGGCTGGCAACTCGACATCATAAAATCCAACTACCAATTATTAGTGGACCAGTGTTCCGCTGTGGCGACCCCTAACCAGGAAAAGCCAAAGAACAAGCAAGTTATTTAGTATTTTCTTGTTCTTTTATTATTTATGAAAAAGGCAAGTATCAATAGAAGGGCTATTCTTTTAGCCTTAGTTCAAGGACGACATACCGAATACGACAATAAATAGCTGTTTCACGATGTTACTTTTTTCATCTGTTTTTGTTGTTGTTCTGCTTTTATTATTTATTCTTAAATATATTTGAACTTTTCATCATGGCTGGTCCTTCTTAGAAAATATTTAAGTTTTGAGAATATTTGCATATATTTATTTGATGACAGCTCTGGCCTCTCCTGAACCCTTGCTATTTGGTCAGCATTACTATTTGTATTAATATTAACTTCACTCAGTATAATTGCCTACCCTTTTAAGAGCCTTAGAGTAACTGACTGATGGCAGTGAAACTACCTTATAGTCTGAGCAAAGTTGGTAGAGCGGGTAATCTGTGCCAGCCTTTTCCAGGTGTGTGTGTGTGTGTGTGTGTGTGTGTGTGTGTGTGTGTGTGTGTGTGTGTGTGTCAAAATTAAATCTCAAAGAGTGTGTGTGTGTCAACTACTGGTGGCAGAGACACGAAGGACTGGTTTCACAGAGAGGTTGCTGGAGGACTTGGCTTGGACACTCGGTTGAGAACCTAAACCTACAGGGGGATTCTTATTGGGGACCTGGAGGGAGACAGAGAGATCCAGACCCTGGACTTTGTGTTTTTCCTGTTTGCCGTTAAGGGAAATTATGCTTGATGCAGAGAGGTCTGCATTTGGAAATACTGAGTGTACCCATTTGTATTCCAAGTGAACGTCACTCTCCAGTGTCAGTGGTGAGGATTCAGGCTCCTTGATTACTGGCCCAGAGTGGGGATGTCACACAGACACCTATAGCCTTTTTGAAAGATTCCAAGGCTTTTGTGAGAGGAATCTTTCTCATTAGAGCTTCCATAAGAGAGCCTTTTCATTCATGGGATATTGCAATAATGCTTCAAGCCCTTACACAGTCCCCTTTTGAACCAGCAGCTTCCATAGACTTAACATTTTAATATGGAAAACAATCATCTGATGTTGTCAATCTTCATCTGCTGTTGATGTATGGTTATGGTTCCGATCCTCAGAACCGATCCAGCTGATGTATAGCTTTTGTCAGCCAAAAAGAAAAATCTCTCGAGCTACTAGTTTACCCACAATGCCAGCCTCTACATTACCTCAGATCTCATTTGCCGCTCTTTCAGCAATATGCCTCATTTGACTTCTCTCTCATACCTAAGCAAAACTTTATATTTTTGTCCTTTTTTTCTGTACCTTGGTTACTGGTATTAATCTCTAAAATCTTTAGAGTCCTTCATTTTCTGGTCTACTCCTTAGTGTTAGTGCGTTTGTTACTTTTCCCATTACCATTGGTAGTTACCCCCCTCCTTTACTGTTGGGTAATCTTTTGTGTCTGTATCACATTATCGAAATCTTACTACATCGAATCACTAAAGGTCGACCTTTAGTGATCGATGTAGTAATACATCAAGTAATGTTTAAAAAATAAACTAACTAGTGTAGGCAGGGGGTAAGCCCCCCTGCAACCCTCACACCCCCCTACTTAAATATTCCAACTCCGAGACAGCACTACATTGAGGTAACTGGAAATCTCCCCCTATGGAGATTTCCCTTTACCTGCATGATGTTCTGCGCTATCGATGTTGTGGTGCCGACAGTATCAGCTTCGATATTGTTGGCTTTTGACATCGTAAAGTACACTCAATATTTCTACCATTGCTGGTAGTGCTTTTCTTTGTGGTGTGACTGTTCGTTGGCTTTTCTTCTCTTTCCTTTTCTTTCTGCCTCTCCTAGTTTATATTTAGGGTGATGGCAAATAAATCCAAAAGCTCCACTACTGGTTTCAAACAATGTAAAGACTGCAGCAAGAGAATGCCAAACTTGGATGGCCATGATTGTTGTGTTTATTGTTTGGGTGCGTCCCACTTCAGTACTGACTGTATAATCTGCCAGGGTTTCAGTAATGGAGCCCTGGTAGAATGTAGGAATAAGCTTATTCTCAAAGGGCTTCTTAAAGCCCCTTTTGAAGAAGCCTTGTCCAAGGATGACCAGTCATCTCTGACCTCTGGTTCCAAAACTTCCCATTTGGTGCTGACATCTCCCTTGGCACCAACTGTTAAAAAGCATTAGCATGCATTTGCAGGTTCCTCTTCAGAACCGAAATCTAAGGTTCTGAAGCTTTTGGAACGGACTGAATCTTTGGCACCATTATCCTTACCAGTGCCATAACACTGACTATGACCCACTTAAACTACTACTCCTACCACTTCTACTTTGGCTATGGTTCCGACACTGGCACCGATTGTCACTGCTGCCAAGTTGGCGCCGATATCTCCCATGACCCCGCAGACTGTGCCAAAGACTGATATTTCTACTCAGCCCAGGACCACTTGTTTCCCCCTCCATTGACCCTTCCTTTGGACAACTCCCTAGTCCCTTTCTAGAGAGTCCTGAGTCTCCTTCTGGATTGTCATTTCGCTCCACCAGAAGTATCTCAGTAGTTGATATAGTAAGGTTGGTGGATCAGATCCTGACAGCCAGTGGGTTTTCCTCATATTCTCAGCCCCTTTTCCCTTTTTGTTCAGAGGGCTTCTCTCCTATGACCCCTTCTTATTCTCCTCCTCTGGCCTCTTCACAGGCTTTAGAGCTCTCAACTCCAACTTCACAGGTTCCAGTAACTTTGGCACTAACAACCGTTTGTCTTCAATGCTGGGTATGGCTCTGATGCCTTTGGTGCCTTCGGGACCGATGGGTCCCTGGGACCATGTCTTTGCCATCACCCCTGAGGGTTTTGAGTTGGCTCCATATTTTTGTATGGAGCTGGCTTTGCCTCTTTGGGCTGCGCCAATAGAGGACCCATCCTCTGTTCCAGTTTGTCAGGTGGGTCTCTCAGGATGGGGTGCGACCCTGGTTCTGAGTTTGCCTGTCTCGGTTCCAGGCTCCCATCCCTCCTCAGGGGGTCCTACCTTTCAAGCCATGGAAAGAGCCTCGGCCACTGCTTCATCTCAAGGTGGCTCCTGTGTTGCCGGAATCTCACCCTTTGACCCCAGGTTTATTGGTTTTTACCACCAACCTCTATCCCTGGACAGCAAACTCCAAGGTTGCAAGACTTGCCTACTAAAGATGTACCTTCTTCTGAGTCCTCTTCAGATGCTCCCACTAAAGAGCCACATCAGAAGAGATCATGTAAAAAGGAATCACCTTGATTCTCCCAAAGAATCAGTCATGGAGGATACGGATTTCAATGAGTGGGAAGGTTCCCCATGGTCACTCCCAGAAAATGTCTCCTTCAGAGACATTCTTGAGATCCTAAGAAAGAGCGGTGATTGGAAGCCAAAAGACCCTTACTCTGAAGAATCCATCTACTTGCAGGCTTTTGGTGCTTGCCTGTCTACCTCCTGGGTGATCCTGCCCACTGATGACTTAGTTAAATTGATCACTCCAGTGGGCTTGGAAGGCTCTCGACTCTGTAGAACATGTACCCTGGACACCTGACAAAATACTTTCCGCTTCTGAGGACCATCCACATTGGACAAAGGACTTAGTAGTTGATACCATGGTAGTAGCGGCTGTCACCAAGAAATAATTAGCAGAGGAAAGTTCTACTGTACATCCCCCTAACAGAGAGTGTGCAGGGTGATGGACAGATTTGGGAAGTGGGTCTATGCATTATCGATCTTCTCCATCAGGTCCTTGAACTTTTGGCACACTTTACTAGACTTCAGAGGAATCTGGTCAAGGATTTGTCAGATACCCTGGCAAGAGCAGTGGCTGAGGGGTACAAGAAAAGGTGGCTTCCCAGTTATCTACCCTGGAGTCTATTTCTAATGCATCCATGAGGCTCATTTTGCATGCATTTGAAGGGGCGAGCAGGTCAGCAGGTTCAGGTGTTGCTATTTGATGACACGCTTGGATGTGCCTGTGCGAGTTTGCGGAGCCATTCAAGTCTTCTTTGGTCAATGCTCCCTTTGATGGATCCCCATTGTTTGGGCCCAAAGTTAAGGAAACTTTGTCCAGGTGTGAAAAGGATGGAAAGATTCTGTTTGCTGTGGGTGTACATTTTTCCACTCCTCAACAATCCTACTCCAGGAATCAAAGGAGTGGCAAAATATAGTTCAGAAAGTCCCAGAAGCCTTTCCAGGACACACATGGTATGGACTCCCCTCAAGGCAGAGGGGGGAGTTGCAGTGGAAGACGCCGTCCCAGCGACAGGGGTGGTCCATAGAATTAGGGTTCCAGGGAGTCCTTCTCTGGTCAACCCTGAAAGTGAGCCTGATTGCTTGCCTTTGGAGACAGTCGGGGGAAGATTCTCCTTGCACCCAACTGCGTGACGATGCATAGCTACCAATGCCTGGGCACTAAGGATTATTTCCAGCGTTGTCACCTCACGGTTAGATGTTGCCCGTTTGATTCTCAGTTAGAGCATCTTCTGTGTGGCGACATGTGCGAATGGGCATTCCTTCGTTGAAGGTTGTGCGTTAGGCCGGCAAGCCAGCACGTAAAACTCTACTGCCAATCATTAGCGGACCGGAGGTCCGCTGTGGCGACCCCTAACTGGGAAAAGCCGAAAGACGCAAACAAACATTTAATCCGCTTCACCCTTTACCCAAGAATCTGAGGAAGACTCCCCAATGTTCCACCCAGTTAGTGGGATCAAGTGGCATTAGAAATACAAAAGTTGCTAGAAAAAAAGAGTCATTCAAGAAGTCCCACCAGACCAATTAGGATCTGTATTTTACTCAAGATTGTTTTTAGTGCCAAAGAAGACAGGGGAATGGAGACCAATTTTGGATGTCAGCATTCTAAACAAATTTGTCCAACAGTCAAAAGTCCAGATCGTCATGGTTCAGTCAATACTTCCCTTCTTGGAAGAAAATTTTGGATGTGCTGTATCAACTTTCAAGATGCGTATTACCACATAAAGATGGACAAAAATGCTCAAGAAAGTTTCTCCGCTTCCATCTAGGAGCCAGTCATTATCAATTCAGAGTGCTGACCTTTGGTCTCGCTACAGCCCCCAGGGTGTTCATCAAGTGCATGACAGTGGTCACAGCACATTTGAGGCTGCACAGATTCCACGTTTTTCCTTACCAAGACAACTGGCTCCTCATCGCTTCCACCAGACATCTACTTCTACCAACAACAAATTTCATTCTGGAACTGTCTCAATACTTGGGCATCATGGTCAATCTTGCAAAGTCTCAATTAACCCTTCCTCAGAACATGGAATTCATGGGAGCTCCTCTAAACACACTGTCTTGTGCGACATCGCTTCCCCACCACAGGCTGCAGAAAATACAATCGCAGATTCACCCTATTCTTTGTTCAACAAAATACGGGCTCAGCAAATTCTGCAAGCATTGGGTTCCATGGCAGCAGCAATCATGTTAGTCCCACTGGCAAGGCTTCACATGAGACATCTTCAGTGGCTGCTTGCAAACCAATGGTCTAGTCTAACTCACCCCATGAATCGCCTAGTTTTTATATCCAGCCGATGCAAAAATGACCTATCCTGGTGGATGCAGTCCAAGAAGATTCTTCTAGGCCATCCCTTTGTCCTGCCTCAGCCCAAGGCCGTAGTGACCACAGATGCTTCCCAGGTGGGGTGAGGGTGGCATTATCTGGGGAAGACAGTCCAAGGCACTTGGTCCCCCTCCGAGGCCAATCTGCATATCAGTGTTCTGGAGCTGAGGGCAGTGTTTCTAGCATTGCAAATGTTTCATTCTGCCTTACCTCAAGGGATGATAGCTATTCAGTTAGACAACATGTCCGTAGTGTGGTACATCAACAAACAGGGAGGAACCAAGTCTGACCCGCTGTGTCGAGAAGCCCTTAGAGTGTGGCAATGAGCCATACCTTCCAATCGCTTTCTGATAGCAATGCATATCCCATGGAATTCAAACATGATTGTGGACAAACTGAGCAGGTGCATCCTCATGCCTCACGAGTGGTTTCTAAACACCAAAGTGGGTAGATCTTTCTTCATTGGGGCAGCCTTGCTGCAACTTGTTTGCTTTACCCCTGTGCAACAAGTGAAGAAGCTACTTTGCCCTAATTCTCATTGGGGAGTCCCCAGAGATGCTCTTCTCCTTGATTGGCCCCTGGGTGTCCTTTATGCCTTTCCCCCATTCCCTCATCCCTCTTTTCCTCAAGAAAACAGCTCATTTGAGAAGCAAAGTAATCCTCATTACACCTTACTGGCATCAAAAAATATAGTTTCCTTTCCTTTGGCCTCATCTACTTCACCGTCCTTGGGGTCTGGACCCAGTTCTGGACCTTTTGTCCCATCCTCAAGGACTGGTGCATCCCAGTCTACAGACCATCAAGCTGACTGCTTGGTTTCTCCAATTCCGTTCATCACCAGGCATAATGACATTTCATCTCCTGTATGACAGATTTTGTTGGCATCCCATAAACCATCCACCAGGAATCTCTAACATAGTTAATGGAAGATATTTTCTGTCTGGGATTGTAATAATGGCCTGGATCCTTTTTCATTGCCAGTAGAAAAAGTTGTAGTGTTTCTAGCTACCATCCCTGGTAAAGGAGCTTCTGCTTTCACAATTAAGGTTATCTTAGCAGCTATTTCAAATTTCTGTAATGGTTTCAGTAATCAGCCCTTAATCTTGCACAGGCTTTGTAAGGTTTTTCTTAAGGGCACCATTTGTTAAAGCCCCAGTCAAGGCTCCTCTACCACCATGGGGCTTGACTTTTGTATTGCAGTATCTTAAGTTACCTACATTTGAAACTGCAGCTACCTGTGACTTAAAGTTTCTTTCTTGGAAAACATTGCTTCTTATAGCTATCACCTCAACAAAAGGAGTCTTCAAATTATAGGCTCTATATTCTAAAGCCCCTTATCTACTTTTCTATAAAGGCAGAGTGTCACTCAGAACAAACCCGTCCTTTCTTCCTAAAGTGATTTTAGAGGCCAATATCAATCTATCTATAGACTTGCCTGTATTCTTCCCAAATTTTTGTAATAAAGATGAATACTACTTGCACCTTCTAGACATGCACAGGCAGTTACATTTTTATCTGGACAGAACTAAGCAATTTAGGCAATCAGAACAATTATTTGTATCTTTCGCAAGTGCAGCTTTGGGCAAACCTGTTTCTAAGGTTACTCTATCAAGATGGTTAAGGGATTGTGTTTCTTTTATTTACATGAAAAAGAATCTAAGACTCCCTATGCTGATAAAGGCACATTCTACCAGATCTATGGCGATTTTAGATGTTTTTCATTCTAAAGCTTTCATGTCATAAGTTTGCGCAGCTGCAACATGGGCACATATCTTTATTACTCATTCCAAATTGGATATGGTTTCCAGGGGGAGAGCCTCCTTTAGTTCTATGATTCTCAGGAATGTTCTTCCATAGGGCCACCTAGGATACAAGGTAGCCCGGGACTCTGTCTCACAATTCAAGAACAGACGAAGATTGACAGTATCATATAAAAAAGTTATGACTTAGCATAATGTTCCATCTGTGTTGTTGATTTTCATCTGCTCTTGCATCCCACCTGACCTGCCCCCTCCTATAAAGTTCTGGTGGAGCGACATGCGGTTCTGGGTTTCTTTGTTAGGATACAACTTGGACATGGCTTCTGGCTTGAGTTAGGGTATCTTCTTCTGTAAGCCTGCAAATTCAATCTGAGGTAATGTAAAGAGGGGTATTGTGGGTAGACTAGTAGCTACAGATTTTTGTTTGGCTGATGCGAGCCAGATAGGTTCTGTGGATCAGAACCATAGCCACAAGTCAAGAATAGATGAAGATCGACAACACAGGTGGAATGTTATGCTAAGTCATAACTTCTTTTTTTGGTAGGAGTTAATTTAGCTAAGAAAATCTCAGTATTGCAGGCTCTTTCATGCAACCCACAATATTTGTTTTTCCACAAAGACAGTTTTTATAAAACCAAATCCTTTTATTCCAAATGTAGCATGTGAATCAAATATCAGCCAGTTTATAAATCTTCTAGTTTTCTTCCCAAAAATTTGCATTTGTTTGACATTCACAGGGAACTTAGGTTTTTATCTTCACAGAGCAAAGGATTTCAGAAAGTCAGATCAATTGTTTGTTGCACTCTAAAAATTTAAATTAGGGCATGGTGTATACAAGGTCACCCTTTCGAGATGGCTGTCAAACTGCATTTTGTTCGTCCATGACAAGTTGGATTTACCATTATCCAAAAGATCAGCAGCTTGTTTGGCAAGGTCAGTAGCAAATTGTACAGTTTTTCAATGCGACCTAGCTATTGATTAGATTTCTTCTACTGCAGATTTGGTCTACCATCCATACCTTTGTGTCTCATGATAAGTTGGATGTACAATCTAGATAACACTCCTCCTTTGGTTCTGCTGTTCTTAGGAATATCCTTCCATGATGCCCCTGAGGAAATTGGTAGCTAGGGAGTCTATCCAACAGTTAAATCAATTGAAAATTGATAACGGATACAAAATTATGTACTCACTAGAACAATAGATGCCGTTCCATATCACTGTTGCAGTTTTCTTTACAGAAGCAATCTCCTGCCAAGGATAGCCCAACATCTGGCCAGCATGTAAAGTTTTTAGATGTTATGGGTGCCATACTTCACACATGCAAGTCAAAGGGCATAAAGGTGATGTACAGACACAAACACTCAGAACTTCTTTGCCACTAATCTGATGCTATTACCGAACATTGGTCTTAATACCCTTCTACTTTGCTGGCTGCCAAGCGACTTTCAGAGAATTACCCTTTTGGGGTATCTTCTCTTCTTTTTTCATTTTTGTTTTGCATTTGTGTTCATGTCATCCATAAAAAAAAAATGTTAGTGTGGAAGGAAGATTCCCAATAAAGACCATCACAACCAGTGTCTTTTTTGCCTGGGTGCTTCCTAGATCCATAAACAGTGCTCTGTCTGTCAAGTGTTTGTTCCTAAGACCTGCTGTAGTGGTTTATCTTCTTTGTTCATATACCTTGAGAACCAATGACTTAAGCTTATGGCTCCGAGTATATTCTGAGGGCCAACCATCTGCCAAGAGGAAGGCCAAGAGACCTAGGCCTGATCTGGTTGCTGTTCTGCCTCCCTGGTCATCACTCACACCAGCTAGTGAAATCCTTGAAAACTGTCTGGTGCTTGCCTCTAATTCCTCTGCCATGACTCCATCTGATGCCGGCATGAATCCAAACTCCTGCATGTCCTAGAAAGCTTTTCCAATGTCTGCTGTGGACATTGGGGGGAACCTCTGCTTTTTATTTCCAAGGGATTGAGTGGGATTCATCATATTTTAGTGAGGGAGGAGATCCCTACTACAATTATTGAATCTCACCAAGGGTCTGGACCTCCGAGGGTACTTAAGACAGAAGTTCCACTCAAGAAAAAGCAGTGAACAAATCAAATTTCCCATCTTGCTAAAGATCTCCATGAATGGCAGGATTTTACTCTGGGCCTTTTCAGTGCTTTAATGACCTTGAAGCCTCCTCAAGTGGTGTCAGTCCCTGCTCCTCCATGGTCTTCCACCTCTGTTCAGAGCCCTAGGGAACTTGATTCCTCAGATGAATACTTGGATTCTGAGGAGGAATCCCTTGCATGCTCCCCTTAAATTCCTTCCCCTCTAGACTATGGTTTGGAGGGAGAGGATTCCTTAAGTTTAGATTCCCCCCTTGGAAGACTTATTCTTTGGGGATACTATTATCTCTATGATGGAGTATTTTAAGTGTGATTGATCTCAGGTCTCCAATACCCAAAGATGCATCTGCTGATCCTCCTGTTTTGGCAACCCTTTTGGACACCTATACTTTTGCCTCTGATGTTCCTGATTCTCAGCCTCCTGCTTCCAAGAAACCTGATAGGTTCTACAAGATGCTCGAGGATCGCAAATTTTTGTGTAAGTGTCTATCTGCTGAGCCATCATTGATTTCAGTCTCCTCTGATAAGCCTTCTAAATTGTTGCCATCTACTTAGCTCTTTCCATCAGTTAAGGGCAGTTGAGCTATGGAAAGGTTGGGTAAGAGTGTTTATATTTCTTCCACCTTGTCTTTATGGCTATTAATTACCAGATCCACATGACCAGGCTATAGTTTTAGAAAAAGTAGAGTGTGTTTTTTTTTTTGGGGGGGGGGTGTCAGCAAGAAGCACTGTGTATATTGAAGTTTGATACTTTGTTTCCAAAGGGTATGAATGTTGATTTTTATTGGCACATATTACTTTAAATGCTTTTTTAAGTCGTAGAACCACAAACTGAAGACCAGCAACACGATATAAAGGAAAAAAAGATTTAATGAAATCCAAATCACATGAAACTTCTCTAGCGCCTCGGCCACTTGCCTTTAACAGAGTATATGCTTTTTTAAGTGTTTTATGGTATCAACTGATGACTTTATTGTTTAATTGCCTATTTAGTAGTGTATATAAAACAAGTGTGTGATGTGAAATAGTTGTGTACTCCAAGAAGGCAGTGTATGCCGAGACATCAGAGAGGAATACATTTGATTCATTTGGTTCATGGTCTTTGTTTTTCGTTGTATTTGCTGATGCCTTTGATCTTCTTTTTTCGGGTAGCTAAGGTGGTATCTTGCCTTCCTGATTCTGATGGGAAAGATTCAGTTCTTTCCCTGCTTGGGTCCACTTCTCAGGTTGCCCGTCACTCCATAAAATGCAGCTATTATACTGCTAATGCCTCTTCCAGGTCTGCTACCTTTGACTCTGTAATGCTACATTTTTCTTGGCTATGTCTTCAGACTTTACCTGATGATATCAAAGCCAAGATTTTGGATGCCTCTCTGGATAACAAAAATCTTTTTGGGACAGTTGCTGATAACTTATTTAATTCTCTCCAGGATAAGGGTAAGACCTTGCAGGAACTCAAACATATTTTTGTCTCCCTTATCCATAAATTCCAATGGAATTAGTCTTTAAAGTGTGCATTTGTTTGTTGGCAAACCTGCCCTTATCCTAAGGGTAAGAAGATTCCTCTTGCTAAATCCACTCAGACTCCTTCATCCCACAAGCCTTCTTTTCAGAACAAGCCTGTCTCCATTTGACGGTTGGCCTTCCCTTCCCATCGGCCAGGTCCCTTGTGTCATCTCTTCTTTTGTTTCTGTCTCTTTCATATTGGCATCTGATTACCTCAGACTTCTGGGTGCTGTCTGTTATTCTTCAAGGGTACTTCATGATTTGGAAATTCCTTCCCTCCTTTTCAGGCATTCCTCAACCTCATCTTGAACACCTTTCTCATTTACCAGAGGTTCTGCAACCACGTATGGATTAGGGCACTATTCAGATCATGTCCCCCACCCAAGTAGGGATGGGCTTTACTCCAGAATGTGTTTGGTTCCTTAGAAAGAGGGTATTTGGAAACCAATTCTGTATCTTTTCTCTGGTCAACACCTTTCTCAGTGTTTCTTCTTTTTGGATGCTGTTCTTTCAGACTATGTTTCCTCTTCTTCTTCTTCTCAAGGCCCTTTTGGTTTCTCTAGACCTCAAGAATGCCTTTCTTCACACTCCCTTTCACCGTGTGTTGAAGACATTTTTGCATTTCTCTATTTCTTTCTCACATTTTCAGTTCTCCACTTTGCTCTTTGGCCTTTCTGCATCCCAAGGGTATTCACCAAATGCCTCGCTACAATCATTGCATTTTGCAGGCTTTGGGGGCTACAGATTTTTCCTTATCTGGATGACCTGCTAATTGAAGCTCCTTCTCCTAGCAGTCTGTTGCAGGAACTCCAGTTTGCCACTTGTGTTTTACACAGTCTGGGGGGTTCTCCATAAATCTTGAGAAATCAATCCTGATAACATCACAGGATCATGTTTTTATTGGGTGCAGGCTTCAGACTTTCACAAACTTGCAACAACACTTCCACCTCCTCAAATTTCTCAAACCCACACCAGGATACCAAATGCTGTTCTTATTACTTAAAGGTAAAAAGAAGGAACTGCGTACTATAAAACAAGAATAATTTATTCAAAGTCTCGGTGTTGCCAGACAATGTTTACAGACAATGCTACTGTGATGTGGTACATCAACAAGCAGGGGGGGGTATGAGATCCTTAGTTCCTTTGCAGGTTAGCTCTTCAGGTCTTGGATCTGGCTATCAAGTGACTCTTCAGGTGGTTTACATTCCTTCATAGCATAGTCTAGTGGCAGACTCTTTGAACAGGTCCTCAGCACAGGCTTGTGAATGAATGCTTCACAGAGAAGTATTCCTGGACATAGTCCATTGTTGGGGTATTCCTCAGGTAGATCTTTTTTCCTCCTCTCTGAACAGACAACTACCTTTATTCTGTTCTAGAGTTCCAGGTCATCTGCCTTAGTAAATGGATATCCTCTTTTTTTTGGAAGGGAGTGTTTCTCTGTGCTTTTCTTACCCTTTCTCTGTTGCCACGGGTTCTGCACAAGACAATTCGGGACTCTCCTGAAATCTTGTTGGTGACTCTCCTTTGGCCCAGACAGTACTGGTTCCACCTTCTTTCTCACTTGGCCAGGGGCACTCTCCACAAGTTACTTCATTGGGTGAATCTTCTCACACAAAACAAGGGATCTCTTATCCATCCTTATCTGTCCACTCTTCAACTGGCACCGTGGATGATACAGTTTTGATACTTTTTAGTCACCTCTTTTCTGAGGACATGATCTGAGTTCTGTAGGAGGCCAGGAAACCCACTACCAGAAAACCATATATGTTCTAATGGAAAAGATTTTCTGTTTAGTGTCTCTCTCACCGTCAGGATCCCCTCTCTGTGAAGGTACCCTTGGTTCTCTCTTATCTGTGTGATCTTCTCCATGCTGGGTTGCTGTCTTCTTCGGTTAAAGCACACCTATCAGTGATTTTTGCTGGTCTGCCCTTGAATACTCTGGCCTCTAGGTTTGAAGTCAAGCAGTTTCTTAAAGGTGACCTTTATATCAGGTCTTCCAGAAAGCCTATTCCACCTTTTTGGGACCTCGGTTTTGTGCTTGAAAAATTGACTCGGGCTCCTTTTAAGCCTGATTCTTTAGTTTCCTTGCAACATTGTACTTGGAAGACTGCTGTTCTTTTGGCTCTTACTTCAGCCAAGAGGGTGTCAGAACTTTAGGCTATCACTGCTGTTCCTTTTTTTTTAGTTTTTCACAAAGACAGGGTGTCTCTTTGAACTAATCCTTCTGTAATGTCCATGGTGGTTAATGAGTTGTCCCTTAATCAGTCTAGTTACCTTTCCTTTTTTCCTTCTCCACATTCTGCCAGTGAAAATGTTCTTCATATCTTGGATCTGCACAGACAGCTCAGGTACTATTTAGATAAGACAAAGACAATTTGTAAGTCTGAGAAGCTTTTCATTTATTTTCATCCCAAGACTTTGGGTTAGGCTGTTTCCAAGCAAACCATCTTCTCCTGGATTTTTGGAGTCATTTCCATTTGTTATTCCTTTCATGACACAATTCTTTGTCTGTAAAGGCACATTCTACTAGGGTGGTTTCTTCCACTGGTGCCTTTTTGAAGGGTTTGGATACCAGTTCTGAGTGTTTGCATCCATACATCCATTACCTTTATGCCCTATGCCTTGCGTGGGGAGCATACATGTGATGTATGCACCTGTAAGATCTAAAGACGTTGGTATACTGGTCAGACTTTGTGCTATCCTTTCAGGAGATCACTACTGGTAAGATTTTGCAACAAATGTATAATCCATGTGGTCCTGTTTTCATCTGGTTCAACATCCTTCCCTCCTTTTCTCTTATAAATTGTAATCTGTTATGTCTTAAAGAATGACCGGTACTGTAGCAGAGTCCTGCAGCTATCAGCTTCAGCTAGTTGCTTCATTTTTTCTTTACGTTCATGTATTGTTGCACTTGGGATAAGCATAGGTCACATATAAGGTAGGAGTATAAGCTTTTGTTTGGCAAGCTCTGTCTGAGATATTCAGAGGAAGAGAACAAGGGAATTATGGGAAGGGGAGGAGTCAGAGCCCTGGATCTATATGTTTGAAAATAGGACAACATGACTCTATTGTTATGGTGAGTATATAACTTGTTTCAGTAACACGATCCTCCTGTACTGATGTTTGTGCTATGACATATACTACTGTGTCATCTTAAATATTTTATGCTGTGCTTACATAATGGCTCAAGCAGTAGCTGAAAAGAATCTTCAGACCATTCCACCTCCTTGCATAATAGTTCAAGCAGTGTCTGAAAAGGGTCCTCAGACTAGTTCACCTGCCCAGTTAAGAAATGGCAAATACATACATGCCATCTTTGTATCTCTGCTCCCCATGTAGAATCTAAATAGCTTATCTTGTGGAATACCCCATTCTGTTTTCATTTCTGTTAGTATCCATGAAATAAGACCAGATGATCCTTAACCACTCTCCCTGAAATCCCCCAAAGTCCCCAAATTCATTGATTTCCTCATTGCTAGTCATCTTCCTATCTGTCTCCATTCCCTGTAGCATACCCAATTCATTGCCCGATGCATACCTTTCTTTTCTTTTGTAAATTCTGAGATAAGCAGTAATTTACTGTGTCTGCCTTGCCTCCATTTTTTTCTGCTGTTCGTTTTTTCAGTAACTCTTGTCTCACTTGATATTTTCTTTTGTTTCTTTGTATGCTTGAAACATTTATTTTATTTCTTTATATGATTGAAACATTTCATATTCAGTTAGAACTCGTCTGATTGAAGGTTGCTGGAATAGGGCTCAGTTTTGAGCTTTTTTATTGGTTAATTGGCTAATTTGTTTAAATCAATTTGCTCTTGTTTGCTACATAAGCAATTCCAAGCCATCTAATGATCTCTGCAAAACTTAAGTAGAATTTTTCACTGTATATTGCACTTTTGAACTGCATTTTTCACCATATCACTGCTTATTTTAACTTTTTTTTTTAAATTGCTGCACTTTGTTTACTGTAGCATAGACTGGATTCAGACTTTCTCAACCTAGTTCTGTGTGTATACCTTGAGTACTAAGCCAGGCCATATTTTATTGGAGAGGGATCCCCTGCAACCTAGTGGCTGGAATGTGCAGTTAGAACTCATCTGACTGAAAGTTGCTAGAACAGGGCTCAGTTTTGAGCTTTTTTATTGGTTAATTTGTTTAGATCAGTTTGTGCTTGTTTGCTACATAGCACTGTGTTTGTGCATCGTGGACTGCAGTGCAGTGGAGGGCACTGTTGGTTATAGATGCAAACACTTTTGGCTGCATATTTTCTCTTCGTACTCCGCTGGTGCTCCAACAGTGAGTTCTCGTGATTGTCTCTCACTGATGGGTGATGCATTCAGCGAAGCTTCTGAGGTACCAACACAGCTCCTACCCACTAGTCCTGTGTATTGTTTGCCCACTTCTCCTGTCTTCTACATTACCTGTTCCTTTCTGTCCTCTCCCTGTTTTCTGACCACATCAACTTACCTAGCATTATGGATGGGCAGCTTCCTACACTTTCTCCTTCCAGCCTGGTTGACATTGGTATCCTAAGGCAATGTAACAATTGCCTCATGCACACTGACAACCCACTTCTTCTAGTCCACATAAATTCATTATGCGAGAGATGTATTTATGTCAAGAACCTAAAATCCAGGCTCTCTCTCTTACCAGTCAGTCCATCTGACACTAAGCAGGTTCTCAGTATGCACACCTCACCTCCTGCACCTACCAAGACAACAACACATAAACCTACATATGCGGAGGTCCTTACAAGAAACTTACCTAAACATCAGAGACCTCCCAAACATAAACACAAGCACACTTCACATAATACATTCTCTGGAGAACATAGTACACATAATATATCACACACCAGTGTCTCATCAGTCAAGCCCCTAAGGCATAACACAAAACAAACATCTTAGTCATAGGCAACTCGGTTGTGAGACACACAGATGTCCCTCTCACCAGGTTGGATAAGGAAAAGGTCACAGCTGTCTGTCAAGTGCCAGGATCTGCCACATCATGCACGCACTCATGTCTCTCAACAACAAGCACTGTTATGACTCTGTCTTAGTCCATGTTGGTGTGAACGACTTGGCACGTACCTCACTGAACTATATAAAGAGACACATTGAGCTGTCAGATTATGTGTTTCAGGCAGGTATGTCCCTAGTCTTAATCAGTACTTTACCTTCACCTAGGATGATATCTTAGTACAAAAAAATGATTGAATTCAACAACTGACTTAGTTGTGGTGTCATTCAAAGGGGATCCAGTATCTGTCATCCTGGGATGACATGGTTGACAGACCTCAATGCTTTGCCAGAGATGGTCTTCATCTATAATCCCTGGGATTTTGGTTACTGGCTAAGGCTCTTACCATCCTCATAGTGCCTTTTTTAGGCAGTGTCACAAGAACCAAATTCCCAGTGTAAAAATACCTTCTAAAAACAACCTCAAGGTTATGCTGCTAAATGCTAGGAGTCTAAACTAAAACCTGCACTCACTGGATGCAGTCCTTACCCTGGAAGATGCTGACATTTGTGCAGTCACTAAGACCTGGTTTAAGTCTGTGGAGAGCACCGCAGCTCTACCAGGTTACATTTCCTTCCACACATTCAGGCCACAAACTGAAGGCATAAAAACTAAAGGAGGTGGTTTATCAATGTTCATTAAAGACAAATACACCTCTAAATTGGTTAAACAGCACAATTCCCTTGAATTACTTCAGGTGTAATTGACTGTAGGTAAGACCCCTCTTCAGAATAAAACTTCAGTTGCAAGCACAGTAAATTCCTCCAGAAACAAGGAAGAAAATACACCAAAAGCAGACTGGAAGTATTAAAGTCGCAAACCGCTGGTAGAGTCAAATAATATCCTTTTATTCGCACATACAGGATTTTGTCCCGTAACACCCGGAACTTCATCAGATAATACATTTTCTAAAAAAACATTCCTTTTAAAAAAAACTTTAACCAATAAAAATACATTAATTAATACATACTTTCATACAGTAGCTAATAAAAACATTAGTTTAATCATACAGCATAAGCTGTATACATTCACCCCTCATCCAATCAGCATCCAACACCATTATCAAATCAAAGTGCAGATCATCATACAACTAGATAAATTCATCCAATAATTTTCTTGAATACAGCACCTATTTAAAAGTAATAGATGCAACCTATACATTATATGAAAACCTGCAAATGCATTCAATTAAATATCACACTCAGTTCTAAGCATAATTGGATTTACATAAGAAAGAGTGCTCTTAAAATTAAATAATAAATGCATAACTCCATTAATGTAAGCATATTTCTGACATCTCCTAGTCAGAAATCACTGCTGTTACGCAAATACTTTTATATTTATATCTAAAATCTACATTAGTCTGGCACTATAAGTTAACCTTCCTTGTGCCAACACAGTACTTAACATATTGCAATGTCTCATCATCAAAACAACTTAAGTTGTTCTTCAAATATAAAACTAACCTACCTGTATGTCTTTACATTAGATAACGAGCGATCGAGTTTTAATTCTATGTAAATCAACACAAGTTCTACACTGGAACTTCAATGCATCAACAAAAACGTATATAAAAAATATATAAACATCATTACATTAAAGAATCATAATTCTCCATTATCTAAAAAAATGAATGAAACAGGCATATTAGTTTTGTAATTCACTTAGAAGTGAATTATTACTTGACCAATCAGATTGTTTAATAACAGGCAATCTCCAATAACTATAAAGGGGCAAATATAGCTCACATACCTTAACCATACATTAGATGTTTTCATTTAGCCAATAAAATTTAATAAAAGCACGCAGTACCCAATCACATTAACTTCAGCAAGAAGCTATGAATGTAGAATACACAAAACTGGGTGTAAACGTTTCCACAGGGCTTCATTTCTAACTGGTTCATATTTAACCAGTTAGCTGGCATATTTAATCTTAACAGCCAGTAGTTTATGTACCAAAATTAAGGCATATGTGCCTCCTCAAAACTCCATTTGACAGGTTAATACTTGGCTAACCACATAACAGATTTAGACTTAACCACCAATTATCTGCAATTTGCATAGCCCTAAACACCAATAACTAAAAAAAGACGAATATAACTTGCATACCTTAACCATCCAATTAATGTTTACATTTAGCTAATAGAATCTCATGCAAACACATAATACCCAATCACATTAACTTCAACTAAAAGCTATGAATATAGAATGCACAAAACCGGGTAGTGTACACCTCCATGAGGCTTCACTTCTAACTGGCTCATATTTAGCCAGTTATCTGGCATATTTAATCTTAACAGCCAATAACTTAAAAGATATATACCAAAGTTAAAGTGTATACACCTCCTCAAAACTCCGTTTTCAACACATTTCCACAAACACTAAAAGGGACTTTAAAGTTTATAACTTTTCTTCTTTGGAAATTTCTACCGACATGTGTAATCTTTTTTTCCAAAGGATGGACTTTTGTTCCTTCTAAACGTATGAATTATGTACAGACATTGATGGACTTGAGACTTTAAATGACCCTTTAGAGTATTCTACATTCATAGCTTCTTGTTGAAGTTAATGTGGATTGGGTATTGCGTGTTTTTATGAGATTTGATTGGCTAAATGAAAACATCTAATGTATGGTTAAGGTATGTGAGCTATATTTGCCCCTTTATAGTTATTGGAGATTGCATGTTATTAAACGATCTGATTGGTTAAGTGCAAACTTGCAGTTTTAAAAGTACTGTTTTTCATTTTTTTCTGTACCTAATTGTGTTTCACTGAATAGTGTGTGTGCTGTGTCTCTCTCATTTATAAGAGGGGGGGTGGTCTTCTCACTTCTTCTTATCTGATATTTAACTGTTAGCCTACAGGGATTCCTCTGTACTTTAACTGCTAGCCACAAAGTTTGAGAAATCATTTTATGCTCTACTTCTGAGAGACTTGCTTGGCTATAATCACCTGCATTAGACGTTGAAGTTAAGTACAAACTTGCAGTTTTAAAAGTACTGTTTTTCATTTTTTCTGTACCTAATTGTGTGTTTCACTGAATATTGTGTGTACTGTGTCCACCCACCCTCCCTGTTCTTGTTTTGATGTTAGTGTTGTTGGCTCTGGAATTGCCCGCCCCTCCTGTAAGTTTGTATTTGACCACTCCTCCTGAGTCCATCTCATTTGCTCATTTAACCGAATACAGTGAGATCATATTACAGTGAGATCATATTCTGAGTCTAGTATTCACTCTACTTAATACAGAGAGAAGATTTGAGAAGGCCAACCCACTTAGGTTTTTCCTTCCTCTCTCCTTGCACTTTACTAACAAAAAAAAAATGTGCACTTTATTCATCTGCTTTTACTGTATCTGTGTTTCCTCCTACTTTATTTTGCTTTTGCCTCTTCTTAAAAGTACTTAGTTTTATTTATTCTGCTGCATTTATTACTGCTTGGTAGTAGCCTGATTAAATTGCAACTGTTATTCTAAATCTTTTGGTTTAAGCATTTGGGCTTCATACCAGTTGTTCTACATTAAGAAGGTTTGTGGTCTGCACTGTTGAGCAGGACAGGTAGCTTACTTCCTTCTAAGCTGGGAATTGCTGATTGAAGGCTCAGTGTCTGCTATTCTAAAAGTATATTAGTTCTGGTTTAAGCACTTGGGCTTCAGGCCAGTTATTCTACATTAAGAAGGTTTGTGGTCTGCACTCTTGTGTATACTTTTGTGAGAGAGGGGAGCTTTGAGCAACCTATCTGTCCCTGGAGGAGTGGTTTCAGCCCAGAAATTAGTAGCTTATTGGCTATTTTGGGCTAATTTCTATATCTTTCATTTCCCTGCTATAAAAACTGCATTTGCCCAGTTTTGCATGCTGGGCAGCACCAGTTAGCTAGGGTATAACTATTCCCGGCTCCACAAAGTCTCCTTTTCAATTTTCCATTGGAACTAGACAAACTTTCAACTTAAGCACTCAAGCCATTCATTTCTCAGCCCAGCACTTGCTCAAAACTCATAGCAAGCACTTAGAAACCCTAGCACTAGACCCCCTATACTGTACAGAAGGACAAAGCTCTCTATTCCACCTTACCAGCTATTCAGTAAAACAGTTCACTGTACCTGTCCAGACATGTCCAAAGGGCAGTTTCAGGTGTACTTACCAGTCCAGCTGTTGAATCTGGGCATTTTGAGGCAATGTTACAACTGCCTCATGCACACAGATAACCCTCCCCTCCTACCACCAAACACTAATACATGCGAGAGATGCAATAATACAGCTAAACTGGAGGCTAAGCTCTCTCAACCCAAGACTGGATCAGACAGTCAAGAGGAGAAGGGAAATACTGGTATCACACCACCAGTCTCGCATAGACCCATTAAACCAGCACTGGCAAAAAACACACATAAATACACATAAACATACTCAGAGGCTGTAAATAAAAATCTGCAAAAGCAACAGAGACTTCCAAAGCAGACATCCAAGCAACCTCCACCCCCCCAACACAAACCATGAAACACATACTTCATAAAACCAGCGTGCCACACAATCACAGCCTTTAAGGCAAAATAACATACCCAACGTACTAGTAATAGGTGACTCTACTATAGTCAGGCACACTGACGTCCCACTCACTAGGCTGAATAAGGAGAAGGTTACTGTTAAATGCCTGTCGGGTGCCAGGATCCACCACATAACACAACCACTCAGGTCCCTCCAGAATAAGTACACATATGACTCTGTCATTGTCCATGTTGGTGTGAATGACCTGAGACGTACCTCCCTGGACTACATGAAAAGAGACATGGAAGAGCTCTCTGATCATGTAGCCCAGGCTGGTATGACCCTGACCCTGAGTAGCATCCTGCCCATACCAAGAATGATACAACGGTATAAAGAAAAAATGATCAATTTCAACAATTGGCCAAGTTTCTGGTGTCTGTCCACCTGGGATGACATGCTCGACAAGCCACGCTGCTTCGCTAGAGATGGCTTGCACCTGTTACCTTTAGGCTTTCGAATACTAGCCAAGGCTCTTGCCACCCCCATAGTGCTTTTTTTAGGCTAGGCACAAAAGACAAACCCACCACCGTAAATAGCACAACTAACAACAATCTGAGGGTAATGTTACTCAGTGCCAGAAGTCTAAACCTCAAAATGCATGCACTCGAGGCACTCCTTAGTATGGAAAAAATCGATATACGTGCAGTAACAGAAACCTGGTTTAAGGCTCCAGGGAGCACCCCAGCACTACCAGGCTACAACTCATACCATACATTTTGGCCACAGAACCCAGACCAAAATACAAAAGGCGGGGGAGTATCCATATTCATCAAGGATAGCCACACCTCCAGGTTAGTGGCACAGCACGATGCTTCAAAGATCATCCACATGCAACTAACAATGGGAAAAACTGCAATTCAAATTGTAGCTTGCTACAGGTCACCCACCATGTCCCAGGACCCACATTTTGCATTTCTGGAAACACTGGGAAACATAAAGGTCCTACCAAACACCCTAATATTGAGTGATTTCAACTACCCAAACATTAACTGGGAGAACTACTCAAGTACTAACTCCCTTGCCCAACATTTCCTAGAATTTATAAGCTCAAATGCCCTGGATCAACTGGTCAACACTCCCACCAGAGGTGACAACATATTGGACCTGGTCATCACTAACATGGGCGACCGGTATTATAGGTTCATAGGTTCATACTAGGCTATCTGCCCGAGGGCATTTACAAGCCTAGCCCATAGTTTTGTGGCTTACGCCACCCCTTTAGTATGGGGAACTATACCCATTATTTTGCTGTGCCTCTGTTGAGCAGTGACACTGAGGTAATCCCTGGGGTATATCTACGATCTCCCATCCATTGGTCAAGATTTCTCTTGAACAAGGCCAGCGAGGTGCTCTGCCTCACATATACCGGGATTTTATTCCACAGCATAGGAGTCTTTGGGTGATGAATCTATCCCTCCAGCACGCCCTATTAATAGCCGTCGAGGTTTAAGTCTCCGCCCTTGTGGCTCTGACGGATCTAGATTTTTTGAGGTGAAGCATATTCATCAAATCTGGGTTTGACATGGCCTTGTATGTTAGGCAAAGGTCACCTCTGAGCAAGCGGTTTACTGAATAGAGCTGGAGTTCTTTCAGTCGGGCAGCATAGGACAGATGTTTGAGACCCTTTATCCTTTTGGTGAGGAACTTTTGTGGCCTCTCCAGCTGCTGCAAGTGTCGGGTCAGATACATTCCGAATGGGGCATTGTACTCAATCATTGGTCTGATGAGTGATGAGTATAGGGAGACTATGACCTCCTTGATCTAGATGAGAATCCCTTCATGATAAGGTGGGCAATCTAGAAGGTCTTCCTAACTACTTTAGCTACATGGGTGTCGAATGACAGACTACTATCAACCTGGGTCCCCAGGTCCCTGATAACTTCTTCTGTACTCAGTGGATTGCCACCTATTTGGTAGCTAGGGTAACCTTGTTTTTCCGAAGGGTATGACTATGCATTTTTGGCATTTAACTTTAGGCCATGGCTCTGGCACCAGTTATCCGCTTCTGTGAGACCCTTCTGAAGGATATCTGTGTCAGATGTGTTTTTACTATGGCTTCAGTTTGCAGTCATCTGCAAACTTTGTCAGCCATAACCTCCTGTGTTTGCTTGTACTTCGAAAAGTAGATGCCAAACAAGAGTGGGCCCAGGACTGAGCCCTGTGGTACACCACTTGTGACAGGCTTTGAGTCTGACATGGCGCCAGCAACTCTGACCCTGTGGGTTCTGTCACTCAGCCAGTTTGCAACCCATCTTATGATGTATGGGTTAACATTTAAGCTGATGAGTTTTTCAATGATACCCGAAAGTGGGGTATTGTATCAAAGGCCTTCGCCAGATCGAGGTAGGCTGTATGGACTGCCTTTCCTCATCAATGGCTTTGGTGACTGTTTCAAAAGTCAACCAAGTTTAGAAGGCATGATCTGCCTTTGACAAAGCCAAACTGGGATGGATCCAAAGTCTGCAAATTCCCTATGTCTTTATTTATGAGGTCCATTATGATCCTCTCCATGGCTTTGCAGATAAGGCTTGTCAAGCTTAATGGGCCGGTAATTTCCAGGGTCGGTGGAGGCACCGCCTTTGTGAAGTGGGACCACAGTTGCAGTGCGCCACCCCTGGGCGTGATCCAGAGGTAAGACTATGATTAAACAGCTGTCCTAGCTGTGGGTTTAATTCCTCATTGAGTTCGTGGAGCACACAGCCGGGACACCATCAGGTCCCATGGATGCTGTGTTTTTGCTTTGGAGAGAGCAGTTCTCACTTGGGCGTTGGAGATGTTTGGGGGCTGCAATCGCTTGGTATAGATATCTCTCCTTTTGGGGAGGGGAGAAGTTTGCACTGAACCTGTCAGCCAGTATGTTGGCAATGTCTGTAGGATCAGTAATCTTCACATCATTTTGAACTAGTTCTGAGCATATCTGGGAGTTTCCTCCCAGGTTTCTAACATAGCTAAAGAAGGCCTTATGATTGTCTTTCGAGTCTTTAGCTATTTTTCTCTCAAAATTTGCTTTGGATGATTTTATGAGAGCTCTTAGTTTTTTACTTATAGTGATCAAGGGTGTCTTACCTTTTAAGGATTTTGCTCTATCTTGTAGTAGCTTCCTCCTTTGTTGTAGAGTTTGTTTATGGCTGGGGTCCACCAGAGTGGACGCTTGCCTTTGGTACAAAGAGTCTTTGTTTTGCTTGGGATTGCCTTATCCATGCAGTCCTGCAGGTGCTGGTAGAAGGCATTTGTAAGTGATTCAGCGGCTTGAGTACTGTTTTCCGTCGGCTCAGGGGCCTTAAAGGAGACCACACTAGTCTTTAGAAGTGTGAAGTCGGCTTTCGAGAAGTTCTTTACTGTGGTCTTTTTTATTTCAGGTGGGGGTGGGATGAGGACCTCCAGCGAGATTAGTTTGTGATCTGATCTCACCAGTGAGGGGTATATTTCCGGTGTTGAACATTGTGCTCCCATGTTCGTGATGATGAGATCAAGTATGTTTTCTCCTCTTGTGGGATGGTGACTAGTTGTTCCATGGCATTTGAGTTTATGAATTCCAGGAACTTTTGGGCTAGGGTGTTTGGGCTTGAGTAGTGTTCCCAGTCTATATTAGGGTAATTGAAGTCACCTAGTATGATGGTGTTTGGTGATACATTTATCCTCTAGTGTTTTCAGGAAGGCCATGTGAGGTTCCTGAGTTTGTGAGGGTGGCCTGTAACATGCTACAATTTGCAGAGCAGTCTTGCCTATGGTTAATTGCACCTGGATGGTCTCCGATGCATCGTTGCCACCAGTCTTGAGGTGTGGGTGTCTTTGATGAATATGGATACCCTCCTTTCTTGGTATTGTCCGGATTTTGGGGCCGGAACGCATGATAAGAGTTAAAACCTGATAGTGCTGGGGTGCTCTCAGGAGCCTTGAACCAGGTTTCTGTCACTGCACAGACATCGATGTTCTCCATACTGAGAAGGGCCTCGAAAAGGCATTTTGAGATTTAGACTTCTGGCATTGAGCAGCATTACCTTAGTTTTTTCCTTTTTGTGTTCTAGGGTGGTAGGTTTAGAATTTGAGCCTTGCCTAAAAGGCACTATAGGGTGGCAAGAGCCTTGCCAATATCCGAATCCCAGGGTGACAGGTGCAAGCCGCCCCTTGCAGCGTGGCTTGTCCAGCATGTCATCCCAGGCAGACAGACATTGGATCCCTTGAATGACACCAGAGTTTAAGCCAATTGTTAAAGCTGATCATCTTATCTCTGTATTGTGGCATCATTCTTGGTGAAGGTAGGATACTGCTCAAGGTCAGGGTCATACCTGCCTGGGCTACATAATCAGAGAGCTCCTCAATGTCTCTTTTCATGTAGTCCAGGAGGTACGCCTCAGGTCAAGCTTTACACCAGCGTGGACAATGACTGAGTCATATTTGTACCTGCTGTTGAGAGACCTGAGTGCTTGCGTTATGTGGCGGATTCTAGCGCCGACAGGCAGCTTACTGTGACCTTCTCCTTACTCAGTCTGGTGAGCGGGACGCCAGTGTGTCTGACTATGGAGTCACCAATGACTAGTGTGTCTGGCATTGTGTTTGGCCTTAAGGGCTGTGACTGTTTGAACTTGATAGTCATTTGCAGGTTTTTTGGGTGTGTCTGGGATGACATGCTCGACAAGCCACGCTGTTTCTAGAGATGGCTTGCACCTGTTACCTTTAGGCTTTCGAATACTAGCCAAGGCTCTTGCCACCCCCATAGTGCTTTTTTTAGGCTAGGCACAAAAGACAAACCCACCACCGTAAATAGCACAAGTAACAACAATCTGAGGGTAATGTTACTCAGTGCCAGAAGTCTAAACCTAAAAATGCATGCACTCGAGGCACTCCTTAGTATGGAAAAAATCGATATATGTGCAGTAACAGAAACCTGGTTTAAGGCTCCAGGGAGCACCCCAGCACTACCAGGCTACAACTCATACCATACATTTTGGCCACAGAACCCAGACCAAAATACAAAAGGCGGGGGAGTATCCATATTCATCAAGGATAGCCACACCTCCAGGTTAGTGGCACAGCACGATGCTTCAGAGATCATCCACGTGCAACTAACAATGGGCAAAACTGCAATTCAAATTGTAGCTTGCTACAGATCACCCACCATGTCCCAGGACCCACATTTTGCATTTCTGGAAACACTGGGAAACATAAAGGTCCTACCAAACACCCTAATATTGAGCGATTTCAACTACCCAAACATTAACTGGGAGAACTACTCAAGTACTAACTCCCTTGCCCAACATTTCCTAGAATTTATAAGCTCAAATGCCCTGGATCAACTGGTCAACACTCCCACCAGAGGTGACAACATATTGGACCTGGTCATCACTAACATGGGCGACCGGTATTCCACACCGGAGGTCAACCCCTCGCTGGTTAGATCTGACCATAAACAAATCACTTTGGATATCCACATTCTGCCCCCACCCCTGGACAAGGAAACCACTGTGAACTTTTCAAAAGCAAACTTCACGTTACTTAAGACAGAGGTGGAAAGTTTCAAAGCCCCCATGCTAAAGGTTAACACTGTCCAAGCTGCAAAATCCTTTACTAATGCATTCTACGGGTACCTACAAGAATGCATGGATTGTGCTATCTCAAGCAAAACCAAGACTCATTCCTCCAAGAAAATGAAACCAATCTGGTGGACCCCTGCCATAAACAAGCTATACAATAGCAGGAGGAAACTAGTACAGAAAAGAGTAAAATCCTAAGAAGGGAAAACATCCCTGATCAGTATCAGCAAGAAACTACAATCCCTCATAAAATTGTCCAAGGCGAGCTTTGAAAGAAAAATTGACAAGGACTCCAAAGATAACCGCAAGGCATTCTTTAGCTATGTCAAGAATCTAAGTGGCAATGCTCAGATGTGCTCTGAGTTAGGGACCATAACCATATCAGAAGAATGTAGAGCCCCTGAAATCACAGGCACTCAAATTAAAACAGCCCTCTCCAAAGCCAAAAACACAGCATCAATGGGACCGGACGGTGTCCCAGGCTGCGTCCAACATGATTTCAAAGACGAATTAACCCCTCACCTAAACACACTGTTCAAACTCAGCCTCTCCACAGGCTATGTACTCATAGAGTGGCACACAGCAATGGTTATTCCACTCCACAAAGGTGGAGCCACAACATACCCCAGGAACTATCACTCTATAAGCCTGACTAGCTTGATCTGCAAAGCTATGGTGCGCATCATCATGAAACTCATTAACAGAGACATTGGGAACCTCCAAACACTGGACCCTATCCAGGTCGGCTTTAAGGGCAGATCATGCCTCCTAAACTGGGTGGACTTCTTTGAGACATTTACCAAGGCTATAGACGAGGGAAAGGTGGTACACACAGCACACCTAGACCTTGTAAAGGCCTTCAACACCATTCCCCATTCTGGTATTATAGACAAGCTCACCAGCCTGAACATAAACAGCTATGTCACAAGATGGGTTGCCATTTGGCTCATGAACAGAACCCACATGGCGAGAGTTGCGGGAGCTAGGTCTGACTCTAAACCGGTTACAGGTGACATTCCCCAGGGCTCAGTCCTAGGACCCCTCCTGTTCAGCATATACTTCTCAGAGGTACAGGCAAGCACAGGAGGACTATGGCTGACCAAGTTCGCAGACGACTGCAAACTAGGGACTATAATTGACTCTCCGGCTGACACAGACATCCTACAAAAGAGTCTCACTGAGATGGATACCTGGTGTCAAAATCATGGCCTCAAGCTAAATGCCAAAAAGTGCATAGTCATCCCCTTTGGAAAAAACAAAGTACACACAAACTACCACATAGGTGGCAGTCCCCTAAATACGGAAAATGTAATGAGGGAACTGGGGACCTAAGTAGATAGTAATCTCTCCTTTGATAATCACATTGCCAAAGTGGTTAGAAAATCCTTCTATGTGGCCCACATAATCACAAAAGGGTTTGCATCCAGATCAAAAGAGGTCATTGTGGCCCTCTACTCATCACTCATCAGATCCATCATAAGAGTACAACAGCCCGTTTGGGATGTACCTTACTAGACACCTGCAACAGCTGGAAAGACCACAGAAGTACCTCACCAAGAGGACCACTGGCCTCAAACAGATGCCCTATGCAGCTCGACTGAAGAAACTCCAGCTGTACTCTTGTTGCATACCGCCTACTCAGAGGTGATCTCTGCCTGACATACAAGGACATGTCCAACCCAGAATTGATGGACATGCTCCACCTAAAGAAAACCTTATCCCCTCAAGCCACACGCTCTAGGGATCTAAACCTCACCACAACAATAAATAGGACGTGCTGGAGATATAGATTCCTGTCCCAGAGACATCCCATGCTTTGGAACAAGATTCCAATCTACATTAGGCAGAGCTCCTTGCTAACACTCAAGAGAAACCTTGACGAGTGAATGGGAAACAGAAAGTTTACCCCAGGATCACTTCAGTGGCTCTGCTGGACAGAGGCACAGGGAACTAATCTAAGGGGGTGGTGAAAGCCAACACATTCTGGCTAGGCTTATAAATGCCTTCAGGCAGATAGCCTAGTACCTGCCTATGAACCTATAAGTAAATTAGAAAACTAATATGCCTGTTTCATTCATTTTTTTTAGATAACAGAGAATTACGATTCTTTAATGTTATGATTTTTATATTTGTTTTATATACATTTTTGTTGATGCATTGAAGTTCCAGTGTAGAACTTGCGATGATTTATATGTAATTAAAACTCGATCACTCATTGTAAAGACATACAGGTAGGTTAGTTTTATATTTGAAGAACAACGAAAGATGTTTTGATGATGAGACATTGCAATAAGTTAAGTACTGTGTTGGCACAAGGAAGGTTAACTTATAGTGCCGGACTAATGTAGATTTTAGATATAAATATAAAATTATCTGCATAACAGCAGTGATTTCTGACTAAGAGATGTCAGAAATTTGCTTATATTAATGGAGTTATTCATTTATTATTTAATTTTAAGCGCACCCTTTCTTATGTAAATCCAATTACGCTTAGAATTGAGTGTGATATTTAATTGAATGTATTTGCAGGTTTTTATACAATGTATTACTTTTAAATAGGTGATGTGTTCAAGAAAATTACTGGATGAATTTATCTAGTTGTATGATGATCTGTACTTTGATTTGATAATGGTGGATGCTGATTGGATGAGGGGTGACTGTATACAGCTTATGCTGTATGATTAAACTAATGTTTTTATTGGCTATTTTATGAAGGTGTGTATCAATTGATATATTTTATTGGTTAAAGTTTTTTTTTAAAAAGGAAGAAAATGTATTATCTGATGAAGTTCCATTGGTTATGGGAAAAAATCCTATGTGTGCGAATAAAAGGATATTTTTTGGCTCTACCAGCGGTTTGTGACTTTAATACTTCCAGTTTGCTTTTGGCGTATTTTCTGCCTTGTTCCTGGAGGAATTTACCGTGCTTGCAACTGTGGTTTTATTTATGGTTTGCAGTTCTGTTTGGTTTGAAGACCCCTCTTCAGGTTATTGCCAGCTACAGGACTCCCTCCATGAATCATGACATCCACTCAGCCTACTTGGATCTACTTGGGTCAATCAAGATACAACCAGTCACCCTGCTTTTGGGTTACTTTAATTACCTGTCCATTAACTGGGTAAATTATACATGTTCTAACTCACTTGCCCAAAGGTTTCTGAACTTCGTTAACTCTAATGCCCTGGACCAGCTGGTTGACAGACCCACAAGGGGCTCAAACATCCTGGACCTGTTGGAGACCTGTGCACCATCTCCAGTGTGTGGCCATCCCTGGTGAGATATGACCAAAAATCAGTCTCGCTAGAAGTACAATGGATATAAAAAGTATACACACCCCTGTTAAAATGCCAGTTTTTTTGTGATATATAAAAATGAGACCACAATAAATAATTTCAAAACTTTTCCCACCTTTAATGTGACCTATAACCTGCACAATTCATTTGAAAAACAAACAAATTTGTTAGGGGAAAAAATATAAAAAATAAAAAACATACAATAAGCTGGTTGCATAAGTGTGCACACCCTTAAACTAATACTTTGTTGAAGCACCTTTTGATTTAATTACATCATTCAGTCTTCTTGGGTACACACCTGACATCAGTTAGAGACTCTGATTAACCCCAAATAAAGTTCAGCTGTCCTAGTAGGATTTTCCTGACATTTACTCAGTTGCCTGCTACAGCAAAAGCCATGGTTCGCAGAGAGCTTAGGGATCTCGTTGTTGAAAGGTATCAGTCAGGAGAAGGGTACAAAAAAATTTCCACAGCATTGGATATACCATAGTAGAGAAAATGTGGGACAAACAGTGACATTGCAAAGAACTGGACATCACTCCAAAATTGATGAAAAGACAAGACAAAAACTGGTCAGGGAGACTTCCAAGAGACCTACAACAACACTGAAGGAGCTGCAGCAATTTCTGGCAAGTACTGGTTATGTACTACATGTGACAACAATTTCCCATATTCTCCATATGTCTATACTGTGGGGTAGGGTTGCAAGACGGAAGCCTTTTCTTACACAGAAAAACATCCAGGCCCAGCAAAAATTTGCAAAACAATACATCAGGTCTCCCAAAAGCATGTGGGAAAATGTGTTATGGTCTGCTGAGACCAGGGGTGAACTTTTTGACCACAATTCCAAAAAGTACATTTGGCGCAAAAACAACACTTCGCATTACCAGAAGAACACCATCCCTATGGTGAACCATGGCGGTGGCAGTATCATTTTGGGGTTGATTTTCTTCAGCTGGAACTGGGGCTTTTGTCAAGGTGGAGGAAATTATGAACAGTTCCAGATACCAGTCACTCTTGGCCCAAAACCTTCAGGCATCTGCTAGAAAGCTGAAGATGAAAAGGAATTTCACCTTTCAACATGACAATGACGCCAAGCATACATCTAAATCAACAAAAGAATGGCTTCACCAGAAGAAAATTAAAGATGTTATGTTATCCCATCCCACCTTTGTTCTTGCTAGTTGGGTTTGGAACTGATCCTTGACTCCGACTCTGCCGATTTACTATAGCTTGAGAGCTTATACTGGCTAGATGCTAACCCCTATCCCAACATGCCTAGCAGTAGCTACCCAGATCACGTTTGTGATAGCCCACACTAGATAGTAATAGCAAATGCAATTTTACTAAGCTCTTACATATTCAAGGTTAGGAAGCAAAGAGGAAAAAACAGGTTATGGTTAATTAACATGGCATGTCAACAGGAAACTCAGGCAGTGTAACAAATGAAAGGAATTCCTCTCGATCCTCCAGGAAATAGGGGGATGTAAGAAGGAAGGCGAGATGAAGGACAACAAACAATGGAATGTTATGGTAGGTACATAACTTCTTTATGGTGTGTTGCCCTATCTCACCTTCATTCTTGCTGGTTGGGACCACGTCCCCAGCACCTGGTTCTTGGATGGCTTACTGGAACAAACTCTTCAGGACCGTGGAACCAAAGGATGCCCTGTTCCAGGGGATCACATCCACTTTGTAAGGAGTGATAAAGGTATGAGGATTTGTTGCTGCTGCACAGATTTAATCTAAAGGCAATTTGGCTTGGAAGGCAACAGAGGTAGCTAAGGCCATGGTTGAGTGACCTCTGGCCTTCCCTGGAAGCTTCTTTTTATGCAAATCATAAGAATAACTGATGGTGTCTGACAGCCACTTTGATAACATCACTTTTGAAACTGGAGAACCTTGTTTACTTTCAGCAAAAGATACAAACAATTGATCTGATTTTCTAAAGTCTTTTGTCCTGTGTAAATAAAAACATAATTGTCTATGAACATCCAATTGATGGAGTCTGCACTCTGCCTTGTTGCCATAATTGGGGAAGAATACAGGAAGCTCAATGGACAGACTTAAATTACACACTGAACATACGTTTGGCAAGAAGGAGGGACTGGTTCTGAGAGAGACCATCTTTGTGACAGATGAGATATGGTGGGTGAATAGATAAAGCGTGCAGTTCAGGAATCCATCTAGCTGAGGTGATGGCAAGCAAGAAAAGGGTTTCCCAAGATAGGAATTTCAGGGGACAAGATGCTGCTGGTTCAAAGGGTGGAAGTACCAGACCGGCTAAAACCAAGTTTAGGTCCGGGGAGGGGGGTTCTCTTACCAAGGTCTGTAAAAGGTTGTACCTTGTAAGAATGCTCTGCACAGCTTATGGAACATGATGTTAGAGCCCTACTCTCCCACATGAAAATTGGAGATGGCAACCGGTTGGATTCTAATAGCAGCTGCAGCTGCCCCTTGTTTGAAAGTTTTGACCAAGAAGTCAAGAATCTTGTGAACAGAAGCAGTGAAGGGATCAGTATCATTATTCTTTGCCCAATAAGAGAACCTCTTCCATTTGCTAGTGTAAATCTTCTTGGTAGTGGGCTTGTGAGAGGACACCAAGATGTGTTGCACTGCCGGGGAAATGTTGGGGAGCCGGGCTAATACTGGAAGTGGAGAAACCAAGCAGTCATCTTGAGAGTTTGGAGGGAGGGATGGAGCATGCGCGACTGATGCATCAGGAGGTCCGGAACTGGGTCCAGTATCCAAAGTTCCACTTGTAAATGATGGCGGAGAAATGGAAACCATATCTGAAAAGGCCAGTAAGGAGCAATGAGGATGAGTTTGCAACCCAGTGACTTTGCTTTCTGAAGTACCTTTGAGAGCAGAGAAAAAGGTGGAAAGGCATAAAGTAGTCCCGAAGGCCAATCGTGAACAAGTGCATTCCTGGGTGATTGTCTCAGTGGGGGGAACTAAGGCAAAGTAGCTGCTGCATTTGTTGTTGAGGGGACTGGCAAAAAAATCGCAGCATGCCTGGCCCCATTTGCAAAAAATCAAGTCCCCAACTTCTTGCTTCAGGGACCACTCGTGAGGCATGAGGATAGCCCTGCTGAGTCTGTCCACTATCACTTGGATTTCCCAGGAATGCGTGTTGCAATCAGAAAACATTGGGAATACATCGCCCATTGCCATACTCGAAGGGCCTCCCAACACAAGGGGTAAGATCTGGTCCCACCCTGCTTGTTGATGTACCATACCACTGACATATTGTCTGTCTGAATTGCAAAGGTTCCGGTAGGTAGAGAGTCTTGAAGTGCTTGCAACACCAGAAGCATCGCTCTCATCTCTAGATCATTGATGTGCAAGTGGTACTCGTGAGGTTGCCACATTCCTTGGAGAGTCTGTCCCAGATAATGCCCCCCCCCCACCCTGTCTGGGAGGCATCTGTGGTTACTGTGGCTACTGGATGGGGGTCTAGATAGGGCCTGCCCAGAGTCACCAGGGGGGAGACGAGCCACCATACAAAGTCCTTTTTGCAAGATTCTGTGACTGAGATCATGTGCGACATTGGTAAATCCTGAAAAGACCATAGAACGAAAAGAAGCCACTGCAGAATCCTCATGTGGAAGCGAGCCATAACGACTAGAGTAATTGCTGTGGCCATTGAGCCCAAGGCCTGCAATACATCGCTTGCCTGAACTCTCGTCTTTTTTATGAGAAACAAAACTTGCTGACAAATGGTTGACACCCCGTCTTGAGACAGCTTTGCTATCATGGCTCAAAGACTGCTTCTATGAAGGTAAATATGAAAAAGCGAACTGCAAGCCACAAGGAACTCAGGCAAGAGAAGATGTGGTGTTAACGTATTTTAATAAGACCGTTTTCACTCTTGCAAAGCAGGAGCTTCTTCAGACAAGTTAAAAAATTACAAAACCACTCCTTTTAAAAACAACAGCTGATTAACTTCTGATGTCATTTCCTTCAAAGGAAAAAACTTACGGACAACTTTTTATGTATTAAAAGGGACAGATATAATAAACATAGTGTATTAAATGTCCTCATACAAAATCCTGCCTCAAACCAAAATTACATCTATATAGGCAGTAAATTGTGTTACATAAAAATAGTTAAAAACATGTAATGACTAAACCTTTTATTCAAAAAACATTTTCTTTAGCCTGCTAAACACCCCGAGGGGACAAAGGTAACAACCATAAGGAAAATATGTATAAATGGATAACGTTGTGTCCTACTGCTGCAAAATATTGATTCTAGTAACCCTACTTCAAGACAAACTGGTAGTGCCGCTTGTGGTTTCTGTAATTGGTGCAGGTTGTTAAAAACAGGGAATTCCTTTTATATAAGGAACGAGAAATTTTACATCAGACACAGGATTGTGTGTGATACCAAATCTGTTGTTTACTTAGCCCAGTGTAATTGCTGTGCTGCGTTTTATGTTGGTAAGACGGACCGAAAGTTGCGTGACCGCATTTACCAACATAATTACGCAATCAGAAACCAAAAAACTGATAATGCTCTATCGAAGCATATTTTAGATCATGTTGGACACAGCTTTTCCTTTATGGGTATTGATTTGGTAAAAGTGGGTATTAGGGGGGGGGCCTCAGTCTATCCTCTTAGAATTAAAAGAACTTGAATGGCAATTACTTTTAAACGCCTTTTCCCCACCCGGGTTGAATGAGTCCTGTAATATATCAGTTATTTTGAAATACAAAAGTTACTTAAGATGTTGAACTATTCCCATTGAGGGTAGGACTCATACCATCTTGTAAGATTGTATTTTCACATATACATACAAAGTTTAGTGTAGAACTTATTGTAATCATTGCCCTTGCTTTATCATTATGTACAGTATACCTTAAGGACACAACGTTATCCATTTATACATATTTTCCTTATCGTTGTTATTTTTGTCCCCTCGGGGTATTTAGCAGGCTAAAGAAAATGTTTTTTGAACAAAAGGTTTAGTCATTACATGTTTTTAATTATTTTTATGTAACACAACTTACTGCCTATATAGATGTAATTTTGGTTTGAGGCAGGATTTTGTATGAGGACATTTAATACATTATGTTTATTATATCTGTCCCTTTTAATACATAAAAAGTTGTCCGTAAGTTTTTTCCTTTGAAGGAAATGACATCAGAAGTTAATCAGCTGTTGTTTTTAAAAGGAGTGGTTTTGTAATTTTTTAACTTGTCTGAAGAAGCTCCTGCTTTGCAAGAGTGAAAACGGTCTTATTAAAATACGTTAACACCACATCTTCTCTTGCCTGAGTTCCTTGTGGCTTGCAGTTCGCTTTTTCATATTTAGTTTGTTTTTTATTCTCTTTTCGCTTCTATGAAGGTAATAGACTGACAAGGAAACAAAGGCAGACTTTTCGTAGTTTATGCTGATGCCTAGCTGGGAACAGGTTTGAATTGTGTGGTCCCATGCTTTGATTAGTTGATGATCAGTGGTGGCAGTGAGGAGTCAGTCATTTAGATATGGAAACACCTGGAGTCCTAGATGTCTCGGGTGAGACGTGACCACTGCCATACATTTGGTGAACACCCTGGCGGCTGTGGTGAGACCAAAGGGCAGAGCTCTGAACTGATAATGACTGTCTCCCAGCCAGAAGCATAGGAATCTCCTGGATTGCCTGTCCAATTTTTTGTGATAGTACGCATCCTGGAGATCGATGGAGCACATCCAATTGTCCTGACCTAAAAAGGGAAGAATGGACTGCAGTGTTACCATCCGGAACTTCATCCTTTTTACTGATATGTTTAGCTTGCTGAGATCCAAAATGGGTCTCCAGTCCCCTGTCTTCTTTGGAACTAAAAATAACCTTGAGTAAGTTCTGGATTTGATTTGGTGTGCAGGGACTTTCTGGATTGCTCTTTTTTCTAGCAATCTTTGTACTTATTTGATTGCTTGATCCCAAAGACTGGGTGGATCATCTGGGATAGAACATTTTTCTCTTGAGTGGGGTAAGTGGGGTAAAAGGAATTTTGTAACCCCTGGCTATTATTGACAGTACCCATGCATCTTTCATGATAGTTTGCCAGGCTGTTTGGTATAATGCCAGTCTGCCCCAACTGCCTCCAGAGGTGGACAGTTGGGCCTCCCTTCAGGAATGCTGGAAGGGCCTAGCAGAGAACGTATCTCTGTCACCCTGCTGTTGCGGACCTCCTCTGCCACGAGGCCAGTGTCTTCCATTGTTTCCCTCTCTGCCCCTGGGGATAAATCTCCACGTGTGTCAGGGCAAGCTTCCTGGGATTTTTAAAACCACATCTTTCCACTCTTCTGATCTTTAGGATAGGGTCTAGATGGAGTGGAAAAATGGACTCCTATGGCAGAGTCTTGCCATCCTGTTCACACCTTGTGAGCCTCTTTTACCTGAGGCCCAAACAAGGGTGAGCCATTAAAAGGCGTATTGGTAAAAGAGGACTTGAAAGGTTCTGCAAACTGACAAAGGTGCATCCAGGAGTGTCTCCACAAAGCAACTCCAGTACCTGCTGCCCTACTTGGTCCATCTGTCACATAAGAAATGAGCCTCATGGAGGAGTTAACCACTGAAGTCAAGGTCGCAAGTTGAGAAGCCCCCATGTTCGCAACTCCCTCAGCTGTAGGATCCTGCAGGGCATCTCCTAACTCCTTTAGGAGATCCCTCTGAAGTCATGTGAAGTGTGACAAATAATTCAGCAACCTGAGAGTAAAGATCGTTGAAGAAAACATATGCTTCCCATACCTGTCTATCGTACGGGACTCCTTGTTTGGTGGATGGACAGAAGAAGAAGTTTCCGCAGGTTCCTTCTTAGTGGCTGCGGCCACCGCCATAACATCAACAGGAACCCCTTTGGAAAGGAAGGATTTGTCTTCGGGTGCAGTTATAAATTTATTTGGTCTCCGCGAAACTGGTTCCATGGTCTCTGGAGCACTCCACACCTTCCAGACTCAACTACAGACAAAAGTGGGTCAAAAGGGGGAGACACCCAAGAGGTGGAGGGTCGGGAACCCAATGCGTCCAGGTAGACAGACTTGTCCTCAGAAGGGGCTAGGGATGTCCAGCCATCCCTCTGTCTAAGGACTTCCAAGATGTCTGAAAAAGAGACATCCTCAGAGGGGGATAGTGGGGACCCTTCCGATTCATCCAAGTCTGTGTCTGAAGTGATGGACTCAGGGGAGTCCAAATGCTCCCTCTTACATTTTTTCTTCAGAGCGACCTCCTCCAAATGTTCAGGGGAGGTTTCAGAAGAAGTGGGGTCACCCAATGGGGCATCCTGGGGCATAGGTTCCCTACGCATGGAGGAAGGAGGATGGTCAAAGGCAGGCACAGGCACCAAGGGAGAGGGAGCCAATGAGCCGAGGGTGGAGCGGTCTGAGGAGACAGCATGCTCCTCATCACCTCAAAGGTACCACGGTCCCAAGTCAAAGGAGCCTCTAGCTTGAAGAGCCCAGAGATCTCCTGCAAACCAAGCACGATGACCCCGAGGCTGATGTGGGAGCTGAGCTCACCTGTGCCATTGCTCCGAGTGGGAGAGCAGGGTCGGACAAGGGTCCAATGCCACTTCCCCCCCTTGGAGCTGGCAAGAGAGCTTTGGCGACCAGATCCCTCAATAGACTGAGACATCAAGGAGATCATAGCGGGAGTCAGAACCGATAAAGGAGAAGTAACTGGAGCTGACAGTTCCACCACCACGGCATCCATACACTCCAGCTCCGAGCTCAAAAGAGATGGAGGAGGAACTGATAGAGAAGCTGGATGGGCTGAAGGAGCCAAATCCTTATGGGCTTGGCTCGATAGCAATTTGGCAAGTGCCTGTGACTTGAGGAGCCTATTGACCACACTCTTCACATCATGATCTGAAAGCCTGGAGGACCGAGAGGAGTGAGAAGAGGACTGGTGACTGCCAGCCCCAGATTGCAACAAAAGAGATTATGGAGCAGAGCGCACCAGCTCCAAAGAAGGAGACCTGTTTCTTTTTATGGGCCCAGACTGGCTCCCAAGATACTGATGGAGCCGGCGGAGACCTAGCTTTGTTGGAGCCAACACTGGGAGTTGGCAGAGTCAAAGGTTAGATGGTGGACTTAGGTTGTTCCGAACTCAGAACCAATGAGGATGGCTTAGGGGAATTTTCAGACAGTTTAGCTGGCTGAGGACCCTGAGACGAAGGATCTTGAGGGTTCTTCAGAAGGCCACGCAAAATCAGCTTGTTCTTTCTCTCCTGCAGGACTTGAACTGAAAGGGTGACAGAGCATGAGTCCTGCAGGTCAACAACACCTAAACAGTATACACAACTCGTGTGCCCATCCATAAGGGACATTGTTTGGCAACACAAGTTCCATTTTTTGAAGCCAGATGGTTTTGACTCTTTGGATATTGCTGGATAACTAGAAAAAACACAACAGCAAAAATAAGGCTGTAACAGCTAGCAACATACAAGGATCTCTCTCTCTCTCTCTTTTTTTTTTTTTTTATCGAAAAAGGGAGAAAAGAAGAAGAAGACAGGGGAGAGCCTCTAAGTAAAATGGCGACTCCCCCAGTATGAGAGCCTCTAACTTACACGGCTACTCCAAAAGGGTGTGGAAAGAAAAAGAACTCTCCAAGTTAAATGGGCTCAAGGGGAAAGCAAGGCCTAAGAAAAAAATGACGGCCAAGAACAACCAAAAACAACGACAGAAGGCAGTTAGACTAAACAGGGATAAATGTACACATTAACAAGGTAATTAAACCAGTAAAACCCTGGAAAAGATGACTGTATATATGAAAAAAGTCTAAATACTTAGCCTGAGCCAGTAGTTGCAATCTCAAAGCTGCAAGCGGCAAATGACATCTGGGTAGCTACCAGTAGGCATGTTGGGATAGGGGTTAGCTTTGAGCCAGTATAAGCTCTCGAGCTATAGTAAATCGGCAGAGTCGGTGCCGATCCTCAGCTCCGAACCCAACCAGCAAGAAGGAAGGCAAGATGAAGGACAACAAACATGGAACGTTATGGTAGGTTACATAACTTATTTTTTTGTAATGGCCCAGCCAGAACCCAGACCTAAATCCAGCAGAATATCTGTGGGGTGACCTGAAGAAGGCTGTACACAAGAGATGCCCTCGCAATCTGACAGATTTGGAGCACTTTTGCAAGCAAGAGTGGACAAATATTGCCAAGTCAAAATGTGCCATGCTGATAGACTCCTACCCAAGAAGACTGAATGCTGTAATTAAATCAAAAGGTGCTTCAACAAAGTATTAGTTTAAAAGTGTGCACACTTATGCAATTAGCTTATTGTACGTTTTTGATTTTTTATATTTTTACTACTAACAGATTTGTTTGTTTTTCAATTGAATTGTACAGCTTATAGGTCACAATAGAGGTAGGAAAAGTTTTGAAATGATTTATTGTGGTCTCATTTTTTATATCACAAAAATCTGGCATTTTAACAGGGGTGTGCACACTTTTTATATCCACTGTGACTATAATACAAGACCCCTCTTAGCAACAATTTGACTAAAAAACTTCTCCAAGGCCAATTACAGCCTTTTATGTGACAGCATAAATAGCTTCATAGCCCCTCCCACAACTGTTGGAACAGACACCTATGCTGAGTTATATACTAATGCTTTATACAAGTACCTATAGAATTGTATTTACTCTACCATACCTGATAGAACCAAAACAAGATATTCAAGGAAAAACAAACCTGCTTTGTGGACAACTGCCATTAATAAGCTATACAATAGGAGAAATAAATTGCTGTCTAAGTGCAGGAAGGAATGGTCTCAGAACTGGAAACACTCACTCCTCAAATTAAACAAGCAAATAAGTCCTTCAAAGCTAACTATGAATCCAAATTAGCTTCCCTAACTAAGGATAACCGCAAGGTGTTCTTTAGTTACATCTGTAATCTCAAAGGTAAGGCACAGATTTGCGCTGAACTAATAGTTAATGGTACTACATATATAGGACCTGTGGATATAGCAAACCTGCTGGCTGACAGGTTCAGTGAAAATTTTACTCCCATGTCCCTGCCACATATACCCCAAAGCATCCCAAACTCCTTTCCCCCACCTAGTATCTCTGAGGATCAGGTCTTAAATGCCCTTCCTAAGGCCAGAAACACAGACTGTATGGGACCAGAAAACATCTTGGGCTGTATTCTACATGGGTTAAAACTGGAATTAGCATCACCACTAAGCACGCTTTTCAATCACAGCCTAAGCAGTGGCTTCATCCCTGTGGAATGAAAAACAGCTACCATCATTCCTTTGCACAAAGGGGGGTGCATCAATGCACACCAGGAGCTATAGACCCATTGACCTGTTCAGTCTTATCTGCAAGGCCATGGGACAGATCATCATGGAACTTATTAACAAAGATATAGGAAATCTCTAAATGCTTGACCCCACCTAGTTTGGCTTTGTTAAGGGGAGATCATGCCTGTTAAAGCTGGTGGACTTCTTCGAGACAGTCACCAAAGCCCTAGACAAGGGCAAATTTGTGCATACGGCCTACCTAGACTTGGCCAAGGCCTTTGACACAATTCCCCCCTCAGGCATCATTGATAAACTTACCCAGCTAGGTATCAACCTATGTATTGTCAGGTGGGTTGCAAACTGGCTCACTGATAGAACACATACGGTCAAAATAGAGGAGTCCACCTCCTCCAGCAGACCAGTAACCAGTGGTGTTCCACAGGGATCAGGTCTGGGACCCCTACTGTTTGGAATCTACTTCTCTGAAGTGCAGGCTAAGACTAAAGGACCGTGGCTGACAAAGTTTGCTGATGACTATAAACTGGGAGTGATCATTGAAACCCCTAATGATGTCAGCATCCTACAAGAAGGTCTTACGCAGACTAATGACTTGTGCCAAAGTCATTGTCTTAAACCTAATGCAAAAAATGCATTATCATACCTTTCAGCAAGGGGGATGTTCCTGCATACTACCACATCAATAGCAATACCTTAAGCACACAGTCAGTGGTGAGAGGTCTGGGCACACAGGTTGACAGGAACCTTCACTTTCATCACCATGTCTCCACAGTAGTAAGAAGGGCATTTTATATTGCTCATCTTGTAAGTAAGGGCATTGTCTCAAGAAAAAAAAGATGTTATAACCCTGTACTCTTCCCTTATCAGGCCAATAATAGAGTACAACACTCCCTTTGGTATGTTCCTTTCCAAACACCTGCAGCTATTGGAGAGACCACAAAGGTTCCTTACAAAGAAAATTCAGGGTCTTCAACGTCTATCTTATGTGGACATACTGAAATCATTGTCACTTTACTCTGTGTCATACAGACTGCTCAGAGGCGACCTGTTGCTTGCATATAGAGCAGTCTCTGACCCAGCCTTGATGGAAATGCTGCACATTCGCAAGTCAAATGGCACATGGGGTCACTCGCTCAAAGGACCTTAAGCTAGTATGTGACATCAGCAGAACTTGCTGAAGAGACAGATTTGTCTCACAGAAGTTGCCCCACCTTTGGAACAAGCTTCCTATTCATGTTAAACAAAGCCCCTCTTTAGCCCTATTTAAGCACTATTTGGACGATTGTTTGGGTAACCGGAAATTCACCTCAGTGGTTCCACCTGTGTCCCTCTTTGACAGGGGCAATAGGTGCTGATTTTAGTGTCTGCTTAAACCAGACACCCTTGGGAACATGGGTTGGACTTGGCTAGGCTTGCAATGGCCCTGGGGCCATTAGCCTAGTAACCTGTTATGATCCTGTGGTCATCCTTCCTATTTCCAAAAAGAATAACATTAACTTTCAGTTTCTGGGTCACTTCTTAATCTTTTATCCTCTTCATCTGAATCTTTAATTCTTCTGTGTACCTTGTTTATTTGCCTTAAATGTTCCAAGTTACTAAACTTTGTTGGCTGTCTCAACTTTTTAGTATGTGTGTGTATATATATATATATATATATATATATATATATATATATATATATATATATATATATATATATATACACATGCACATGTATGTATGTATGCATTAATTCCTAACCTCACTTCTTGATTAATACATTCACAGACTGATTTTACTGTTGTCACTTCCTGCTTCTCCCTAGAACTTCTTTTTGCTGCACTTCTTAACAGGCTAAAACCAGCCTTTCTATAGATGTTCTTCGTGTTTCACTGTTGCAGTCATTACATTTGGGTTATCTGCTTGCAGGTAGCCCTCAGTCGGCCTGATTAACAAAGGCTTGGGTCCTGCGTCGGTTGCTGTCCCTTCTTCCATGACGTCAGGTCATCAGGGGTATAAAACATGCAGCTGACACCATTACATCAGTCTTTCTTGCTGTGCAGTGCCTGAAGCAGAAGCAGTTCGCAAGTGCCAGTCGGCCGACTCCTGAAATTTTCATTTTCGAGTTTCATAACCGAAGTCTTCAACTAAAGCTAAGTACCCCATTGGGGAAACTTTTTCTTGCTTCTTACCGATGTCAGTAAAAGTTAATAATTGCATTACTTGTGGAAAGCAAATACCTCATAAAGATTTTCATTCATACTGTATTCCTTGCCTAGGCCCTGACCATGACATACCTTGCTGTCGGTTTTGTGCTTTATTTAATCAGCGCACTAATCATCGTCAGTATATTTTCACCTCTAAATATTTCGGTTCTCGGTTTAATTATCCAGAAATGTCGTCGGTTAGCCATCCGACTACCGGGATTCCGAAAAAATGCAAAGATAAAGACAGAGACAGGCTGCCGAGGTTCAAAACTGCAGACAAAACTTCTCCTAAACCAGTCGCCAATTCACCGGTACTCATTGAGGCACTTTCGCAGCTCCTGATACCTGCTACTTCTGATTCTCTGGCCTCTACTGAGACCCATTCGGAGTCCGGTATGCCACGAGATGCTTCAACTATGGAACCCGTGTATGTCTCTACCTTGGATAGGTCTGGAGCCGCTGTGCAGGCACCAGCTTCTGAGGGTGTATTCAAGGCCTACAGACTTGCATATTAAACTGACTCCTCCTTCTTCACTTAGGCCTAAATCTCGAACCATGCCTAAAAACACGATGCCCAGGCCACATGCTCAGGCCTCTATGCCTAAAACACAAATGATAAGAATGGCTGAAGATTTAGTAACTCTAATCAGGGGTAGCCAATCCCCCCTTTCTAAGAGGCATATGACTGAAGTTGTTTATGAATCTTCTGACCAGGATTCTGTTTTTTCTGATTCTTCTGATGATCTGGATTTGCCCTTATCTACTTATGAGGATTCTGATGCAGAGGACTCCATTCCCTCTGCTTGCCCCTCCAGAGGAGTTTTCTTTTGGGAAAACCTTGCATACTCTAAGGGAGCATTTCCACTGGGAAAGCCAGGATTTTTCTGATTCAAAAAAGAGGCTTAGGGATTTCTTACTCCTACCTCAACATAGGCTTTTAGCTATTCCTCCTGTACTAGACATTGTTGATGATGCTTTTTCGGAATCTAATTTGGCCCTTGATTCCTTGCCTCCTGCTCCCAGACAACCTGACAGATACTACAGGGTCCCTGAGTCACACGAGTTCCTTTTAAAAAATCCTATTGCGGATCCAGAGACTATTTCACAGGGGCCCAAGGGCATTAAGGCTTCTACTGCTAAAAATCCTACCCCTTCTGATAGAGACTCCAGGGCACTGGATAGGTGGGGTAAGAATGTTTACACTTCTGCAACCTTGGCCATTAGGGCTTTAAATTGCCAGTTTCATATGTTAAAGTATCAGCAACATGTTATTGGTTTGCTTAAACAGAAAATGATGTTGATTCCTGACTGTGTGCAAAATAAAGAATTACAGGATTTAATGAATTCTGCTGAATAAGTTGGAAAACATACTTTACAATGTGATTTTGTTTCATTAGAGGCCTCTTGCAGGGCTGCTGTTACTAAGTCTGTGCTCAGAAGGCATGCTTGGCTAAAGGAGCAATCCTTGCCTGATCATGTTAAAGCTAAATTGTTGGATGCTCCCTTAAATCAGGACCGCCTGTTTGGCAACAAGGCTGAGGAAGTTCTTAAAAAGATGGAAGATAAAGCTAAATCTATGCAAACTGTTAAAAGATTTCTTACAAGTTCAGCCTCCTACATTTAGTAGCCACTGGCCCAATAAGAATTGGTCCTTTCCAGCCCCTTCCAGGTCTTCTCAAGCCAAACCCAGACACAGCAAAAGCCCCAGGTGTGTGTCCCAGGGGACACACAGGGCTAAGCAGTGGGTGGCCTCCACTTCCAAATCTGGGAGTAATAAGATTCCCCCCTATGGTAAACTGTCTCAATGACTTCCGTTTAAAATTTCCAAGCACTTATCAACTGACTGCCCAAAAACAAGTACTTTCCCTCTTAAGCATGGGGGCTATTCAGCTGGTACTGGAAGAGGAAAAGGGACCCAGAAAAGACAATTCATGGCATCCTATCCTGGATCTGTCTACTCTAAACACCTTTTTGGAAATTCCAAAATTCAAGATGCTGACTCTTCACCAATTACTTCCTATGCTAGGCAAAGATACCTGGTTGGCAACACTAGATTTAAAAGAAGCATAACCTGCACATCCCAATCAGGGAATATTGCAGAAGATACCCACGCTTCATAGCAGGCTACACACACTGTCAGTTCTCTGCACTGCCCTTTGGCTTATCTACTGCACCCAGGGTATTCACAAAGTGCCTAGCTCCAGTTATTGCATTTTGCAGGCAAATAAATATTTAAATATACCCATACCTGGACGATTGTCTAATTCAGGCAGAAAGTCAGGACATATTTTTGAATCATCTGGCCTTTGTACAAAGGGTTCTAACTTGTCTGGGGTACACCATAACCGAAAAAAAATCACACTTGGTACCCTGTCAATAAATTATATTCCTGGGAGCAAGCTTGAATACAGCTTCCCAGATGGCTTACCTCATGCCAGAGAAACAAATTCATTTGACAACCTACTTCAAACAAGTGGCCACAAAAACCCTGCTATCTGCAAGCCAAATATTGCAAGCCTTGGGGTTCATGGCCACCTACTTTCCTCTAATTCCATATTCAAGACTGCATATGAGGAAACTACAGTAGTATCTAAAAAGCCTATGGAGTCAACATTCTCAGGATCTAGAAGCAATGATTCCTATCATACCTTCCCTATGCCTAGAATTCCGTTGGTGGGCAGAGGCCTGCCACCAAAACAAGGGACTACCTTTCAGACCACTCCCTGCTGCCCAAACCCTAACAGCAGATGCATCAGACTATGCATGGTGACGCTCACCTGGCAGGGAAGTGCATTCAGGGCAAATGGAACCCAAGTCAAATACATGTGCATATCAATCAAAAAGAAATGTTAGCTGTACAGAATGCTCTAACAGCCTTCAAGGACCACATTCTTCCAAGACAACTTATGGTAAAGACGGACAACACCACTGTTATGTGGTACATAAACAAACAGGGGGGTACACATTCTTACCCCCTCTGCAGACTAGCCATGGCATTGTGGAACACAGCCTTGAGCTACCAAGTGCATCTACAAGCTCAATTTCTGCCAGGAAAATTAAATATGCTGGCAGACAGACTAAGCAGAAACCTCATGGACCCACACAAGTGGAAACTGGAACCAAGGATTTTCAACATGTTGACAAGCAAATGGGGGAGCCCAGATATAGACCTGTTTGCCTCTCCCCAGAACTACCAATTGGACAAATTTTGCACAAGGACTCCCCACAAGCAAGCCTGGAAAGTGGATGCTGTGTCCTTCAGCTGGCAAAACCTATCAGTCTATCCCTTCCCCCCTCTGCCTTTGCTCTACAAAGTACTACTAATAATCAAACAGGACAAACCAAGGATGATTTTGATTGCTCCAAACTGGCCTTGCCAACACTGCTACCCCCTCCTGCTCAGTATGTCATGGTTATCCCCATGACACCTGCCTCAGACTCCTTCCCTGTTGTCTCAGCAGGAGAACCAGATTCTGCACCCTCAGCTTCTAACACTGAATCTTGCAGCCTGGCTAATTACATAATCTCTCCTCTACCATCCCTCAGTAAACCTGTGATGGATATAATTTTAGAGGCAAGGAGGCCTAGTACTAGAAAATCTTATGCTGAAAACTGGAAAAAGATTCTGCGCCTGGAACCAATCTCAAGGGATGAGCACAGCAGTGCCCAATTTACCTCGGATTTTACAATACTTAACTGAGATGCTTCACAAGGGCCTGACTTTTTCCTCCATTAAAATCCATGCCTCAGCCATTTCAGCTCATTGTAGCACAGAACCTCCCCTCTTCTCTCATCCACTGCTCAAGCAGTTCCTCAGAGGGGCCAAAAATTTGAGACCACCCAGGAGAGCTCCAACCTCAGCCTGGGACCTTAACTTTGTTTTGGAGAAACTCACTTTACGTCCTTTCGAGCCAGCTGCTACTGCAGACTTAAAATTTCTTTCTTGGAAAACAGCTTTCCTTTTAGCAATCACATCAGCTATAAGGGTATCTGAATTACAGGCCCTTATGGCAGTGGAGCCTTTCATCATCTTTCATGCGGACAGGGTGTCCCTCAGAACCAATACATCCTTCATGCCCAAGGTGGTATCCAGTGTGGCTCTTAATCAGTCTATTAATTTGCCAACCTTCTTTCCCAATCCACAGAACAAAGGGGAACAGATACTGCATTCCTTAGATGTGCACAGACAACTTAGATTCTACTTGGACAGGACTAAACCTCAACGTAAATCTGAACAATTGCTGGTGGCATTTGCTGGGGCAGATGGGAAGGCTATTTCAAAGCAAACCATTTCTAAATGGATAGGCCATTGCATTAATTTCTGCTATAAGCACCATGGAAAACCTATCCCCCAGGGGATCAGACCTCACTCCACCAGAACTGCATCTACCTCTACAGCCTATCTCAGAGGCGTCCCTACCAGGGACATCCTAGAAGCTGTTACCTGGAGTTCTGTGCATACTTTCACCAAACATTATCATTTGCCAATTTTCTCTAAATTCAGAGCTGGCTTTGCCACTGCAGTTTTGCAGGGCCTTACAGCTGGTCCTAATGCTATCTAAATTCCTCCTCCCAACCATAGCTTTGGAAATCTACCCAAATATAATGACTGCAATAGTGAAACACGAAGAACATAGTACAGTTGTGTACACTTACCATAAATGTAGATGTTCGAGTGTATTCACTGTTGCAGTCCTGGTTACCCTACCTCCAGCCCCCTAACTTATTTTGGCTATTCCTTTACCATGCTTAAAAGCCTTTTTGGTGTATTTGCTTTTTTGTTGGAGGTATATCATTGTAGTTTTATATTTAATTACTCCCCATTAGGGGGGCACCTAACATCTGGGGCAAGAAAAACTGATGTAATGGCATTGGCTGCATGTTTTATACCCCTGACGTCCTGACTTCATGGAAGAAGGGACAGCAACTGATGCAGGACCCAAGACTTTGTTAATCAGGCCGACTGAGGGCTACCTGCAAGCAGATAACCCAAATGTAATGACTGCAACAGTGAATACTCTTGAATATCTACACTTATGGTAAGTGTACACAACTGTACTTTCTGTGCCTCCTTTTCCTGCTGCATGATTTCTGAACTGTATAATCACTGCGGTAGTGGTGCTGCGGTAGCGTTGTCGCCTCACAGTTAGACATTGCTTGTTCGATTCTCAGAGCGTCTTCAGTGTGGTGACATGCGTGAATGGGCATTCCTTCATTGAAGGTTGTGCATTAGGCCCGGCAAGCCAGCACGTAAAAACCTACTGCCAATCATTAGTGGACCGGAGTTCCGCTGTGGCGACCCCTAACCGGGAAAAGCCGAAAGACACAAACAAACAAACTGTAGCATAATCATGAATGGCTATCATCTCCCGTGAAAGTAGCCACTTCCTGTTTCAAAATTGTTTATGATTAGTGCAAGGATGTTACCATCTTGCTGACACTGCTTAGTTTTATTTAGCTGGTTAAATTATATAGCTTAAATGACAGTTGTGTTGCTGGCATCTGTCACAGAAGTGCTTAAAGAAAGTCATAATGTGTGGACTCGGGTATGTTGAATCTTTTCTGTCATCCATGCCCTCAAGGTTGTAACAGTGATTCCTTAATTTTGCAAATTTATATACCATGCCAGACACTACCTGATACTCTTGTCAGAATATGGACTATTCAGTCACTTGTAACTTCCATAATTGCCCATCTTGTCTTTGACTAGAATTTTTTCTGAACCAGATTACCAGTTTTGTAGATGGGCATTCATATGCTTTTGTGGCAGGCTGGCATTGTGTTCTTTTTCTCCTTTGCTTGCTGTTCTTTCACACCATAAGGTTACACATTTTCCCCCTAAATTACCTGTGATATGGACTTCAGATAACTATAATTTAGGGTTGATATAATGGTAATAATTGCCACAAACAGACATCATTGACTTGAGATTAAAATAAATTTGAGCATTTAAAAGTACGGTTAAGATATTATTGTATACCACAGCCAGACGAACAATGACCTTCTTTCATCCTCTTAAGTTAATTCTAGCTCATCAGTCACTGTACACATTTTGTACTGACAAAGTGGGTGACTTCACCTTTATCAAAAGAATTGTCACCAGTGGCATACCACAGGGTTCTGTGCTGGGCCCTTTACTGTTCAGAATTTATTTCTCAGAAGTCTAGGCAAACTTGGACGGCCTGTGGCTGACCAAGTTCGTTGACTACTGCAAACTGGCAGCAATCATGGAGTCCCCCAACTATGTTAATATACTGCAGACAGTTTAACTCAGACAAATGATTGGTTCCAAAGCCACGGATTAAAGCTAAATATAAAAAATGCATTATTATTTCCATTGGGAAAGCTAACATGCCTACTAATTACATTATAGACAACACCCCCCCCCCCCAAGTGTAGACCCAGTGGTATGTGATCTAGGTACTCAGGTTGATGGCAATCTGAGCTCTGACCACCAAGTATCCACAGTCGTAAGGAAATCTTTCAGTATGTCACATCTTATAGGAAATGGCATTGCATCTAGATCTAAGGGTGTTATAATTCCATTATACTCAACCTTCATCAGACCAGTAATGGAGTACAGTGCTATTTTTTTCATGTTCCTCACCAGGTGCCTGCAACAACTGATGAGACCACAAAAGTTTCTCATCAGGAAATTACAGGGTACACAAAACAAGTCTTGCATGGAAAGTCTGAAAGCCATGTTACTGTATTCTTCTCTCCTACAGGTTGAGAAGGGGTGACCTGTGCCTAGCTTACAGAGCAGTCTCTGACCCAGCCCTGATGGGAATGCTACACATCCATAATTCAAACTGCAGGAGGTCACTTGCTCTAGGGATCTCAACCTAGGCTCTGACATGAACAATGCTGGAGAGATCGATACATCTCCCAGAGACTGCCACTTCTGTGGAACAAGCTTCCAGTTCACATGAAACAGAGTCCCTACCTGACACTCTTCAAACACAACATAGATCAATGGATGGGTGACTGTGTAAAGCCACTCCTGAGATGGTGCACATGTCCCTCCTGGAGGAAGACCTTTACGTCTGGAAGCTTCATTCACCTAACCACTGACAATTGGAGAAACTTGAGATAAATATGGCTAAGCTTCTAAGGGATCTATGGCTGTTAGTCTAGTAGCCTTCTGTGAACCTTTGAACATGTGTAGAGGTATGTATCTTGTCTTGAGGAAACCTGATAGCTGTTGATTTTCTCTAGATACAAACTGAACTTTAGCCTCTCTTTACACTACTCAGTCAGAGGTTTACTGTATCTGTACGTCATGTCCTATTTCATCACTTCTTTTCTCTCTTCCCTGTTTTGTTATTATTTTTTTTGCATTGTTTTAATTTCTTCTTCCTTAGTCAAAAACTTTCTACTGCCAAGGATCCCTTACACTCCTGTCTTGAAAGAAATGCAGTCTTATTTCATCAAAAGATCCATTACTTTAATTTTAATACTTGTTTAACATCTATTTAATATCTTCTTTCTTTAAGACTGAAGTTTTTATAGACACATGGAACTATGCCATGCAATTCTTCAGTTTCTTCTAACTTTAGAAGTCTCTGTACTTCCTGCCTTTGTCCAAGTTCCTTATATTGATCATTACTTATCATGTCAAGGACCATTTATCAAGGACCATCTACCAAGATATGGCCTGCTCTGTAATGAACAGCAGATCTGTTAAGAAGATGTCAGTATTTATGAACTCTAGGACTTCTATTGCAAGTATTAAGACTGCCAAGAAGATAAAACTTCTGAGACTGTTTTCAGGTCTTTTTAACATGTGAAAGTATGAGTTTGTAAAGAAATGACCTGCAGCTGCATTCTTATTTTTTGAAGGTAGTTGTGTATCTAGAGCACAGTAACTGTGATTTTTTCTTACTAAACCCTTTCTCCTTGCTCCTTTTTTGGAAGATGAGATTTTTTTTCATTTCCTACAGTGCTGGACATAGGCCCTCCATCACGCATTGTGACATTCTGTACCTTTTTCCTCAAAATTTGCATGTGGCAGGTCTTTTTCACAAGCTAGGTCCTTATATTATTGGTATTCTGTTTAACTTCAGTTTGGTGACCTCACCAAAGGCATGCATAGTGCAGAAAAACTTGATAAATTACTTGCTTTACATAAAGCTTTCCACCCTGAGAAAAAAGAGCATTACTGTTGTTCTTATTGTTCTGCAGCTTCTATTTTGCTTATCAAGCCATTTTCAGAAAATAAATCTGAAGTGGTGATGTTTCTTCTTATGCAAATCCAGGTTCCACTGGCTGAAAAACTCCCTTCAGCAGGACAAGGTTGCCCTAAATTAATTAAGGATATGCTCAGTATTGATGAAAAGAATTCCTACTATCACAGTAGTTGAGCGGTCCCTCTACTTCTCAAGAGATTCACACCCATCAACTCTCTTCTCCAAAACCTATGACCCCTGAGCTTATGTAGTGATTTCTGCTATCCAGCAAATTTGTTATGATCAGTGGATGTGTTAGATAGTCCTGAGTTTCAGCTTCTGTCACCATGGTTCTTGGGGGTACCAGTAGTATCCCTGTTTATTCAATGCTTGTACTTATTTTCCATGGTGCTAAAAATTCTGGGTGCTGGTGATTTATTTCACCAGTGTCATTGCCTGCCTTTATAGTATCACACCCCTTGTCTCAATGGTACCTGCATTGCCTTTTCTGAAACCATCCTTCCAGACTCTTCCTATGGTGCCTTTAATTTTCTTTACAGGCTTTTTATCGCTAAGAGTTTCAGCACCAATGTTTCTGACATTGTCATTTCTCACAGTGGTGGTTCCAGCACCAGTTTGTCAATATCTACTTCCTTGGAACCAGTGTGCTTTCTACATGGGTGAAATGGGCATCTGTTGCACCGATTGCTTTCTTGACCCATTTTAAAGACCTTATTAAGACCACCTGTACAAACTGGTCCTGGCTACTTCCACTCTTTTCAAGGTCTTTTGAGACAGAACCACAGCCCCTCTCCCAAATATTCAAGAAATGCTGTAAACTGAAAAGTTTGGAATCTTATCTGGATGTTCTGATTAGAAGATCTTAATATGAAAAAGGTGACCTATTCATTGCTCAGCCCCCATCAAGCACAAGATTGAAGAATTTCTCCATGTTATGCTGAAAGAGAGAGCTGACTTGGCTCACTAAGCCCATTCCTCACCTCAAAGAAGTGTAGAGAGGGCCTTTTTTTTTTTTTTTACCTTTTAACCGCTACAACACCTGGGAGGTGTTTTCCCTTAGCAGCCATTGTCCAGAATGCCACAAGAACTTTGTGGAGACTCTTGTTTCTGTAACCCATGCACAAGAAAGCAGACTTGGGGTTCCAGCCTCTGATCGACTACTTGTTTGGGCATTCCTAAACCTGGAACAAATTTGAAGTGTCTTGGCATCCTCTGCCATGTCTCTATTTTTTAATGAATTTGTGGTGCTTGCAGAGGATGTGTCTGATGAACTGCAGCAGACTGAGGAAGAATTTACCTGAGGGTTCTTTTTAGGAAGACCTCAATAACCAAGCATTGATTTCCTTGCAGCTTAGCACCATAATAGTCTGTGCTGGCTTATAATGCAATTTAAGGGGCTGCTCGGAATGTAGGTTCCAGCATTGCCTTAGGCTGACACTCCTGTGCTTGACCCAGTTTGCCACAGGCATCCTTTGTAGACTGCATCTTCATCCGCCCCCTCCTGTTTGATCCTAAAGTTAAAGATCAGCTTAGAAAACTGAAAGCTACAGAACAGTTGGTGTTAAGATTTCCCCAGAGTTGATTTCCCAGAATGCAGAGGAGCCAACATTTTGATGTGGTTCTGCTGTGGTCTACAACAACAGGAGGATAGTGGCAACAGGCAGTCACCCCTCCATCCTGGAAGCTGATGTCAACTTCAGTGAGGATGTCAGCAGGCATTTACACAAGCTTAACTGATTCCCACAGCAAGTTTTGAAAGGAGCTTTTCTTTACATGTCCTATCATTTCACTTGCGGGATGTTGAACCTTATCAAGAATTAATGGAGAGATGGAGGTGCAAAAACTCCATGTTGAGAGAGCCATGCAAGAGGTCCAACTAGACTAGCAGTCCAGATTCTTTTTAGTGTCCATGAAGCCACTGACTCCAAGCCCATTTTGGACCTAGGCCTAAATACGTTTATCCTCAAATGGACCTTTTTTGCAGTCTTTGTGTAGTCTGTCTTTTCATGTTTATTCAAAGAAAAGTGTATGTCCTCTTTCTATTTCTACATAACTCCTAATGTGGTCAAGGGATTTTTTAACCCTCCAGGTAAGGAAAAATATGGATTCTCCACAAATGAGTGCTTACCAAATACAAGTCTGTAATAGCAGTCTGTCTTAGACTTAATCATCCTAGATTTTACTTTACCTGGATGACTAGCTACTTACTGCTATGGCACAGGGCAGTCTAATTCAGAAGAGGATGTATTTGCTCACTCTGATGTCCTTCAAAGTCATAGTGAAATATCGTTTTATCTACCTATAAGTGCTTATACTCATTGGGTGTTCACTGGACACAAGAGTTTATCAGGCCTTTTCACTCTGGACACAAAAGTTTATCAGGCCTTTAGACAGTCTCCTGTCTCTGTGCACAGTGCTTATCCTAATGATTCCCTACATGGTTCTGCAGAGGCATGCCTGAGGGACATGACTCTGCAGAACCATGTAGAGAGTCAGAGTCATGCCTGAGGGCTGTGAGTTTGGCTACAGTGCCCATTTTCAAGGTCCTGGGATGGAGGGTCTGTCAGTGGGCAAGACAGTCCATAACCCCTGGATTCCAGAGCTCTTTCCTGCATATCATTGTCCTGGAAATGATGATATTACTTCTGGCCCTTTTGGACTTTCAGGTCTCTGACCCCAAGATGTCTTATCCATTCATTCAACCAGCATGGCTGTAGCGTAGTCCTTCAACAAGGAGCCTGCCCGTAACCACTTTATCATGTGGCTGTGTTGATGTGGGAGTAAGCAACCTTTGCCTTACTTTGTGTTTTTTTTTTTTGTTACTCAAATGATTTTTATTAATGCATACATAAAACATAATAATTAATAAACACAAAATTAAATAGATTTAACTATATACAATATGTACAATGACCTAAAAAAGAAAACAAAAATAGAACTAGACAATGTGCATTATTCAATAAAGGAATAAACAATGTAAAGATGATTTTCAGTTATTCATTGTGAAGAGGTAGAGTCCATTTGTAGATTGTAACTTTTTTCCAAGGATTATTGATGAAAGGTTGTGATGAATTCTGTATTCCTTGACTTTGATTTCTTTAAGTGCAGTTTCTTTCAACAAGGATAAGAAGACTTCAATGAGTGGAGGAGAAGTTGAGTTCCATTTCCTTGTAATAAATTTTCTTGCAATCACAAGTATTGTCCATAGTACTAAAAGATTATTTTTGTTCAAAGAAAGACCATCATTGACATTAAATAAAACAAATACTTTAGTTAGCAAGAAGGAATAAAAAATAAAGTGTTTAAGAAGTCCTCTAGATCATTCTAAAATTATTTTAACATAGGACAATCATAAAAAATATGTAGCCAATCCACTTTACATACCTGGGAACACCTCTAACAAGAAGTGGTTCAAGATTTACTAAATTTAGCCATCTTATTAGGGGTTACAAAGGCCCTATGTAAAAATGTCCAAGTGAATGTGCTGCAGTATTGTGTCCCAAGAAGTTTGTTTTATAGAACTTAAGATATTAGATTTATTTTCTTGAGATAAACAAGGGGGATATTCCATCCAAATTTGTTGTTGAGGTTGAGTTTTATAGTTCATCAGTATTGTATATAATTTGGAAATATTACTTCAATGTTGGATTCATTATATATAATTTCATGTAGATAATTTATTAGTTTGGGTATATCTTCAAAAAAAGGAATTGCTAAGTGTTTTGCAAAGATCTTGGGAGTAAATGAATATACTTTATAATAGTAACCAGTCATGTGAAGCCAAGTCAGAATCATTCATAAGATGACGAAGATCAATGATTTTCTGTTTTTGATACACTGTTGCCAACAAATAAAAGTTTAGCTTCCCATGAAGTAAATGTGTTGTTTTGTATTCTATCATTTTTTTTGTAATACTAAAGGGTTTTAGAACTTCAAACCGGATATTAATATCAACATTAGAAATGAAAAATTTCCTAAAATTGTTAAAAATAGAGTGTAGAGGGTAACATTTGTTGGTGTAGATATTTTGTATTGTAAGAGATAACAGAGAAGGTACCAGAATTTATTGGGGTGATCCTCTAAAGAAAGTGTTATTGGAATATTAATTTCATTTTGTAAAATAGTTATATTTAAAATTTTCCAATTGGAAGAATAATTTGGATCCACCCAATTTAAGGCAATTTTAAAAATTGAAGATTTGATGCAAGTTTCACTGTATGGAAAGTTTATTCCTCCCTTGTTCCATAATCTGATATGGGGCAAGATTTTCTGTAAAAGGATCATTTTTATTAACTGAAGCTTGTCGTCGAAGAGAATAACATTTTTTGTTCCATCTGTCTATAGAATTTTTAATTATGTTAATGATACTGTCAAAGTTAGTTGAGATTGTTTCTTCAATTATATTACCTAGAACTATACCCAGATAATCAAGAGATTTTGTTTGCTTTCCAATGATATTTTTATAAGTTTGTATTTTTTTCTTTACTAATAAGTAGTTTGATTTTTGTTTATTAAAATGTAGACCAGACAATTGAAAGAAATGTATTGAGGATTCTAATTCTGATAACGTTACTTCTGAGTTAGGTAATGTTAATAGAATATTGTCTGCAAATAACTTAATTTTAGAGCAATATTGATTATATATGTCAATACCCTTAATCTTTGGATTATCCATAATTAGAATGGCAAGAATTTCCATAGCCAATGCAAACAGGATGGGAGACAAAGGACGTCCCTTTTTAGTGTCTTTTGATAAAGGAATAGCATCTGAAGTAAAAGGTCGTAATTTGACATAAGCTAGATTGCTGTTATAGGGATTTCTTAAGAGAGAAGTAAAAGAAGAGGCAAAATCAAACAGGTTTAAAACATTAAATACTCTCAATTTGAAGAGTCTAAAGCCTTTTCAATGTCCAGACCAATTAACAAGACTTCTATGTCCTCCTTATTTAAATATTCAACAAGGGACAATGTTCATCTAATATTATCATGCCTAAGTCTGTTATAAAAAAAAAACCTTTTGATCATCCTTGGCTATATAAGATAGTGGTATTTTTATTCGGTCTGTAAAGATAGACATGAAGATTTTATCATCATTATTTAGGGGAGAGATTGGTCTATAAGACTTGCACAATTGTGGATCTTTATTCTCCTTTAGAATTGGGGTAATTAGCGAATATCTCCAAGATGGGTGAATCTTACCTTGTGATTGAATTTCAACCGTTTTATGAAAAAGAATGTAATAGATGTTGGAAAATGTTTATAAATTTCTATAATTATACCATTCATTCTTGGTGCTTTATTTGGTTTGAATTTTTTTTTTATTTTATTCATAACTTCTTTATATGAGATTTTTGTTTGAAAATGTGATTTTAATTCCTCAGGAATTTTCATGATATTAAGAAAATCTGACTTTAATTTTGAGAGGCTGACCTCCATAGTAATATGGCTGTTTTTGGTGTGTATAATGATATTTAAAATCATCAAGTATATCTCCAGTACCTTATACTTTCCTTTTGTATCTTCATAAAGTATGTTAATGATATTATTTGATTTAGAATGCATCTTATTTCTCATTGATGTGCATGTGTTTGGTTGATAAAGAATAAAAATGAACTTTTAATCTCTCCAATGCCATATTTGTCTTATGTATTAAGATATCAAAATGTTTTATTTAGTTCCTCAATTTTCTTTTTGTTGTCATTTTTATTTTTGGAAATATTGGATTTAACTGTTAGAAGTTGAGATTGGTCTCTTGTAATTCTAAATCCCATTCTTTAAGTTTATTTTTAAACAATGTAAGCATTTTACCATAAATGTAAGCTTTTAATGTGTCCCATATGATGACAATGTTTACATCTGATGTTAAGTTTGTTTTAAGGAAAAATGCAGTTCTGAGATTATCCATGGTTTCAAATCTTAGATTTTAGTTATATAAGCTGGAATTTGGGTTGTAAAGCAAAGTCTTTTGAAATCCATTTGAAACATAAATATAAGTGAGCCATGATCAGACAAAAGACAAGGAAGTATGGGAAATGTGAAATTTTGGAGAACAGATCATGGGAGATTACAACTTTATGTATTCTTGTTTGGGTGCAAATTTATGATCTTGATGTGAAAAGTTTAAAGATTTAGCATCTTTCACCTTAAATGTATCTGTTAAATTAAGGGATTCAGTCTATTTGTTAAGAATTTTTGCAGTGGGAGCAAGCCTAAGTAATATTTTGTTAGTAGTTTCTGAATTATCCAGCACACAGTTATAATCTCTTCCTAATATAAGATTGCCTTTATAAGTATTTGTAATAAAATCTAGATGCTTTTTCGTTATATTTATCCAAATACCAGGAAACTAGTAGATGTTGACTAATGTCCAGATCCTGTTATTAAATTTTAAGATAACAAGTGTGTTATTAAATTTTAAGATAACAAGTGTGAAAAACCTATCTTGATTTCATATTAATAGATTATCTGAGGGCTAGTGATGTTTTTCTTCTGAAGAATCATAACTCCCTACTCTTGTTTTATATGAGAAATGAGTCAAAGATAAAAAATTGCCAGTGTTGCAAATATCTTATCTGATGTTGTTAATCTTCATTTATTCATTACTGATGGGTATCGGTTCCAGTCCTCAGAACTGAGTTGGTCATTATAATAAGCTCACCCCAGCCATAAAATTCTCAAGCTAAGCTTACCCATAGTGCCCTCTCTCTATCACTTCAGCTATTGTTTGCCGCATAGAGTATCAAGATGTTTCAGGCCAGCTCTCAAGCTAAGTGGTTTAGAAATTATACTTCAACTTAAATAATTTTTCACAGGTTTTTGACTTTTTCTACCTTAATAGTAGTCGTTTAAAGCTTGCTTACCCTTGATACCTGTTTGAGTCAGTCTTTCTGTTTCTTTACCAAATTTTGGTATTTCTTCATACCATTGCCGGTACAGGCCTCCCTTACCTCTGTAGTAGTCTTTAATACCATTGTTGATATCCCCCCTTTTCCCCTTACCTATTGGATATTTCTTCATTGCCATTGTTGATAAAAAAAAAAAAATCAGTCCTCCCTTTTCTTGATTGTATGTCTGTGTGTGTGTGTGCCTGCTTCTTATACTATTATTTTGACAGGCCCTTTCCTTCGCTGTTGTCTTGTTACTTGATTTGTTGATAATGGTTGATAAGAAGGGAACAACAGGCTTTAAGCAATGCAGTAAGTGTGGCAGGAAAATGCTGAATTCTGATGGACATTTGTCTGTGTTTATTGTCTTGGGGTTTGAAAGTTCAACCCCCGTGTGACTTATGTAATGGCTTTAGTGCCCACACTTTAACTGAGAGAAATAATTAATCCTGAAAGGTCTTCTAAAAACGCCTTTCTTGAAGGCTCTATCTGAGGTGGAGGGCTCAAACCCTCCTAAGAAGGAACATAAAAAGAGGAGGCAATCTGTACCTTCCTCTCCACATACCAGTGAGTCAAAATCTGTTAAGTCCCCCTCGGAACCAAAGGCTAAATATCCTAAATTGATTTCTGCAATCTCAGCACTGGGGCCTCAAACCCCTTCTGTGGTGCCATCCTCAATTACGGAAACATCCAAGACCTCAACTCCTACGGTACCAACCCCTACTACTATACTGATGCCCCTTTCAGCACCAAAAGTAGTCTTCCCAATTCAGGTTACTACCCCCCTCTTACACAACCTACTGCTCCTTTGACCACTGTGCTGAAGGGCGAAATCTTACCTCAGACCTGATACTCCCAGACGGTATATCCCATTTTCGGACAACAATTGAGTCCTTTTCTGGAATGTCCTGAACTTGACATAGTGAGACTTGTGGATCAGCTCCTGGCAGCCAGAGGAATTTCATCTCCTTCTAAATCCTCCCTCCCACCTGGAGCCAAGGAATGTTTTCCACATACTCCGACATATATTCCTCCCTCGACCTCCTTGGAGGTTTCTGAGCCCTCAATGCCAATGCCTATCCCAGTTTCAGCTTCTTCGGTTCTATTGATAGTTCTTAACATAGCTCCCGGAATCTACCCTATGGTCTTCGACTCAGTCAGAGCTGATCCATCCTCTGGATCATGACTGGTCTGTTGGCACTGTGACTCCTAGTATGCCACCTATTTTTTCAACAGTGCCACTTACTATGGTTCTGGTTGTCTTGGTGGCACTGAGTCCTATCGTGGCCCCTTCCCTGGGAGTGGGCTTGTCAGAGCAGAGTGTGACCCCGGTCTCAAGGTTGTCTTTATTGGTTCCGGGCTCCCAGCCCTCTTGAGGCATGCCTGCTTTTTAGGTGATGGAGAGAGCACTTGCCTCAGCAGGCTCGTAGCTGGTTCCTTTGGCACCAGAATGCCACATATACATGTCCTCTGAACTGCAGATGACACAGTCCACTACTCTGGGACATTAAGCACGGGCACCTCCAGATACCCTTCCACAGGGCACCCATTCTTCAGAGTCCTCTTTAGGTGCCCCTGCTGAGGTACCCCATAAGAGATTGTGCAAGAGGAAGCTTGTGGATTCCCCTGAAGAATCCCTTACTGAAGATACAGATTTTGATGGGGGGAAAGCGTCTCCATGGTCACCCCCCCGACGATGTCACCTTTGAAGACAAATTAGAAATTTTAAAGCAGTGGGAAGACTGGAAGCCCACCAACCCTTCCACTGAGGAGCCTGTATTCTTGCAGGCTTTCCATGCTGAACCCTCTACTTCCTGGGTGACCCCATCTGTAGATGATTTAGTAGATGATTTAGTTCAGCTCATCATGCACCATGCTTGGAGGAATCCTGACACCATTGAACCTATCTCCCAGAGAGCAGACAAAATTCTTTCCTCTCCAGAGGATAACCCGCATTAGTCCAATGGCTTACCAGTAGAGGCTGTGGTGGTGGCGGCGGCCACTAGGAAAGAAATTGATGAGGAGAGTCCTACTGTCCACCCAAATTGGGAATCTTGGGTAATGGACAGGTTAGGGAAGTGGGTAAATGCTTCATCGACTTTTGCCATTTGGTCCTTGAATTACTTGGCACATTTTACTCATCTCCAGAGAGACCTGATCGTGAAACTCTCAGGAACCCTAGCAGGAGCAGTATCAGATGAGGTATGTGACAAAATTGCCTCACAGCTTGCCACCCCGGAGTCCATAGCTAATTCATGCATGTGGTTGATTTTTCATACTACCAAAGGGGCGGCTAGAGCAATGGGTGCAGGCGTTTTCATGAGACGTCATGCCTGGATGCTCTTGTGTGACTTTGCGGACCCTTTTAAGTCTTACTTCAATGCTCCCATTGACACCTCCTCTCTTTTTGGCCCACATTAAAAGACATATTAGCCAGATGTGAAAAGGATGGCAAGACCCTGGGGATCGATTTTTCTAACCCCCAATGATCCTTCTCTAGGAATCAGTGTAGTAGAAAGATGTGGTTCAAGAAAGCCCAGATGATTTCCGCGACACACGTGGTGAGTCCCCCCCCCCCCCGGGGTAGAAGGGGGAACTTATCAGGAAGATGCCCCTCCAGAGGTAGAGGGGGTCTGCATAATGAGAGATCTAGAGATTCTTTCTCTGGACAGCCCCATCAGCACTCCTGAAGAGCTGCCAGATTGCTTACCTCTGCAAGCAGTCTTGGGACGGTTTTCTCTGCATCACCTTACCTGGCAGTCCAAAACAACAGATTCTTGGGTGGGGTGCAGATGATAATTACCAGAGGTTAGAAGAACACAAACCAAATCAGGAGTAGACAGCTCTGTAGCTCTTTAGCTCTTTATTAAAAATAACTAGAATGAAAGAACACCAATGGCAAGTAGAATTAAGCTCTTTTCATCTAGTATAGTAACTAGACTTTTTCAGATAATTAACCACAACTCAGGTTCTTCTTAAGTACACTCCCCCCTCTCTCCCCTCCTGACTTAATTACATAATACGTGCCAATTAATGGTAGTTATGTGACCTTACACTTTGCAATGTAAGTTAGACTAGGTCATCTAAACAAATGGCATATACAGTTTACAAACAAAGTAAAATAAAATGAAATGAAATAAAGACACCATACATAGCACAATAAAGCGTTATATCTTAACATTTATATCTTTACATGTTAATTACAAAACTAAGATAAAAAATTATAATTATCAACCCTGAAAGGGCCTTTAGTAATTAAAAAAGGTCATAGTTACAAAAGTCTACTAAAGACCCCCTAAAAACTAAAAATAATCTACCTACGTTTCTTACTTTAGTGCTCATTATTATAAGTTTACATAATCAACTAAATTTCACAAGATTATCTATTCAGGTTCTTAAGTTTCAAGAGACACTGTATAGAGCAGGAGTCATTAATACCAGGATAGTGGCAAACATCCAACCGGATCTGCCACATTAGTTCCATTTTCTCTAAATGTGGAGATCTTGGTCCACCCCTAAAGTCTTTTGGAATATGGTCAATAACTCTGAATATAAAACTGCGAGTAGGGTTCCCTCTAATGTGGCTGGCTAGGGCATTTTCGGTTTTCTCCTTTTTGATGTAATATAGATGCTCATATACCCACTCTTGTAATTTTCGATCAGTTTTCCTGATGTAAAAAAAAAGGACATAGTTGGCATTTAGCTAAGTACACAACATAGGTAGATTTACAGTTAAATTTGCCACAGGTAGTAACATAGCCGCATTAGTTCCATTTTCTCTAAATGTGGAGATCTTGGTCCACCCCTAAAGTCTTTTGGAATATGGTCAATAACTCTGAATATAAAACTGCGAGTAGGGTTCCCTCTAATGTGGCTGGCTAGGGCATTTTCGGTTTTCTCCTTTTTGATGTAATATAGATGCTCATATACCCACTCTTGTAATTTTCGATCGGTTTTCCTGATGTAAAAAAAAAGGACATAGTTGGCATTTAGCTAAGTACACAACATAGGTAGATTTACAGTTAAATTTGCCACAGGTAGTAACATAGCGTTGATTTCTAATATAGAAAGTGTACCCTATGTCCAAAAATTTACAATAGTTACAAGATTTGCATTTGGTCATGCCTCGGTTCCTTACAGGTCTAATGTTACTTATTTCCAAAAGGTTCTTCAAGTTGTTCCCTTTCTTAGATGTAAAAAAGGGGAGTTAACCCTATTAGTGTACGCAGTTCAGAGTTGTTACTCAAAAGATTCCAATTTTTCTTTATTATAGTTAAAATCTGCCCACTTTGTGGGGTAAATGTTAATATGAAGGAAACAGAGGACCTGTTTTTTTCTGGATTGATGTCAGGGATGCTCATGTTGTGGGAAAAGACTTCCCTCCATAATAATGGGGTGTAAACACCATTAGACCTCGTATGTGTTATCTCAGTGGTGATTTCCACAACAAGGTCTCTAGGGTACCCCCTAGAAAGAAACCAGTTACCTATTTTTTCACATTCTTTCAAAAATTCACTCTCAACAGTAATCATCCTGGTGGCCAGAACTAACTGGCCCTTGATTACTGATTTTTTGTGATGGAAGGGGTGTGAACTACTAAAGTGTACATATGTGTTTGAAAAGGTATCCTTCCTGTGGATTCTAGCAGCCAGTCTTTTGTAAATTTGATCCTTAAAGAGTTTAATATCTAAATAAGTTATTACCTCTTCATGAAAAGTATAGGTAAATTTCAAGAACTCAGTGGTCTGATTCAAATATTCAATAAACTTTAATGCTTCATCCATACTGCCTTTATGGATGACAAACATGTCATCCAAATAACGCGTATAGAAGAATAACCTGTCCATTAAATGTTCTTTTGTAAAAATGTGCTCCTTTTCCCATTGGGCCATAACTGTGTTTGCAAATCTGGCCCCGCATGGGGACCCCATTGCCACCCCAATGTTCTGTAATTAAAGTTGTTTATCAAACAGAAAGTAGTTTTTTTAAAACAATATCAAGTAAAATACTAACTAATTTAATCTCAGCTAAGGGGACCCCTTTCTCACCAACAAAGTGAACTACATATTAAATTCCTTCCTCTTGTGGGATAGACGTCGAAAGTTAGGAAATTGAAATCTTCTTGGTAAGGGAGTTTGTTTAATTTAGATAGAAAGGACCAAGAATCTTTGCTAATTTGTCCCTCATTCTTAAGGTGTTTCTTCAGTATATTGTCCACTACTTTAGTTATAGGATATGCTATACTTTGATGGGCGTCAACCAGTGGCTTCATTGGTGGATCTAATTTTAGGCACACCAAACAAAGTTGGTGTCCTTGGGGCTAACATTTTTAAATAGTTCAACAAGGGCATGTCTATTAATTGTTCAATAAACAAGTCATTCAGATGCTCCTTTATTTTCTTGTAGGTTAAGTTGAATTTGTTCAAGATGACTGGGGTATAGGTGTCAGTATTCAAAAGGTTAGTCATCATTTGAATGTAAAAATCATTGCCCATAATCACTAGACCTCCCTCTTTGTCAGGTTTCAGGGCTGTAATTGGTAGTTGTCGAAAGTCATTAAAGGCCACCCAGTCATCTCTCCCTACGTTCTTTTGAAGTTAAGTTTCTCCATTGATAAATTCCTAAAATCAATTGCGTACATTTTTTCAAATGTTGTTATAAGTGGATTACTTGGTGGATTAAAGGTACTAGGGATATAGAACTCAGATACAGTTTTCTGTTCAGCTTTGAAGAAAACCTGCAAACTGAGTTTTCTAATATACTGCTTGAAATCCAAGATAGTTTGTACCATATTAGTTGGTTTAGTTGGTACAAATGATAAACCCTTAGCTAATAGTTCCACTACATTAGATTTAACTTCAAACTCAGAGAAATTGTATATACTAAAGTCTCTCTCTACCATTAGTAATAATTGTAAGTGGGGGGGGGGGGCTGTTTGACTATAAGTGTCTATGTCAGGTTCTAAATGTATGTGTGTGTCAGTCTCCATGATTCCATTTTGAAAGTTCACTTTGGTCAGCATATCAGGTAGTTTGGGTTTAGACCTAGAAGTTACACTATTCAATAAACTAACAGTTTGCAAGTCAAAACCATCTAAATGAGCCCCAGAGTCTGGCTGTGGGGGGTGGGGGGGGGTGGCCAAGGGATAATGGGCCACTTGCTCTAAACTACTAAAATTAGAGGCTGTACTAGTGTTAATTAACCCTTCAAGCATAAATACTTCCTGATCAGTTACCTCAGTATTAGTGTTCAAATTCAAGAGATTTTATTTTACTTTGTTTGCAAACTGTATGCCATTTGTTTTGATGCCCTAGTCTAACTTATATTGCAAAGTGTAAGGTCACATAACTACCATTAATTGGCACTTATTATGTAATTACGTAGGGAGGGGAGAGAGGGGGTAGTGTACTTAAGAAGAACCCGAGTTGTGGTTAATTATCTGAAGAAGTCTAGTTACTATACTAGACAAAAAGTGCTTAATTCTACTTGCCATCAGTGTTCTTTCATTCTGGTTATTTTTAATGAAGAGCTGAAGAGCTATGGAGTTGTCTGTTCCCGCTTTGGTTTGTGGTCTACAGTTTGTGGTGACATTTGTGTATTTTCTGTAATTACCAGAGGTTATCACATTACTTTCAGTTCTTTCCCAACATCCCACCCAGTCAATGGGAAGCAGCAGCTCAGGAAATATGAAAGCTGCTTCTAAAGAGTCATCCAAACAGTCCCACCAGACCAGATAGAATCTGGATTTTACTCAAGATTCTTTTAGTGCCAAAAAAGACAGGGGACTGGAGGCCAATTTTTGACCACAGCATTCTAAACAAGTTTCCGGATGGTCACGGTTCAGTCTGTCTTTCCATTTCTGGAGAAAGATGATTGGATGTGCTCAATAGATCTCCAGGATGCATATTACCACATAAAAATGGACAAACGCTCCAGGAGATTCCTCCGCTTTTGGCCGAGAGCCAGTTACTACCAATTCCAAGTGCTGCCCTTTGGTCTCTCTATGGAGAGTATTCACCAAATGCATGGCAGTGGTAACAGCTCACTTGAGACTGCAAGCATTCTAGGTGTTTCTGTATTTAGACAGTTGGCTCCTTACTGCCTCTACCAAGCTTCTACCAATTGCAGCCTTACATTACACCCTGAAGCTAGCAAGATACTTAGGGATTTCCATAAATGAAGAAAAGTCCAAATTGACTCCTACTCAAAATCTGGAATTCATAGGGGCAACTTTCGGCACTCAGTCTTGCCTAGTCACCCTGCCACTTCACAGGCTTCAAAGACCAAGGTCTCAACTCCAGGTGATACTCTCTCAGCACAAGGTTTCCGCTTGTGCAATCCTTCAGCTACTAGGATTAGTGGAAGCATCAATTACTGTAGTTCCCCTAGCAAGACTACACATGAGACTCCTACAATGGCTCTTAGCAGCACAGTTGTAACTCATCCTATATCCTTTTAGATCCACATAATAAATCAATGCAAACAAGACTTAATTTGGTGGCTGAAGACAAAAAAATAACTATGGAGTCGTCCCTTCTCTCCGTCTCAGCCTAAGGCCATAGTGACCGCAGATGCTTCCCTGATGGGGTGGGAGGGGCATTTCCAGGAAAAAACAGTCCAATGCACTTGGTCCCCCTTGGAGGCCAACCTGCATATCAGTGTTCTAGAACTAAGGGCAGTGCTTCTAGCGTTGCAAGCATTCCAATCTGTCCTCCTGTCAGGGACAATTGCTATCCAGTTGAACAACATGTCTGTAGTCTGATATATCAGTAAACATGGGAGAACCAAATCCTACCCATTGTGTTGAAAGGCCATGAGAATTTGGCAATGGGAGGTATATTCCAACCACTTTCTGATAGCAATACACATTCCCAGGGATTCCAGCATAATTGCAGACAAGGTGATCGGATGCATTCTCCTGCCTCATGAATGGTCCCTCAACCCTGTCATAATGACAAAGATCTTCAGTCGCTGTGGCCAGCCTTGCTGCAGTCTATTTGTGTTCTCCACAAACCACAAATGTAGCAGCTACTTTGCCCTAATCCCCCCTCGGGGCAGTCCCCAAGGGATGCTCTAATACACGATTGGCCCACGGGACATCTTTATACCTTTTTCCCCTCTTCCCATATCCCACAATTTCTAAAGAAAGCTATTTGGTTGTGAAGCAGAGTAATCCTCATTGCTCCCTATTGGCCCCGACAAGTTCGGTTTCCCTTTCTTTAGCCTCACCTACTCTACCAAACATGGATTCTGGATCCAACTCTGGAATTGCTGTCACAACCGCTAGGGTTAATCCATCCAAACATATCGAGTCTCAAGCTGACAGCTTGGTTCCTCCACTTCCAGTAATTGCCAGGTAGAATAATTTATTCTTCCTTGTACGAAACATTCTTCTGGCTTCCCACAAACCATCCACCAGGAAACTTTATCTTAGCAAATGGAAAAGATTTGTAATTCGGTCTTGAGAAAAAAAGACTTGACCCCTTCTCACCAACAGTGAGTTCAGTACTGGACTATTTATCAAACCTCCTCCATTCAGAAGCAGCAGCTACCACTATTCAAGTACACCTGGCAGCTATCTCAAACTTCCTTGATATCTCGCCGACTCTGTAAAACCTTTTTGAAAGGCATCACACACATCAGACCACCCTTCAAAGAGCCAATCGAACCTTGGAAGTTGACAATGGTTTTGCAATATTTGACCCTCCCTCCTTTTGAGCCTGCTGCCACTTGTGATATGAATTTTTTATCCTGGGAAACTCTATTCCTAGTAGCTATTACCTCATCAAGGTGAATATCTGAAGTACAAGCTTTGTGCATAAAACCTCCTTGCATGGTTTTCCATAAAGACACAGTATCACTCTGGACTAATCCCTCCTTCTTACCCAAAATTATTTCAGATTTGACTGTTAATCATACAATTGACCTGCAAGTTTCTTTCCCAATTTTTCTAATAAAAGAGAATATTGCCTGCATTTGCTTGATGTGCATAGACAATTACATTTCTACTTGGACAGGACTAAATCACTATGAAAATCTGACAAATTATTCGTATCCTTCTCAGGACCAAAAGTGGGAAATCTGTGTCTAAGTAACTTTAGCTAAATGGCTGAGAGATTGTATTTCCTTTACCTACCAACAAAACAAAGTTCTCCTACCAGCTAAGGTCAAAGTGCATACAACCAGATCAGTTGCAACATCTGTTGCCTTCCATTCAAGAGCTTCCATGGATGACATTTGTGCAGCAGCAACATGGGCTACTCCTTATACCTTTATCACTCGTTAAAAATTGGACTTGGTGTCCAGGGGGAGAGCATCCTTTGGTTCAATGGTGCTCAGGAATAGCCTTCCATAGGCCCTCCCAGGACATAAAATAGCTAAAACTTTGTTCCATCAGTAATGAATGAATGTAGATTAACAACATCAGATAAAGAAGTTATGTTCTTACCACAACTTTTCATCTGTGTTGTTCATTTTTATTCATTATTGCATCCCACCCTCCTACCCCCTCCGAAAGACTCCTGGAGGTTCAGATTTTGTCCAAGCTCTGTGATAGGGAAGTTGCTCAGATAAAGCCCCCACTTTCTTTCTTACGGGCAAACTTGATCTGAGATGATAGAGAGAGGGGCACTATGGGTAAGCTTAGCTTGAATGTTTTTTGGCTGGCGTGAGCTTGTTATAACAGCCGACTCGGTTCTGAGGACGGAACCGATACCCATCAGTAATGAATGAATGAAGATGAAAAATACAGATGGAACATTATGGTAAGAACATAATTTCTTTTTTCAGTTGTTTTAAAATAAGTTTCTTGCAGAAAAAAACAGCTGTGCTTTGTTATTCAGATATCTCATCAAGTTTGATCTTTTCCTGGATTATTTAACCCATTAATATTTAAAGACAATCATGTTAATTCCATTTGTATCTATAACGAAATTGAGTTTGAAATTAATTGTAGGTGCTGAAATCCAATATCTCTCCTCTCCATAACGAGTTTAATAGGTATTTAAACTTTTAATGTAAATAACATGAAAGTATTCATTATTGAAATTTTAAGAAATAGTAATTCAGGCCTAGAAGAAAAAGAAAGCAAAATAGTATATGAAACAGTTTAACAATAGAAATATAAATTCTTAAAATCATGCATGGAATTATCAGAATTCCTAGTCTAATGGATAAACTAAGATCCATTAGACTACCCTTCGTGAGTAACAGACTATGTCAGGAAGAGCTCTAAAAGACTAAAAAAGACTACTTAAAGTATAAAGAAAAACTAACTGATGATGCAGCTTGAACAAACTAGGAAATAGATTTAGTAATTTATAAACTACTGTAGTCATTTATGTAAGAAGATCATATCCCTTTAAAAGGAACAATGAGACTTTAAACATCCATTAAAAAATGTTCAGAGTTAGACTGATATTAGCACTTGAAGTTACAAAGAATCAACTTGTCGTGTATAATTAACCTTTCTGTAAGAACTTAACATATACCAAGAATAAAATGTACATTGGTTTTACACAGTAATGGTATTTCATTATTCTTTATCTCAGAATAACTGCTGGACGTTTTAATACATATTGCTTTAAACATTAATAAATTGATGACATGTCAGTATTTAAAAATAATAGGAGAAGTAGAACACTGACATACTTAAATATTAATTTGTATGTTTAAGTGAGGTTGAGGAATCAAAAATTAGAAAATATTTAAAACTACACACATTCCTTCTAGTATCACATCTTTAAGTAGGTATATTTAGAGTTAATCAAATATGCAAAAAAACAAAAAAGCAAAAAAAGTCCGCTGGCTTTACCATAAAGGGATGATCCTCCAATGAATGTACCACAAATTGTGGAAACCAAAAGTATAACCAAAAACAAAACAACACAGCAATAAAAAAGAAAAAACTTGACAGGAACCAACAAAAACCAAATAAAAATAATACAAACGCAGCAGCAGCAGCCACTGCAGAATTTTTTCACTTTTGTTTTTGAAACTAAAATAAAAAGGTAAAGTAAAAGAAGGCTAAAATAAAGGTGTCTGTAATCTGTCTCATATAAATGATATATATATGAAAATACTACTTACTACTTTTACTCTTCATCTCTCTTCCATTGTCCAACTATATCCAATCAGTCTATCCTTCTATTAACTGTTGAGAGTCTCGGTACTATCAATCACTATATTTTCAAGAACGACTTTCATTCGAAATACCTCCTCATATCTGTATCCATATTTATTATTTAGACAATTGGATTTAGACAATTGGAGGCCTATCTGTATAGTCATTCCCATACTGTTTCCCCCATACTGTTTCTGTGCTTCGTGGGAGGCTCTTTCTGTTCCTGTCTTCTGTTTCTTTTTCTGACCTGTCTGGACTCTCCTCCTTCTCCAAGGTTCAAACTGATCTCACCCCTCAATCACATATGTTTGTTCATCATTAAAATGATTATGTTGCTTCACATCTTGAAATGAAAACCTATTATCGCTAATACTATGTTCATAATAGACCATCTCTCACACCTACCATTAAGGTTTCCATGGAGGGAAGGAATTTCCATAATATATACTTTTACAATTGTGTGGCTCCTTTATCTTTATATATCAATGATATATCGTCACAATCCATCCTGCTTTCTTTTTTTAATTTTCATTTACATTATAACATCACACACCATATAAAATATATACACTAAATCCTCTTATAGTATAAAACAAATATAAACAAAACATGCTGTACACAAAAATTTTCTTTTATTATCACACATTGTTCTATGTTACTTAGTAACTTTTGTAATTCTAATGAAACAATATAGAAATTTTAAACTATTTAAAATAGTTTTTAAATAAAATTATTATTGCTCAGTCCCCCCGAACTATATTGAGCCTATTTATGTTCTCTCCTTTATTTCGAGATATACGATTCTTCATTATACCCTCCAAGTTAATCAAATATGCCATTTAAGATGCTTACAGAAATGATGAGATATGCATTGCATCTCTGTCCAGCAATACAAAGAAACAGGACACCTTCCCCTTCTACGTTATAGCATGTCACACAAATAAAATGAAATATTACATCATTTGAAGAAAGTGAATTTAAAGTTTCCGAAATATACCATTTAAGATGTTTACAGAAATCAAAAGATGCACATTACATCTCTATCCAACAATGTAAAGAAACAGAGCAACTTCCTCCCACTATATTATAACATGTCAGACAAATAAAATGAATTATTGCATTATATGACGTATTATCCAAAATTAAACTTTTATTTTTGAGTTGTTCCTTTTTTTCTTCTCTCTTAAGAAAAAAAAAAACACTTGAACTTTAAATGTGTGTGTTAAGCAGAGGTCACAATAATATATTTTACTAAGAAATATATATATATACTAATAGCAAATTAAGGAGCGTGACCCCTAATACTTCTATAAATACAAGCAGTAGTTGTGACCCAAATGATGTGCAGTATTATCCCTCATCATATTATACCGCAGCAATAGGATTCCAAGTTTTCTTTCCCCTTTCTTCTTTCCTTCTTCCCCTGCTCTGTTCTTCCCTTCCTTTCCCTCTCTCTTGCCCGTCCCTTCCATTTTACTCATCCCCCTCCCCTCTCCATCTGCAGATTCCCTCTTCTATCTTTCAACATGTCATTACATTCTTATGTGAGAATCTAGACTCTGCAGAGGAAGGCTGTGACATTAAAATTTTGAATATGTACTCACAGTAATATCTATAACAAATAGCTACTGATAATCACATCAGGAACAAAGCAAACTATTACTTTCATCAGTGTTAGTCAGAAAGTAAAGTTTAAAGAATTCACTTCATGTCCCTGAGTGTACATGCTGCAATTATTTGTATAATTCCAGATGGAATGCAGAATCTAAATATAAACTGTATCAAATTATATAAAGGTCATAATCTATTTCTGCAATAATGCTCAGTAAATCTGGCAATTTTTGTTTCTGACCATGACTTAAACTTAACTACTCTATAAAAAGAACATAAGTAACTCACAATCTCTGCAAATAATGACTGGGAATAATAATAAGAAATATGTTGGAAGAGATACAATCTTATTTCAGTACTATGCATCAATAAGATATGTTAAAGAAAACCTTTAAAATAGAAACTATTTGGGATAATAATGTAGCAATTAACAAAGGGTGCAAAAATATCTATTTCTTCTTAAAATTTATCTAGCATTTAATACACAGTGTAATGGAAGTGATTTATATATTGTGTTGCACTGGAATGTTGCTTGTGCATGGTATTTGATTTATGGTCTTTGGCTTGCATTATGCTAAGTTTATCTTTAGTAGATATGAAGACAATGTGGTAGTTTATGTATGTACATACACACACGTGTGTGTATGTATGTGTGTATATATATATATATATATATATATATATATATATATATATATATATATGTGTGTGTTTATATGGGTGGTCTAGGAATGGGTGAGGACACGTTCACGAAAGTGTATTTTCAGTGAAAATGAACTTTTACTAAAATGAGCTCAAAAAAAAAAACATGACAGAATGGCTGTTGCTGAGATCACGGTACAGTGGAGATAAGGAATATTCCCTTTTCCCCACTGTAGTGTGATATCCGAGTGAGAATATATATATTTTAAAAGTTGTGGTTTGGGTTTTTTTTTTTTTTTTTTTTTTTTTTTTACAGACTTTCACGAAAGTGCTTTTTTGGTGAAAAAGTACTTTCGCAAAAGTGTGCTCGACCATTTCATTTTCTTGGAAACGTGTCATCAGTAATTAGTCCTAGATCTATATATATATATATCTATATATATATATATATATATATATATATATATATATATATAAAATGTGTGTGTGTATATGTGTGTATGTATGTGTGTGTATATGTGTGATCGTATATATATATATATATATATATATGTATATATATGTATATATATATATATGTATATATATATATATATATATATATATATTTGTGTGTGGGTGTGTGTGTATATGCAGCATGTGTATATATGCAGGAATTTCTGGCAAGTACTGGTTGTGTACTACATGTGACAACAATGTCCCATATTCTCCATATGTCTGGACTGTGGGGTAGGGTTGCAAGATGGAAGCCTTTTCTTGCACAGAAAAACATCCAGGCCCAACTAAAATTTGTAAAACAATACATAGTCTCCCAAAAGCATGTAGGAAAATGTGTTATGGTCTGATGAGACCAAGGTTGAATGTTTTGGCCAGAATTCCAAAAGACATTTTTGGTGCAAAAACAACACTTTGCATCACCAAAAGAACACTGTCCTCATGGTAAAGCATGCTGGTGGCAGTATCCTGCTTTGGGGTTGCTTTTCTTCATCGGGAACTGGGGCTTTTGTCAAGGTGGAGGGAATTATGAACAGTTCCAAATACCAGATACTTATGGCCCAACATCTTCAATCTTCTGCTAGAAAGCTGAGGATGAGGAGGAATTTCACCTTTCAACATGACAATGACCCCAAGCATACATCCAAATCAACAAAAGAATGGCTTCACCAGAAGAAAATTAAAGTTTTGGAATGGCCCAGCCAGAGCCCAGACCTAAATCCAATAGAAACTCTGTAGGGTGACCTGAAGGGGGCTGTGCACAAGAGATGCCCTTACAGTCTGACAGATTTGAAGCGCTTTTGCAAGGATGAGTGGGCAAATATTGCCAAGCCATTCTGATAGACTCCTACCCAAGAAGACTGAATGCTGTAATTAAATCAAAGGGTGTTTCAACAAAGTATTGGTTTAAGGGTGTGCACAGTTACGCAACCAGGTTATTGTATGTTTTTTTTTATTTTTTATATTTTTCCCTTGACAGATTTGATTGTTTTTCAATAGAATTGTTCAGGTTATAGGTCACATTAAAGGTGGTAAAAGTTTTGAAATGATTTATTGTGGTCTCATTTTCTTATATTACAAAAATGGTATTTTAACAGGAGTGTGTACACTTTTTATATCCACTGTAGATATATACTCTCATAAATAAAAATAAAACACTTCTGAATTTGGTTCAAAGAATACACTGAACATGTAGTTAATGCTTTCATTCCTTTGTTGTGTTGGAACTTCTTCAGGAAAAACAGTAGATATTTACAATGTTCAGTTATATAAGGCACAGTATTGAAATTCCCACTATAAATTTTACAATATAATCCAGTTTTTCCAATTTAATAGTACAGTTTTCACATCTACCAATGAGAATCAAGTTGATGTTACTGAAAACCCAATCAGGAATAGAGGGTGTTTTATTAGTCCTCCTTGAGTTTAATTGAAAATGTATATGTAAATGTTCTGCAGGTCTTCGAAACAGCAACAGATCATGAAACAAGTATATAAACAAACTATCTGCAAAGTCATGTTACATGTAAGGAAATGGCATTGTAAACCTTATTTCCAGATTATTATAAAAAGAAAAAACTGTTACACAGATTAGGTATTCAGCATACATTCAGTTAAATCAAAGTGAGCTGTAGTTTTACAAACTCTTTATGTTGCAAATGTTCATTAGTAGTGTATGTCCTAAAACCACAGAAATGTAACACTCATAAAAGAGGATTGTAAATGTACATGCCTTTGTAAGTATTTAAAGTGCATTTGTTTAATATGGGAATGTGATTATACTCCTCTAATAGTATATGTTTAATGCACATTGGTTCAGTTCGGGAATATGCACTGTCGTAATCGTACTTTGTGCATCTTCCTTTAAAATCATTGATATTGGGAAACCATATGCTGTCCCACTTGAAAGGCTTGCATATGTAATGGTACCTCAACACAAATCCGGCGCATTTGTAATAAGGTCTTACTCAAAATGCTCTGCTCTGTGTTACCTCAGATCTCATTTGCCAAGTTGCTGTAGAGCCTTGTCAAGCCACTTTCTCAACTAAGTGTCTTATTTTTTGAAAGTTTATACATCGTTCTTACTTTAAATTTTTCTCAAAAGTTTATGCTAATATTTTCCTACCCTATCATACTCTTTAGACTTTCTTCCTTTAGTCTTTTCCCTTTATAACCCTCTTTTCTTACCTTGTGGTAATTCTCCATTACCATCATTGGTAATCCTTTCTTTTTTTCTTACCCTTTTTTGGCTACCCTTTCTTCTTCCTTTTGGTACTGTCCTTCTCCACACCAGTTATGTCAGATAAGAAAAGTAGCTTTGGATTCAAGCAGTGTAAGGATTGTGGCCATAAGTTACTGCTTTCTGATGGCCATAACTTATGTGCATACTGTCTTAATGTCTCCCACTTGACTGTTGATCCTCCATGTGGGATTTGTAAAAACTTCTCTACCAGGACTGTCAATGAGAGGAAGAATAAGTAAATTTTAAAAGTTTGAAAGGTCTCCCAAGTCTTCTTTCTCTGAGGCTATTTCTGAGTTGGAGGGCTCACTCCCTCCTGTTAAACCCCACAAGAGGTGTTCTTCCACTTCTTCATCAAAGTCCCTCCCTTCTTCTCCCTCTGGAGATTGTAGGGAGTCGACTCATAAGAAGGAGAAATTGATTACTACTTCAGCGCTGACACCTCTGACCCTGTCAGCTCCAGGATCGACACCGCCCAAATGATTCTGACTACAGCCAAGTTTCCTTTATCGATACTGGCACCAGAGTTCCCGGTGGAGATTTTATTTATTTATTTATTTTATTCATTTATATTTGTTGACCGGGAGTGTCCGACTGGACGTAGGTCCATTTTCAGCAGAGGCCCGGGGAGAAAAGCTCCACAGTTAAAATAAACAGACAGTAGTTACATTGGATTACATAGCGATTAACAATTTACATAGCAATTACTTACAACATATTTACAGATGAAGAACATAGTACATCAGTAGACAACTAGAATCGTTATCTGTGATAAAGACAGATAACTATGGTTCTGACAACTCTGTCACAACCCTTACTGGTACAATCCGTACAGGTTCAGTCCCCTACGGCACTGTTGGTGCAGTCACCTTCGGCTCCAAGTATGACTCTTCTGTACTCCATGGTGCAGACATTTTTGGCACCGACATGTGCTTCGGTGCAGTCCTTCTCGGCACCATCTTTATTGCTGATTCAGACACTTTCCACTATGGCACAATACCCTTCAAGGCAGACTTTTGCCTTTATGGTGCAGACACCTTCCACTACTATGGCGCTGACATTGTCGGTGCAGGCGACTTCCACACCATTTTATTTGGTGCAGACATCCTCGGCTCTGAGCTCTGCACTTATTGAATTAGCAAGGACCAAATATTCTCCTTCACTGGATCCTTTTGCTAGCAGTCAATATAGCCCTTTCCTAGAATGGCCAGAATCACCATCAGCTTTCTCCATGAGGTCAACCAAGAGTCTTTCTGAACAGGATGTGTTGCGGCTTGTTGACCAGTTGCTTGTGGCCAGAGGTCTCTCCCAACCGTCGAAGTCCACGTTCCGTCATTCAGGTGAATATGTAGCTCTTCAAACTCCAACGTACACTCTTCCTTCAACTTCTACTCAAGTTTCGAAGCCTATTACACCAACAGCAGCTTCCCTTCCTCCGACTCCAGTAGTGGATCTCCCTTTGGAACCAGAGTCGTCCTTGTGGCCCTTGGTGACTAGACATCAGGCACTTCTCAGGCCAGTGGCTGTGCCATGGGATAGAGCATTCCTGGCTCCATGCTGATTTTTTTATATGGCACCCTCCAGGGATTCCCTGTCTCTCTCTTACAGTTCATGGTCCTCTTGAGACTCCTAGTCTGGAGGCGGGCTTGTTGGGGCGGGGTGTAACCCCAGTTCCGAGGTTGTGCTCTGTTCCGGGCTCCCATCCCTCCTTAGGCAGGCCAGCCTTCCAGGCCATGGAGAGGGTGCTTGCCTCCACTGGCAAAGCTCATATGTTAGAGTGTTCTCCCCCTGTCTGTACTGCAGCTGTCACAAGCTTCAACCACCACACACAGGACACAAGAGCCTCAGGTTTCTCCTCCTCAGGAGACCCCTTCTTTGCAGTCTTCCCCAGAACTTTCCACTGAGGAAGTACCCCACAAAGCATTGTGTAAGAGGAAGCACATGGACTCCTCTGAGGAGTCATTGACTGAAGATCCGGATTTTGATGACGGGGAAGGGTCCTCATGGTCACCCTCTGATGAGGCGTAATTTGGTGACATCCTCAAGATCCTTAGACAGAGGGGTGACTGGAAGCCTTCTAATCCTTCCTCTGAGGAATCCATATTCCTGCAGGCTTTTCGTTCCCGGCCCCCTACCACCTGGGTCACCCCACCTGCTGATGAGCTCATCCAGCTCATCGTCCAGCATGCATGGATGGCTCCTGACACCCTGGAAGTGATACCTAGGAGACCAGATAAAATACTATCACCCCCAACTGAACACCTACATTGGTCACGAGGTCTTCCTGTAGAGATGGTATGGTGGTGGCAGCTGCAACTAAGAAGGATTTGGCAGAAGAGAACCAAACTGTCCATCCACCAAACAAAGAGTCTCAGGCGACTGACAGATTAGGAAAGCATGTGTTTGCTTCATCAACCTTCGCCGTAAGGTCTTTGAATTATTTGGCACATTTTACCAGGCTTCAGCAAGATCTTATCAACCAGCTCTCTGAAACCTTGGCAGGAGCTGTTTCTGATGAGGTCCATGACAATATGGCTTCTCAGATAGCCACCATGAAGTCCATTTCCAACTCTTCCATGCGTCTTATTTCTCACGCAACAAAGGAGCGGCTAGAGCAGCAGGCATGGGTATAGTTGCCAGACGACATACCTGGATGTGCCTTTGCAACTTTGTGGACTCATTTAAGGCTTCCTTCATGAATGCCCCTATAGAGGCCGCTTCTTTGTATGGCCCTAAAGTCAAAGATATGCTGGCAAGTTGCGAACAGGATGGCAAAACCCCTGTATGCCATTGGTGTCAGACACTCCACTCTTCAGCGATTCTACTCCAGAAATCAGAGGAGCGGAAAGATGTGGCACAAAAAATCACAGGGCTCTTTCTGGGAAGCATGTGCCAAGTTCTCCCCTAGAGGCAGGGGGGGAAACTCCAATGGAAAACGCCCTTTCAGGGCAGAGGAGGTCTGCATTCCAGAGAGTCCTTCTCTGGCCATCCCCTATCAGTGATCCTGAAGCATTGCCCTACTGCTCACCTTTGGATGCAGTTGGGGGTCATTTCTCCTTGTACCCTGCTGCCTGGCAAAATATAACCGACTCTTGGGTACAATGGATAATATCCAGAGGCTATCGCATTCCCTTTCATCTTTGCCCAATCTCATCAAGAGTATTACCCGACATTCCACCCAGTCAAAGGGAAGCAGCAGCACATGAAATCCAAAAGCTGCTGCAAAAAAAAGTCATCCAGACAGTCCCACCAGTCCAGATAGGATCTGGATTTTACTCGAGGTTCTTTTTAGTGCCAGAAAAGACAGGGGACTGGAGACCAACTCTGGATTTCAGTACACTAAACAAATTTGTAAAAACAGAGAAATTCTGAATGGTCACTGTTCAGTCTATCTTTCCTCTTCTGGATGAAGATGATTGGATGTGCTCTGTAGATCTTCAAGATGTATATTGCCACATAAAAATAGACAAATGCTCAAGAAGATACCTCCACTTCAGCATAGGAGCCAGTCACTACCAATTTCGAGCCCTGCCCTTCGGTCTCTCAACAGCCCCCAGAGTGTTCACAAAATGCATGGCAGTGGTTATCGCTCACTTGTGACTTCAAGGATTCCAGGCATTTCCATATCTAGACAAATAGCTCCTCACTCCCCCCACCAAGTGTCTACTGGAAAAAGCCCTGCAGTATACTCTCTTAACAGCTCAAAGCCTGGGAATCACTAGAAACTGGGAGAAATCCAACACAACTCCAACTCAGTCTTTGGAATTTATAGGGGTACTGTTGGACAAAAGAAATCGCACAGCATCCCTTCCAGAACACAGGCTTCAGAGAATAAGACAACAAGTTCATCCACTGCTCTCTCACCACAAATCTCCCACTTGATCTGTACTCCAGCTATTTGGGTCAATGGCAGCCTTGATTACCATTGTTCCTCTAGCCAGATTCCACATGAGGCTCCTTCAGTGGCTACTTCTCACTCAGTGGGTAGCCTCTACAACATCCTTTGCCCTTTCAGATAAGTGTAACTCAGCGATGCAAGTAAGATTTACTCTGGTGGACGTCTTGAATTCCCCAACAATGGTCTCGCCCTTTTAACCCCCATTAACTGATAGCCATGATGACCATGGACACCTCCCTGATTGGGGGGGGGGCAATGTCAGGGAATCTTGGTCCAAGGCACCTGGTCAGAGACAGAGGCCTTTTGCATATTAGTATCCTGGAACTGAGGGCGGTGCTTCTAGCATTGCAAGCATTTCACTCCATCCTTCCATCAGGGACTATTGTGATCCAGTCAGACAGCATGTCATTGGTCTGGTACATCAGCAAGCAAGGGGGCACCAGATCTTACCCATTATGCCGAGAGGCCTTGAGAATATAGCAATGGGTGATAGCTTACAACCACTTTCTAATTGCAATGCACATTCCTGGGAACTCCAACATGATAGCGGACAAATTGAGCAGGTGCATTCTACAACCTCACGAGTGGTCCCTTAATCCTCTCATAGCGTCAAAAATCTTCAACCACTGGGGCCAGCCTTGCTGCGACCTATTTGCCTCCCCAACCAACTACAAGGGCAGCAACTACTTTGCCCTAATCCCTCTCGGGGACAATCACCAAGGGACGCTGTAGTCCACACTTGGCCCTCGTGTCTTTATGCGTATCCTCCTCTTCCCCTCATCTCCCGATTTCTGAAGAAAGCACGGTAGTTGAAGAGCAAAGTGATCCTCATTGCTCCATTCTGGCCTCAACAAGTCTGGTTCCCCTTCCTTTGGCCTCACCTGCTAGATCAACCTTGGATCGTCAATCCATCCTCGACATTGATCTTTCATCCACAGGGTCTGATTCATCCCAATCTAACAACCCTGAAAATGACAGCTTGGTTTCTCCACTTCTAATGATTGCCAGGCATGAAAACCTCTCGTCCCCTGTGCGCAATATTCTTATTGCATGTCATAAGTTATCCACCAGACTAATCTATCTTAACAAATGGAAGAGGTTCTCTGTGTGTGCAGCAAATAAACAATTAGACCCCTTGTCAGGCCCAGTCTTGGTGGTATTGGATTACTTGTCACATATTTTCTCCTCTGGGGTGTCTACCTCTACTATCCATGTACATTTAGCTGCCATCTCAGATTTCCATATTGGTTTTCAAGATTCTTCACTTATGTCACACAGACTCTGTAAGACTTTCTTAAAAGGGGTTATCCACCTAAAACCTCCCTTTTGAGAACCGGTACAACCTTGGGATTTGGCTTTGGTTTTGCAAGCTGTAACAGCCCCCCCCCCTTTGAAACCTGCATCTTCATGTGATGTAAATGATCTGTCTTGGAAAATGTTGTTTTTGATTGCAATCACATCAGCCAGTAGATTGTCAGAACTTCAGGCCTTATGCATCAAACCTCCATATCTTATCTTCCATAAGGATAGGGTGTTACTGAGAACTAATTCTACCTTTTTACCAAAAGTGGTGTCAGAGCGATTTATCAATCAAAATATTTACCTTCCAGTGGTCTTTCCTAACCATTCTAACAAGGGAGAGTATTACATTGACTCCTTGGATGTTCATAGGCAAATATGTTTTTATCTGGACAGAACAAAATCTACCCGTAAATCAGACCAACGGTTTCTGGCTTTTTCTGGACCTAGAAGTGGTCATCCTGTATCAAAAGTTATATTGGCTTCATGGTGGAGAAATTGTATTACCTTTATCTACAACAAAAACAATCTCACGTTACCTCATACAGTCAAAGCACATTCTACAAGGTCTATGGCAACTTCAGCAGCTTTCCATGCTAAGGCTTCCCTCAATGAAAGTTGCTCAGCTGCAACTTAGGCCAAACCTCATATCTTTACTCTTCATTACAAGTAGGACTTGGCCTCCAGAGGTAGAGCTTTCTTTGGCTACATGGTGCTCAGGAATGTTCATCTATGAGGGCCACCCAGGGATACAGATAGCTGGGGACTCTTTTCCATCAGTAAGGAATGAATGAAGATTAACAACATCAGATAAAGAAGTTATGTTTTACCATAACGTTCCATCTATGTTGTTAATCTTTATTCATTCATTACTTCCCACCTTCCGTCCCCCATCCGGAGGTTCTTGGTAGATCTCATGTACTCCTTTCTTGTAGGTCTGTTATGGCCAGAGGTAGCGTCTACTTTTGTCTGTCAACTTGCAAACTCAATCTGCGGTAACAGGGAGCAGAGCATTCTGGGTAGGACCTTGGCTCGAGAATTTTTGGCTGACATGAGCTTGATATTGCCTGGCTCGGTTCTGAGGACGGAACCCATAACCCATCAGAAATAAATGAACGAAGAT